>NW_006159717.1:1108276-1128945 GCF_000334495.1 Tupaia belangeri chinensis
GGGGGGGGATTTCTTGCTTTCTGTCTCTGTCTCTCTCTGTCTTTCTGGAGAGAGCACGTGCCCTATAGCAAAAACCTCTCCAAAAAAAAAAAAAAACAAATAAACAAACAAACAAAAAAACCCACCCATGGTATGTGTGTGTACATGCTCAAAATCCCAAAAGGATGGAGAAATGGAAGAGAAGGGATGATGGCATGACCATTTCCTATAGGGAGTGATTTTTTTCTCTCTCTCTCCCTCTCTTTCTGGTAGGAACATATGCCCTCTGGCAAATTAAAAAATAATAGTACTGAATCTGGCAGGTGGCATGGTGGTCAAGGCACTGGACTCCCACATGGCTAATCATGGTTCAATTCCCAGACCTGGCAACTTGCTTTCTCATTCTCTCTTTTTCTGTGTGTGTGTCTCTCCCTGGTCAAACCGAATAATAATAATAATAATAAATAATTCTTTTTAAAATATAGTACTAATAATATTGATAGACATATCCCATGGAACATGCAAAGAAAGTCCATTGTATGAGTACTGAAAACTAAGCAAATGTAAGTGATGCGATAACTAGGGAAAATGAAAACAGAGGCCAGCAGGTAGCATGGTAGTTAAGGTGCTGGAATTCCCACATGGCTAACTGCCGTTTGAATCCTGGACCTGGTAGCTTGCTTTCTCACTCTCCACACTGCCCTCCCATCCCCACCCCCATCTTTCTCTGGCAAAACTCAAGTGGCAAAAAAATTAATTAATTAATTAATTCTTTTAAAAAATGACAACAGGATGAAAACTAAACTGCAATCAGACTATACTTATTGAAGAGAACTAAATAATGCTATGCAATCGCAGTAAAGCAAATGCTATTTACTGATTTAACAAACAATTGTGATACTGGGAGAACGAGGAGAGGACGTGGGAGTGGAAGGTGTTAGATCTAAATTCTCACTATCTAAGGTTTGCTTCCCTTACAGAAATACCTGAGACTGACTGCATTTAAGAGAATAAAGGTTTATTCTGACTCACGGTTCTGGTGGCTGGCTAGTCCAAAGGCATTACAACATGGCAAAAGGAAGATCTTCTAGAAGAGCAGAGGGTGGTCTGCACATGCGGCTTCCTCTCTCTGCAGTTCTGATCTCATTCCCTCTGCTTAGAAACCACCAGAATTCAATCAGGGAGGCCTTCCTGAATGATGATCACACCCAAGGAGCCAGCAGATGACGTAGCGGTCACGTCACTGGACTTTCACATAGCTGACTGCAGTTTGAGCCCTGGACCCTGGTGGCTTGAAACACACTGACACATATGCGTGCGTGCCCAAGATCCTGGGAGGAGAATGGAGGAGAAGGGATTGGGCATGGCCATCCTCCTGGGGTGTGATTTCTCACTTTCCCTCTCACTGCGTCTGTCTCTGACTCTTTCAGGTGAGTACATGCATCCTAAGGCAAAAATCTCCACAAAAAATAAAACACCCAAGCCTCAACCCCACCATAAAAGAATTAAGTTTTCACCTAACATCTTTATAATATAATCAATACAATCAAATCCTGATACGATGAATTTCTGGGAAATACCCAATCATTCCCACTAAGACCAAATTCCAAAACATGAAACTTTGGGGGACAATCTACTATCCAAACCATAATGCTTACCATAATGGGAAGTGGTCATAAGTGACTAATAAATAAAGACTGAAATCAAAACCAAGCAATAGCAATGAGCATAGACATCAGAAAAAAAAATTCAAGTAACATATTGTAGTTTACAGTCAGGGAAGTGGACCTAGTGGGTAGGGACTGGTAGGAAAAAGATTACTGGGTTTTATGATAAGCTTTCTCATTCAGGCTGATTTTTTTTTTTTTTTAGAGAGGTTTTTGCTACAGGGCACATGCGCTCACCAGACAGACAGAGAGAGACAGAGAGACAGAAAGCAAGAAATCACCCTCAAGGGAGGATGGCTACGCTGCAATCCCTTCTCCTCCATTCTCCTCTCAGGATCTTGGACCCGCGGGCTCTCGGCCTAAGTTTAAGCCACCAGGTCTGTGACTCGAACCGTAGTCGATTACATGGGAGTCCAGCAACATAGCCATTACGCCATCTGCTGGTCCCGTTGGCTGATATTTTAAATACATAGAATTATGGTATAAAATTTTAATTTTAATTTTTTAATTACAAATTATATTGCACTAAATTTCCATGTCTTTGCATTAATTGCCAATTATATCATTATAATAAATTCCAGCCACTCAGATTTCAGGGTCAGAAGGCACACATGTGTTTAAGGGTTCCTAAATAACTCCAGTGGAGCAAGGCTGATTTCTACTACTCTCAGCAGAGGATTAGCTTGGCTATCATATCACCTCCCTATCAGGTTGTCATAGTTCCAAACCCAATCTAACAGAAAGGCATTCTTTTATTTTTAGTAATTATTTTATTTCAATTTATTTATTTATTTATTTTTAGATTTGACCAGAGAGAGACAGAGTGTGAGAGAGGGAAAGTGAGAAAGCAAGCCGCCGGGTTCAGACTCAAACCATGGTTGCCCATGTGGGAGTCCAGCACCCCTAACCACCATGCCACCTGCCAGCCCCAGGAGGGTATTCTTCTTCATATCCTGAGTCATTCTTTGTCTTCTGTTAGAAACCAAGATTTCGACCTGGGAAGGTTGTGTGGTCAAAATAGAAGCATGGGCCAGGAATTCGATTGTGGCTCTGCTCTTGCCTGACTATATGTTTTGTTTTTTTTTTTTTTTGGAGAGGTTTTCACTATAGGGCACGTGTGCTCACCAGACAGACAGAGAGAGACAGAGAGACAGAAAGCGAGAAATCACCCCCCAGGGGGAATGGTCATGCCACAATCCCTTCTCCTCCATTCTCCTCTCAGGATCTTGGGCACGCGCCCAGCGTGAGCTTTAAGCCACTGGGTCCGGGACAAGAACCACAGTCGACTACGTGGGAGTCCAGCGACATAGCCATTATGCTAAATGCTGGTTCCCCTGACTATATGGTTTTGAATACATCTCTTCCTTTCTCTGGTTTAAATATATTGGCTTTTTACCTTTGTTTTTGTTGTTAGAGACATGGTCTCACCATGTTACCCAGGCTGACCTTGAACTTGCAATCTTCCTGCCTCAGCTTCCTGAGTAACTGGATTACAGAAGTGTGCTCCCACAACAAGCTTGATTATATAGTCTTGCCCACAGCTCTCCCTCTCTCTGACCTTAGCATCTCTAAAGTGAGGAGCTTGAACCAGATTGGTATTTAATGATTTTTTTAAAGAATTATTTTATTTAACTTTACTTACATATTTACTTTAATTTGACCAGAAAGGGACAGAGAGAGATAAATTGAGGAAGCACGCCTCCAGGTCCAGGACTCAAACTGCGATTGGCCATGTGGGCCTCTAGTGCCCTTAGCCACCATGCCAACTCTTGGCCCAACAATTTTCATTGTTTGGGGGAAAGATTTTTGCTATAGGGCACATGCACTCACCAGAGTGACAGAGAGACAGAAAGCGAGAAATCACCCCTCAGGGGGCTGGCCAAGCACAATCCCTTCTCCTCACTCTCTTCTCAGGATCTTGGGCACGCACATACACAAGCCTGGCATGAGCTTTAAGCCGCCTGCTCTGGGATTCGAACTGTGGCCAACTATGTGGGAGTCTAGCAAGATAACCATTACGCCATCTGCTGGTCCCAGTATTTAACATTTTTAATAGCTCTCCCTGAACACTATGTTTTTATTTAACAAACTGTATTTACTAAAAATGTATTTTTTTTCTCTTGTCTGGTGAGTGCTACTCATGTAAGACAATAGTACGTGAGAACTTTTGAGCCCCAGGCGAGAAGCACCTCTTGCAACCTAACCGAATTAATTCGAGCCCAAGGAATTTTATCTGTCAGCCTGCACAGGCCAGCTGTAGAAGTCCAGAAACTGTGGAGACCACCTTTGCTGGGTGTAGTTCCCCCAGAGAGAATGGGCCAAGGTAACTGTCTCAGGTCTAGAAATCCATTTTCTCTTCCTATCCCTACAATCACCTACGTTTATTCTATCAAGTCTGCTCCCCAACTGCTGGGTCATCAGAAAAGTCATGACTATTTTTCTGTTTTTCAGTGCAAAAATGTGTTATGACTCTTCTGATGACCCAATTAATCAGTGGGACCAATGACCTCTGCGTGTCATGGCAGAAGCTAGCCTGCTGCCAAGGTCACTGGAACAAGGATGAGCACCTCTCCCTATGAGGGGAGAAGAAGAGAGGGAAGATAAGAGGCCCCTGTGAGAGGTGGGAGTTGTAGTCTGCTCTAGATAAAAAGAGGGAACAGTTTATAATCAAGAAGCTTTCCTATGTAAACATTTCTGAAAAACTGCCTAACGTTCTCAGAAAGGTGGGTTCTGAATCTCTTAAGTCTTGCACAACTTTGACTTTCTCTTCTCATTCTAAACAAACATTCATGTGCATACTTAATACCTTAGTCATAATTTTATTTCCTTTTTCTTGGAGAAGGACTCCAGAAATGTAAACACTCAGACCGTACAAAATCTGGATCCTCTCCACATTTCAACATGCATCCCTTTCCAGCAAGGTAAACGCCCGAGATCTGGCACACCCACTGGTAGCAGAGGAGAAACGGTCCCCCCAGCCCCTCCATTGTTGACCCGCACACCAGGGAAGGCATCCTCCAGCGTGTAACGTGACGCACGCACGTGACCAGAACCCACCAATCATGACTCCACCTCTCTTGGGAATCCTGAGTCTATGTGAGTGATCAGCCGTTCAAATAGTTGCTCAAAGCTGATTTCCTAACCGTCGCTTTCAAATCTCCTCCCCCCAGTTTTTTGCCTTCCCTCCTAATACATCTCAAAAGCAATGCCTGGCACAGCTGAAAGCATGCAATAAATAATTGTTAAATGAATAATTTAGAAGCATGAATTCTAGCCTTTCTGGTTCCCAGCCTCTGACAAGAGTGCTAACAAGCTGTAAAATTACAAAAATATGAGCAGTCATGGAAGAGATGACAGCTCTTCATTTCCGTTCATTCACTAAACTGGAGACCTGTAAACCTAGTGTACTTCAGAAAGCCTTGCTTAAATTGCAGACTCGTGGGCTATGTTCCCTAGAGGTCAGATTTAGTAACGGGAGAGGAATTCAATAGGCCACTGTTTATTAAGGGCTGCTGATGATTCTGCTTGTAGGCCACTTCTTGAGAAACCCCACAAGAGACTAGGTCTATCTGGGTACACAATTTACTCAGCTATGGCAACCATTCCTCACGTGGCTAATTGCAGTCCAAGATCTGTCGGTGGGGAGGAGGAGAGATTTTAAGGGAAGGTCTGGCCCCTTGACATTGTGACACCTTTAAAAAAAAAAAATTTAATTTTGGAACCAGCAGATGGCAGAATGGTTATGTTGCTGGACTCCCACGTAGTCGACCACAGCTCAAATCCCAGACCTGGCAGCTTAAAACACACCAGGCATGGGAACCAGCAATTAGCGTAATGGCTATGTCGCTGGACTCCCACGTAGTCGACCTCAGTTCACGTCCCGGACCCAGTGGCTTAAAACTTACGCTGGGTGCGTGTGCATGCGTGCCCAAGATCCCAAGAGGAGAATGGAGGAGAAGGGATTGCGGCGTGACCATCCCCCCTGGGGGGTGATTTCTCGCTTTCTGTCTCTCTGTCTCTCTCTGTCTGTCTGGCGAGCGCACGTGCCCTGTAGCGAAAACCTCTCCAAAAAAGAAAAGTAGATGCTGAACTCCCACATGGCTAACTGCGGTTTGAGTCCCAGACCTGGCGGCTTGCTTTCTCACTTTCTCTCTCTCTCTGTCTCTCTCTCTCTCTGTCCCTCTCTGGTTAAATTTTAATTAATTAAGTAGGTAAATAATTCTTAAAAGAAAAATACATGTAAATGACGCCAGCAGGTGGCATGGTGGTTAAGGGAGGTGACTCCCACATGACCTGCCACAGTTCAGGTCTCTGTCTTGGTGACTTGCTTTTTCACTTTCCCCCTTTCTCTTACTCACTCTGGCCCTCTCTGGTCAAATAAAAATAAATAAATAGAGGGACCAGCAGGTGGCATGGTGGTTAAGGTACTGGACACTCTCACATGGCCAATCACAGTTCGAATCCAGGACCTGGTGGATTTCTCTCTCTCTCTCTCTCTATCTCTCTCTCACTCTCTATTTCTCTCTGGTCAAATTTTAAAATATGTGAGTTAAATAAATAAAATTAAATAAATAATTCTTTAAAAAAGAGATACATAGATAAATAAAATTAAATAAGATAATTCTTAAAAAAATGTAAATGGTGGATAGGGCTCTGGCCTCCCACGTGTCCAACTATGGTTCGAGTCCTGGACCTGGAGGCTTGCTTTCTCACTTGCCCTCTGTCTCTCCCTGTCTCTCTGGTGAGCACACATGCCCTGTAGCAAATTACAAAATAATAACAATAAATAAAAAAATAAAATAGAAAAATAATCCTTTTTTAAAAAGGAAATGAACCAACTCATACAATAAAATTAAAATAATATTTCTGAAAATGAGCCTATCCTTGATTAATACTTGTAATGCAACATAAATGCTAAAAAAAAAAGAAAAAGAAAAAGATAAATGGCCTGCCAGCAGGTGGTGTAAAGGTTAAGACCTGGATCCCAGGGACCAGCAGTTGGTGTAATGGCTATGTTGCTGGACTCCCCGTAGTGGACCACAATTTGCGTCCCAGACCCGGCGGCTTAAAACTCATGCCGGGCACATGTGCGTGCATGCCCAAGATCCCGAGAGGAGAGTGGAGGAGAAGGGATTGCGGTGTAGCCATCCCCCCTGGGGCTTGATTTCTTACTTTCTGTCTCTCTGTCTGTCTCTGTCTGTCTCTGTCTGTCTGGCGAGTGCACGCACCCTATACCAAAAACCTCTCCCAAAAAAAAAAGACCTGGATTCCATAAACCCTGAGAAGAGAGTGGAGGTAAAGGGATTGCGACATGGCCAATCCCCTGCAGGAGTAGGAGTGAGGGCGATTTCTCAACCTAAAAAAGAGGGGGCAGCTGCAGATGGTGTGGAGGCTGGGGCACTAGACTCCTACATGACCAACTGCAGTTCGAGTCCTGGACCTGTAGGCTTGCCTTGTCACCATCCCTCTCTCTCTAGGCAAATTTTAAAATTAATGAATTGATTGATTGATTAGTTTAATAAATCATCCTTTTAAAAAATATTAAATTTGGGGGCCAGCATGTGACATGGCATTTAAGGGTGCTGGACTCTTACATGGCTGACTGAGGTTCGAGTCTTGGATCTGGTGGCTTGCTTTCTCACTTTCTCTCTCTCTCGCTCTCTCTGTCTGTCTCTCTCTCTCTGTCCCTGTCTGGTCAAATTAAAATAAATAAATAAAAGTCAAAAAATAAAATAATTATTAAAAAAATGTTTAACGGCCCTGAAATTTGTTACTACAGGCCCATTACTTTTTACAAGGGGGCTTTGAAATGTTCATGGAAAAATGGAATTAAAAGTATGAGCTTATTGGACCAGCAGTTGGCGTAATGGCTATGTCGCTGACCTCCCATGTAGTCAACCGCAGTTCAAGTGCTGGACCCGGTGGCTTAAACTCACGCTGGACGTGAGTGCATGCGTGCCCAAGATCCCAGGAGGAGAATGGAGGAGAATGGGTCGCAGCGTGGCCATCCCCCCTGGGCAGTGATTTCTCCCTTTCTGTCCCTCTTTCTCTTTTTGGCGGGTACACGTGCCCTATAGCAAAAACCTCTCCCCCCCAAAAAAAAGTATGAGCTTATTTTGATGCAAAAAGTTTTTTGAAACCCATTAATAGTTTTTTTTTCATAATACACATTTTGCATAAACATTTTTAGAGAGAGATTTTTGCTATGGGGCACTTGCACTCACCAGGAAGACAGAGAGAAAGCAAGAAATTACCCCCCAGGGGAAATGGCCACATCACAAACCCTCCACCTCCATTATTCTCTTGGGATTTTGGGCATGCACACACACACACACACACACGCCTGGTGTAATTTAAACTACTGGGCCTGGGACTCGAACTATGGTAGACTGAGAGTCCAGTAATGTAACCATTCTGCCATCTGCTGGTCCCTTGCATAAACTTTTTTTTTTTTTAATTTGCTTGAGGGAGTGTGCACTCACTGGAGAGGGACACAGAGAGAGAGAGGGAACGTGAGAAAGCTCCCCCATGGGGGAACAGTCAAGTCATAATCCCTTCTCTTCCCTTTCTTCCTCCTTTCAGAACTCTGGGCACACACACCTGGCATGTTTCTCAGTCCTCTGGATCCAGGACTCAAATCACGTAGTCGATCATCCGGGATCCAGCCTTTTTAACCACCATGCCACCAGCTGGCCCTTGCATGAACTTCTTGAAGCCCTCCTCATCCACACCCTCTAGTTAAATGTGATTGACAAATTTTTAATTAATTAATTAATTTCATGAGATAGACAAACACCTCTCATGCCCAACCAACCAGGACTACAGGCACACGCATGTACAGGTGTGTACAGGTCACGGGAGAACCGAACCCCGGTCTCCCACGTGACTTCCAGCACTGCAGAGAATTTCTCTAAGGCTGCACCATGGTGCCTGCGCCTCACGGGTTGTTTTGAGAAAGCAAAGAAGGGAGGCCCAGGGGTGCCCTTTCCTTGGGGAAAGGAAGGAGGCAAGAAGCTGAGGGAGAGAGAAAGAGTATGGGGGAAAATCGAAGGTACTCCAAAATGAACTTCTCAAGGCTTGTCATCCACGTGGAGCTAGAGCGCCTGCTGGAATGATGGTCTTCAGCCTGTGTTCGCGGTTGCCGCAGGAAGAAATTTCCAAGGAGTGCCAAAAAAAAAAGGGAAATTTTACTAAGACTTTCTTAGTGTAAATATGCAGACAATTTTAACAATGTTTTCAAAGGAAGCTCTTTTGTTTGGGGGCAAATATCTGGACAAACCTCTTGGGTAGAAGGTGAACCCCGAGGGCGTGACTGTGCAAGGGAGAGGTCATGACTGCTGCGGGCGGTGGGGGCAAGACAGTGGGTGGATAAACCACTCTGAGTTGATAAGTTTGGTTTTGTTCCTGAGAGGGAGGGGAAAGGAGTAGGACCAGACAAAGAAAAGTCGAAATGGCTGGAAGCTGGGGACTGTGGGAGCCGAGTGTGATCGGAAGCAGGGCAGTAGCCAGATGGTTTTCCATGAAGGACAGTCTGGGCTGGCCCTGTAGCCTGGCAGTTAATGGAGCTGGATCCCACATCGCTGCCTCTTCTTAATCTCGCCCCTTGGGACTTGAAAAGCACGCTGAACAAGTGTGTGTGCATACTCAGAATCCCAAGAGGATGGATTAATGGAGAAGGGATTGCGGGACCGTGCCCCATTGGGGAGGTGCTAACTCCCTTCTCCCTCTGTCTATCTCTGGTTACTAAAAAAAAAAGAGTCAAGACGAAGCAGTCCAGGGTTGGTAGGGCAACTCGCTTCAGAAGGTTAGTAAGAGATCCTGGTTCCTCTGTCTTCTTAACGAAAATAGCCGAGACAGCTACTGGGAAAGGGCTCTCAGCTGCTTGGCTAACTGAGGGAGTTCTAGCCCCTGCCAACATATCCATGTCCAGTGGGAAGAAGATAAACCCTTTTCCTTTTTCAGAGAAAGAACTTGTATCATGTTTCAATTATTTCGTTTCTTCTTGTTACAGCGGTCAATCTTACTGGGTCATCGCGAAAGTCATGATGCATTTTTGCATAGAAAAACAGAAAAAGAAAAGTCATGACGTTTCTGATGACCTAATACATCCTAAACTAATAACCAGAAAATGCACTCAATGCTTGTGTTCTTGGGCAGAATAGTAGTTTACTTCTGTGTCTTCCCCAAAACCCGTAACTCCAGTCTATTCATAAGAAAAATCACAACTTAAATATATTGTGCAAAAAACCTGGCCAGTGGCCCTCAGACAGAAGGAAAGCCTGAGGAACTGTTAAGGCCAAGAGAAGCCTAAGGAAACCGACAGCTTAATGTAGTGTGGGGCCCTGCATTTCCAGAACAAAAAAGACCTAAAGGTAGAAACAAAGAAAACCTAATAACCTGGACTTTCACTATAATCCTCAACATTGGCTCATTACTTGAGACAGAAAACATTGATAATAAGAAAATCTGGGTATTGCGCATAAGAAAAATCATTGTACTGGGACCAGCAGTTAGCGTAATGGCTATGTCGCTGGACTCCCACGTAGTCGACCGCGGTTCGAGTCCCGGACCAGGTGGCTTCAAACTCATGTCGGGCGCGTGTGCGTGCGTGCCCAAGATCCTGAGAGGAGAATGGAGGAGAAGGGATTGCGGCGTGGCCATCCCCCCTGGGGGGTGATTTCTCACTTTCTGCCTCTCTGTCTCTCTCTGGCTGGCTGGCGAGCGCACGCACCCTATAGCAAAAACCTCTCCAAAAAAAAAAAACAATCATTGTACTATGTTCACAACTTTTTTGTTTTCTGAATCTATTCTTGTTTTAGAATTAATTAATTAATTTAAAATTTTCTATAGGTCAAGTGCACTCATCAGAGACACAGAAAGAGGGAAAGTGAGAAAGCAAGCCTCCAGGTCCAGGACTTGAACTGCAATCTGGCTTGTGGGGGTCCACCTAAATCTATCTACATCAAAAGTTTATCGAGGGAATCAAGCAGTGGCACAGTGGTAACATGACTGAATCCACATGTGAAGGTGCCTGTCCTTGAACCTTCTTGGGCATGCCAGGCATCGTGAGCATGCCCAGGACCCAGGCCTGATGAGACTCGAGGTGAATTGTAGTGTGGACACTCTATTGAAGGTGACTGTCTCTCTTTCTCTTACTCTCTCATGGAAGAAATAAACTTTAAAAACAATGCTTCTTGGGGCCAGTAGGTGGTGTGGTGGTTAAGGGCGCAGGACTCCCACATGACCAACTGCAGTTCGAGTCCCAGGTCTGACAACTTGCTTTCTCATTTTCCCTCTCTCTCACCCTGTCTCTCTGGTCAAATTAAAATAAATAAATAAATAAAGTTAAATAAGATAATTCTTTTTAAAAAAATGTTTCTTGATAAGGCCAGCACGTGGCGTGGTGGTTAAAGGTGCTAGATTTCCACATGGCCAACCACGGTTCAAATCCCGGACCTGGTGGCTTATTTTCTTGCTTTTCCTTTCTCTCTTCTCTCTTGTCAAATTAAAAAGAAAATAATAATAACAAATGGAATTAAATAAATAAATAATTTGAAAAATGTTTCTTGGAAACATAGTAAGAAATAACATACCACATGTCAGAAAATTTAGAACACAAACTGAAGTGAGAAAAAAAAATCACTGCAAACACCATAATTTAGCATTTTGCTTTATTTGTGTGTGTGTGAGTGTGTGTGCATGTTTTTCATTTGCCAGAGGGTGCAAGCACTTGCTGGAGAGGGACAGACAGAGAGAGAGAGCAAGAAAACACCCCTCAGGGAGGATGGTTACGTTGCAATCTCTTCTTCTCCATTTCTTTTGGGAACACATGCACATGCGCTGAGCATGTTTCTCAAGCTGCCACGTCTGGTGCTTGAACGGCACTATCACCCACACGGGAGCTAGTCACCCCAAGCACCTTGCCACAGGCTGGCCCAAGCGACTGTCTTCTGCGGGTGGCACTTTCTCACTTTTTCTCTCTTTCTTCTCCAGGGAGTGCACATGCCCTCTAGCAAAAAATAAATAAATAAATAAAATGTGTTTGTTTGAGGGGGTCGGCAGGTGGCATGATGGTTAGGGGCGCTGGACTCCCACATGGCTGACCGTGGTTTGAGTCCTGGACTTGGTGGCTTGCTTTCTCACTTCCCCCCTTCTCTCTCTGTCTCTCTCTGTCTCTCTCTGGTCAAATTAAAATAAATAAATGAGGGACCAGCAGTTAGTGTAATGGCTATGTCGCTGGACTCCCACATAGCTGACCGCTATTCGCGTCCTGGACCCGGTGATTTAAAACTCACACTGGGCCCGTGTGCGTGCGTGCCCAAGATCCCTAGAGGAGAATGGAGGAGCGGGGATTGCAGCGTGGCTATCCCCCCTGGGGGGGGTGATTTCTCACTTTCTGTCTCTGTCTCTCTCTGTCTGGCAAACACACGCACCCTGTAACAAAAACCTCTTAAAAAAAAAAATAAAAAGAAATAAATGAAAAATAAATAAAGTTCAATAAAATAATAATAAAATAATTATTTACAAAATCAATGTGTTTGTTTGAAAACCACTGGGGAAGGGATCATGAAGAAAAAAGACAAAGAATACTATCATATGGTATATATGGTTTTTGCCTTGATTATTTTATTTCACATTTATCATTAAGCATCTTCACAAACATTCATTTTAGCCTTTCAAGAGGACCTACAAGCAATGACACTACGATAGCAATCGATACACTTGGTTTCTGAAAGGAACTGGGTTCCCTTAGCGAAATGACAGATCCTAGCAATGACACAGGAGACGGCACGTAGCTTGTGGTGCACAGTAAGAAGGGCTCATGGAAGGGCGGCATCTGTCAAGAGGACACATGAGCCGGCTCGAAGGGGCTCCATGGCCAAATCTAGGACAACTTCAGAATCAACACCAACAGTAAGAGGAGTGAAAAATGACCCACTGAATGAAATAAGAAAGCGATTTTACCCGTTTATTCTTCTCTACATTCTTACCAACACTGGATTTTAGGAATAATTTACGTTTTGCCAATCTAATGGTTAAAGGTAGTATTTCATTATCATTTCAGTTTTAGAAATCACTACTTATTAAACAAGAATACTGGGGCCGGCAGATGGTGTAGTGGTTAAGGGCGTTGGACTCTCACATGGCTGACCACAGTTTGAGTCCTGGACCTGGCGGTTTGCTTTCTCACTTTCCCTTTCTCTCTTTCTCTTCTCAAATTGAAACTAAAAAATTATATATGTATATATATGTGTATATATATATATATATAATTAAATAGATAATCCTTTAAAAAAGAGGTTTTTGTTTTTTCTTTGCCTTTGAGCACATGTGCTTACTGGAGAGAGAGAGAGAGAATGAGAGGGAAAGTGAGAAACACCCCCTAGGGGGGGTTGGCCATGCCACAATCACTTCTCCTCTATTCTCCTCCCGGGATCTTGGGCATGCATGCACGCACACACCCAGTGTGATTTTGAAGTCACCAGGTCCAGTAAAATCTGATTTCAGATATCTGAGGGTAGAGAGTTCCTTGGGAGTTTGGAGAGGATAAGAGAGAGGGCGGAGGGCAATTTTCTTATAGACTTGAATCCCAAGAAAAGAGGTCAGAAGGGCTAACATTTTGGGATTAAGTTTGTGCAGAATCAAGGTTTTCAGACTGGCGAGGTTGAAGCAGTTTTCTGAAAAATCTTTGTAACTCAGAGGCGGCAGGGGATGGAAGAGGCTGTTCTCCATGGAAGAGACAGCAGTGCGGAGGGAGACAGCAGAGAGTGCCCTCCCCACAGGGAAGGAGGCCGTGGGCAGAGGTAGATGGAGCTGAATTCACCTCTAGGGGGGTGGGGGGATGGATTGAATCCGGTGTCGTAAATAAACTATTGAGTTTTAGGCCACTGACTCCTAGAGTCTCTCCTGTGCGACTGTTCGCATCTTTTCTGCCCCCGCGATGGACGCCGAGGACTGAAGCAGCAGGCTGTCCACTGTGCTGCGCGTCACAGGCTGCTGCGGAAGCCGGGATCGCCGCTCGCAGCAGCGCTGTGAGAGGCTGCAGCTCGTGGCTCCGGGTCTAAATTCAGCAGGAATGGGGAGGGGAGGAAGGTGGGCTGCAGAGCTGCGAGGAGGAGGGACCCGCAGCCGTGGAAACTAGCGCGCACGGGCGTTCCGAGGACAGTCTGTCCCCTGCCTCTCCAGTTTACTTCCTCTCTCGTCGTCTTGTACCCCTGTCCAATCAGATTCGCGTTTGCTTCAAACCCAGCCCCTGCTGTCCCAGTCAGCCACCCACCAGGCCTGAACCAGCCCAGCCTTGTCTCCAGCCTGGGTCTGCTGCGATGACTCACGAAGAAGCACACCCGCCTCCTCGGTGGGACCGGGGTGCACTCGGCAGGGTCTATTAGTGTCTGCTGGAAGGGCTGGGCCGAAACGCTGCCACCTGATTCGGGGGTTGCAACTGGGTCTCCTGTTGTCACCTGCTCTGGACTCTCTTGTGAGTTGGGTCCCTTGAACTAACAGCCCCAGGGAGAAAGAATGTTCATACTAGGTGTCAGAGAGGGCTTACTTAAGCCCAGTAATAACACACCAGGCGTTTCTTTGGCTGACACAGCTTAGCCAAAGACCCCTAGTGCTTTATGTCTGCCTCATGAATTCTGACTCCATGAAAATTTTACAAATGAAGGAAACTCACATTCCAAATCTGTTTTCATCGCATTAACTTATTAGTGTAAGCTCCTAGAGAGGAAAGGAAACGCATTTACCAGGCACGGAAAACTGCCTCCTCTCCCATACTATCCTGTTTAATCCTCACAGCAATACTACGAGGGAGTTTCTTAAAAAAAAAAATAAATAAATAAATTTATTTATTCATTTATTTTAACTTGACCAGAGAGAGATATAGAGAGAAAGAGAGGGAAAGTGAGCAAGCCACCAGGTTCAGGACTTGAACCGTGGTCGACCACATGGGAGTGTCCAGCGCCTTAACCACCATGTCACCTGCTGGTTCCAACAAGGGAGTTTCTATCACTTCCATTATCAGGTGAGGAAACAAACTCCAGGTGAAGTTGTGTACTAGGGTTACAGTGTAATAGGTTGGGATTCAATTCTAGGCCTATAAAAATTCTAAAATGCATATTTATTTTCAACATACTTTATTTAAGATGCATGGAATATTCATTAAGCATCTGCGATATAGAGTTATAGATGAAGAACATGGCCCCTGCCTTCAGGAACTCACAGCCTTAGACCTGCAGGTGGTGTCGTAGTTAAGGTACTAAACTACCACATGGCTGATGGCAGACTGAGTCCCAGATCTGGCAGCTTGCTTTCCCCCAAAATAATAATAAATAATTTTTTTAATTAAATAATTAATTCTTAAACAGAAAACTCAGAGCTTTGATGAAGAAAGATGTGAGTCATCAGCAATTGAAATGCAATGTAGGGGCCGACAGGTGGCGTGATGGTTAAGGTGCTGGACTTGCACATGGTCAACCTTGGTTCAAGTCCTGGACTTGTCAGCTTGCTCTCTCACTCTCCACCCCTCTATTTCTCTCTTTGTTTCTGTCTGGTGAGTTTATCTGGTGAGCTCACATGCTCTATAGCACATTTTAAAACAATAATACATAAAATTAAATAATTCTTTAAAAAAAAAAAAAGAAAAAAATGCAATGTAGAGTGCTAAGTATGAGACCAACCAAGACCAGGGGATTTAGGAGCTCAAAGGAGCGAGTGACAGGCCCATCCTGTGCAGGCGCCTGGAAGGTGGAAGCTGGCCTATAGTCAACCAATGCCCACTGTAGTCCAGGCCACGTGGAGCGTGGAGATGTAGAAGCACCATATCATGTAATATTCTATATAACTATATAATATATATAATATGATAACTAACATTTGGTGATGGTCACTGAAGTAATATCCGTTAGTCTCATTTAACCCTCCCACCTTGATCCTGAGTTGGGCTTTGAAAGATGGTAAAGGGATTTCCAGGCACAACCCTTCCCATGTTTTAGCCACTGTGTGTTCTGTGTTCATGGAGCATTGGGCATGTTACACAATGATAATCAAGGCCTTGAATAGCAGCACCACACCTGAGCCTCGGCCCCATTCCTAGCCTGAGGGGAGGAGGTGAGACAAGGGCTCTTTCATGGCTCTCAGTGGAGTTCCAGTGACTAGACAGCTGGGCAGGTGCCCAAGCTGCCTGTCACTGCAGTGTCAGGTGTACAGGAAGCTTCTCCCCTTTGTGGTCTAAAGGGTACTGAAAGTCTATCTTGCTTGCCCCAAGTGTCCCTCTGTACTACATGGAACCCCTGCCCAAAACCAATCAGCCTTGATGACCCTTCAACTCTGGATGGTCCTTCCAAATTGTTCCCTCATGTTCTCACAGGAGACATCACTCAAGCTCTGCTTCCCTTGTGTCCTTCCCCGATCAAGCCAGTGAGACTGTTTTCTTTTTTGAGAGATTTTTGCTATAGGGTGCGTGCACTTGCTGGAGAGACAGGGAGACAGAAAGTGGGAAGTCACCCCTGGGGGGATGGCCACACTGCAATCCCTTCTCCTCCATTCTCCTCTCACAATTTCAGGCATGCACACACACGAGCCTGGCTTGAGTTTCAAGCCACCAAGCCTGGTATTTGAACAGCAGTTGGCCATGTGGGAGTTCAATGACATAACCACTATGCCATCTGCTGGTCCCCAGTGAGGTTATTTTCAAACTGATACCATCCCACCAGCCTTACCACATAAGTAGCCCTCACTAGGATCCCCAGAAATTGGATGTCACATAGACAATAATAGCTAAGTCTTGTTGAAGACTTAGTAGAAGACGGACCCTATGTTACATAATCCTCCAACCAACACAGGAAGCGTTATTATCTCATCAGTTTACAGATGAGGGAAAGGAAGCTGAGAGAGGTTTAGAAATTTGCCCAGTGACAGTAAAACTGAGACAGAGCTGGGAAGGGGACCTGAATATGTTTCATTCCATAGTCTACCTCGTCTGCTTCCAATGTCTAACAGTGAAACTAAGAAACATCGGCAGATAATGGATGAGACGTCCACAACCCGCGACATAACCTATTTAAATGATCAGTGCCACTCAAATAAGACTTAGCTAGGTGAGGTGATAACTTGGCTGTCCGAGGGGACCTATGAATGAAATAACTTAAATGTTGTCCTTCTGTAGTACATGGTAAAAAATAATTATAAGGACAGCAGGTAGCATAGAAGTTAAGGCGGCTGGATCTCACATGACCAAAGGTGCAATTCAAGTCTTAGACCTGGCCACTTAAAAAATATGACCAAAAACATTGGGGTTGGCAAAGATTTCTTTTTTATTCTTTTTTGTTGTTGTTGTTATTGTGGAGAGGTTTTTGCTATAGGGCACGTGTGCTCGCCAGAAAGACAGAGAGAGACAGAGACAGAAAGTGAGAAATCACCCCTTAGGGGAGATGGCCACACCACAATCACTTCTCCTACATTCTCCTCTCTAGATCTTGGGCAAGCGTGCACACGCCCCCGGCGTGAGTTCAAGTCCACAGGGTCTGGGACTTGAACCGTGGTCAACTACATGGGAGTCCAGCAACATAGCCATTATATCAATTGCTAGTCTCAGCAAAGACTTCTTAAATAAGACCCCCAAAGCACAGACAATAATCCCCAAAACAGACTAGTAGGATTATATCAGATTAAGACATTTCTGCACAACAGAGGATGTGAATTTAGTGTGAATCAACAACCTTCGGAATGGGAGAATATTTTTATAAACTGTGCCTCAGGTAAGGGACTAATAACCAGAATACGCAGAGGATTCAAGCAGCTTACCCCTCACCCCAAAAAAAGATGAACCCAATTAAAACATGTAAAAATGAGCTGAACAAAAATCTCTTTAAGGAAGACATATGAACAGCCAAAAAGTATATGAGGAAATGCTCAACATCCCGCATCATAAGGGAGATGCAGATTAAAATCACAATGAGGTATATCACAAAACCCCTGTTAGAATGGCAAAGATGAAAAATACAAAAAATGTATTGCTTCACTAAGCAATAAATCTTCCATATTTGATTGCTTTCTATCAAATGCCAGAGTCTTGTCATTTTTTTTTAATTATTTTTTTGAGAGGTTCTTAGCTATAGGGTGCGTGTGCTCGCCAGAAAGACAGAGAGAGACAGAGAGACAGAAAGTGAGAAATCACCTCCCAGGGGGGATGGCCACACGCAATCCCTTCTCCTCCATTCTCCTCTTGGGATCTTGGGCATGCATGCACACGTGCCCAGCGTGAGTTTAAGCCACTGGATCCGGGACTTGAACTGCGGTCGACTACATGGAAGTTCAACGACATAGCCCTTATGCTAACTGCTGGTCCCAGTCTTGTCATTTTTTGTGGCTGAATAGCAGTCCATAGAGTATATGTGCCACACTTTTTCAATCCATTCATCTGTTTGTGGACATTTGAGTTGGTTCCATGTTTTAGCAGTTGTAAATGATGCCTCAATAAACATTGATGTGCAAGTGCTTTTCTGACTAAGCATTCTCCTGTCCTTTGGGTAGATATCCAGGAGTGGGATTGCTGGATCATATGGTAGTTCTATTTGTAGGTCTTTGAGGAACCGCCATATTATTTTTTTATTTTTTATTGAGAGATTTTCACTATAGGGCACGTGCGCTCGCCAGACAGACAGAGACATAGAGACAGAAAGCGAGAAATCACCCCCCGGGGGGGATGGTCATACCGCAGTCCCTTCTCCTCCATTCTCCTCTCGGGATCTTGGGCACGCACGCACACACGCTTGGTGTGAGTTCTAAGCCACCGGGTCCGGGACTTGAACCGCGGTCGACTACATGGGAATCCAGCGACATAGCCATTACGCCAACTGCTGGTTTCCTATTATTTTTCACACTGGCTGGACCAGTTTGCATACCGACCAACAGTGTAGGAGAGTTCCCCTTTCACCACAACCCCGCTAACACTTACCATTTTTTTTTTTTTTGGAGAGATTTTCACTGTAGGGCGCATGCGCTCGCCAGACAGACAGAGAGAGACATAGAGACAGAAAGCGAGAAATCGCCCCCAGGGGGGATGGTCACGCCGCAATCCCTTCTCCTCCTTTCTCCTCTCGGGATCTTGGGCATGCATGCACACGCACCTGGCGTGAGTTTAAGCCACCGGGTCTGGGACTCGAACCACAGTCGACTACGTGGGAGTCCAGCGACATAGCCATTACGCTGACTGCTGGTCCCTACAATGTGTTTCTACTTAGTGCACTTAAGAAAAATATTTTGTTTCTAAGAGATAAAGACACCTGGGGATGGCAGGTGATGCGGTGGTTAAGGTGCTGGACTCCCACATGAATCTAAACCTGGTGACTTGCTTTCTCACTTTCCCTTTCTCACTCTCTCTGGTCAAAACAAAAAATGATAATAAATACAATTAAATAAGATGATTCTTTTTTAAAAAGACAGGATTTTGGGACCAGCAGATGGCATAATGGTTACGTTGCTGCACTCCCACTTAGTCAACAGCAGTTTGAGTCCCAAACCCAGCGGCTTAAAACTCACACCAGAACATATGCATGTGTACCCAGAACCCAAGAGGAGATTGAGAGAGAGACTGTGATATAACCATCCCCCCTAAAGGGTGATTTCTCACTTTTTGTCTCTCTGTCTTTCTGGCTAGCCTATAAACCTTATAGTAAAAAAATAAACCTCTATAAAAACAAAAAGACAGGTTTTCTTCAAAATAATTATTTATTCAATTTATTATTATTATGATTATTATTTAACTTGCTCTCAGCGAGTGTGAGAGAGAAGGTGAGAAAGCAAGACACCAGATCCAGGACTCAAACCATGGTTGGCCATGAGGAAGTTCAGTACCCCAACCACCACACCATCTCCTGATGCCAAGATAGGTGTTTTTGAGTTACTATGTGTATGCACTTTTCAATAACATTAATGAGCATAAATTATATGTATTCCTCCATAAACAAATAAAAAGTCCAGCTAGATATATTAATGGTTGTCCCTATGGGCAGGATAACTTAGTGTGTAAAGGTCTGGCTGTAGGAGGAGTCTTCAAAAGCTTTATGGAAAATAAATATTATGAAAAACATATGGCTAGAGTCGTTTGGCCAGAACCGCCATCTTCCAGTAATTAACCAAAATGACGCGATACACATCCTCTAGGTCTTTTAGAAAACGTGGAGTGGTTCCTTTGGCGACATATATGGGAATCTACAAGAAAGGTGATATTGTAGACATCAAGGGAATGGGTACTGCTCAAAAAGGAATGCCCCACAAATGTTACCATGGCAAAACTGGAAGGATCTACAATGTTACCCAGCATGCTGCTGGCATTGTTGTGAACAAACAAGTTAAGGGCAAGATTCTTGCCAAAAGAATTCATGTGGGTATTGAGCATATTAAGCATTCTAAGAGCAGGGACAGCTTCCTAAAACATGTGAAGGAAAATGACCAGAAAAAGGAGGAAGCCAAAGAGAAATGTACCTGGGTTCCACTGACGCGCCAGCCTGCTCCACCCAGAGAAGCCACTGTGTGAGAACCAGTGGAAAGGAGCCTGAGCTTCTGCAGCCTATTCCCCTATTCCCTATGAATTCATGGCGTTAAACTAATCTGTGGTCTATAAAAACAAAAACAAAAACAAAAACATACGGTTGGATTTCAAAATGCTTTGCACCAAAATAAACTTGTACTTTAATTCCATTTTCCCACAAACCTTTGAAGTCCCCTTGTAAACTGCTTGGGTTTAAATCCTGGTTATACTACTTAACCACTGGGCACCTCTAGGTGACTTAATCTCTCAGTACTTCAATGTCTTCATTTTTCTTTTCTTTTATAAAAGGAGTGAAATAAGAAGAAAAAATCTGGAGTCATGAAATTAGATGAGTTAGTGCATATAAAATCCACTTTAGAAAATCTGGAAATTACAGAAATACAGAGGCAAAGCCAGAAATCACCTAACTTAAGTTAGCCCAGTGGACAGCTACTGATCCCAAAGGCAAGTACTTGTGTACGAGCCGCAAG
>NW_006159717.1:1129907-1137597 GCF_000334495.1 Tupaia belangeri chinensis
TGATTTGAAACTTTCTTAAACTGATTATCCTTTTCCAACTATTTGGCAAGTAAGCAACTAAGGAATAAAAAATTACTCTTAGTAATAGAAGTATGCTAAGAACAATACAGAATTCCTGATCAGGAATTTTTTTATCTAGTTTTTCTTCACAAGTTTAAATCTGGTTTTTGAAGGAATAGCAAGGATATTTCAGGCAATAAAAATGTGATATCAGGGAATGTGGCTGTTCATGGATAAAGAGGTTGAGGAAGGTCCTGAGGCTGATGTTACCATGGCATCAATTTATATTTGGTAAAGACGCTTCCTAGTCACTTTAAAGAGATACCTGAGAAGTGGAACAAAGTGATAAAAGCCTTACTATGAGCTACAAGATGTAGTTTGTGTCATGATAAAGAAGAATTTTGCCATCCAAAAAAAAAAAAGAGAGAGAGAGAGAGATTTTACTATAGTGTGCATGTACTCTTTTTTTTTTCTTTTTTTCGGAGAGGTTTTTGCTATAGGGCACGTGCGCTCACCAGACAGACAGAGAGAGACAGAGAGATAGAAAGCGAGAAATCACCCCCCAGGGAGGATGGCCATGCCACAATCCCTTCTCCTCCATTCTCCTCTCGGGATCTTGGGCACGGACGCACATGCGTCAGGCACGAGTTTAAGTCACCGGATCCAGGACTCGAACTGCGGTCGACTACGTGGGAGTCCAGCGACATAGCCATTATGCTAACCGCTGGTCCCTAGTGTGCATATACTCTTAAGAGAGACAGAGAGAGAGAGAGAGAAGTCACTCCCCAGGAAGGAAGGCCACGCCGCAATTCCTTCTCCTCCATTCTCCTCTCAGGATTTTGGGCATGCATGTACATGTGCCTGGTGTGAGTTTCAAGCTACTCAGTCTGGGACTCGAACCATAGTCAGCTATGTGGAAGTCCAGCACCTTAACCACTCAAACCATCTGCTGACCCTGGCTATTTTCAATGTGAGGCTATTACGATCACGTTGGCATGAACGAATCTGTATATAAATTTGTAATTTACAATTTAGGCTAGGTTCCAGCAGTAACAGGCATACAAAATAAATGAATGAATGAAACGAGGGAGGAAGAAGAGGAAGAGAGGAGAAAGGGAGAGGGAATTTGCTAAAAGATGAGCTCAGTTCCAGAAGGATTATATCATTAGTGACTGTTTCAATTTGTTTTAACTTAGATGAAAAGCAGTATCTCATTTTAATTGCTATTTCTGTAACTGTTAGAATGAATATTTTTCCAGGACCAGCAGTTGGCGTAATGGCTATGTCGTTGGATTCCCATGTAGTCGATCACAGTTCAAATCCCGGACACAGTGTGGCCATCCCTCCTGGGGGCATTTCTCACTTTCTGTCTCTCTGTCTTTCTGGCAGAGCAAGCGCCCTATAGCAAAAACCTCTCCCCCCCAAAATAAAGAATGAATATTTTTCCACATTTGTTCATTTATTTTCACCATTTATTGGGATCTTGGTAATTTTCCTTTTAAAAGTGTATAAATTCTTTATATATTAAAGATATTAATCACTTATCTTTGTTTCTCACAATTATTTTCTTCAGTTTGAATTTTATTTTTGTTATTGTCTTGTTTTTTCACACCATGATTTCTAACCTTCATGTAGTAAGATATATTGATATTTAAAATTTTTATTTATTCATTCATTTTAACTTGACCAGAGAGAGACATAGAGAGAAAAAGAGAGAAAGTAAGAAAGCAAGCCACCAGGTCTGGAACTTAAACTATGGTAGGCCATGTGAGATTGTCTAGTGCCTCAATCACTACGCCACCTGCTGGTCACTGTATTAGAATTTATTCTAATAGGACCTGCAGATGGTGTGGTAGTTAAGGTGCTGGATTCCCACATGGCTGACCATGGTTCAAGTCCCAGACCTGGCAGCTTGCTTTCTAACTCTCTCTCAAGTTGAATTATAATAAGAATAAATAAAGTTAGATAAATAATTCTTTCTCTAAAAAGAATGATTCGATTTAACTTTATTTATTTATTTATTTATTTTTATTTGACCAGAGAGGGACAGAGTGAGAGAGAAAGAGAGAGAGAAAAAGTGAGAATGCAAGCAGCCAGGTCCAGGAATCAAATTGTGGTCCACCATGTGGAAGTCCAGTGCCTTTAACCACCACCCCCCCTGCCTGTCCCTGAATAATTCTTAAAAAAAAAAGTATTATACCATAATTTTTAAAATTTTATTTATTCATTTATTTATTTTAATTTGAACAGAGAGACAGAGAGACGGAGAGAAAGAGATAGAGGGAAAGCAAGGAAGCAAGCCACCAGGTCCGGGATTTGAATCATGGTTGGCCATGTGGGAGTACAATGCCTTAATCACCACCCCACCTGCTGGTCCCAAAGTATTATATCATATTAAATCTTAGAAGTTCTTCTTCCTGATAAAGAACTAATATTCACATATATTTTTTGTCTGATTCTTTTTTCTGGATTTGTTTTAAAAATATGTGCATCTTTTTAGTCCATCTGGAATTAGTTTGATACACACACACATACACACGTAGTTCTAAAGATTCGTTCTTTTAAAGAATTATTTTATTTCACGTTATTTATTTATTTATTTATTTTAATTTGACTATAGAGGGACAGAGCGAGAGAGAGAGGGAAATTAAGAAAGCAAGCGGCCAGGTCTAGGACTTGAACCACAGTTGGCCATGTGAGAGTCCAGCACCCTTAATCACTGTGGCATCTGTCGGCCTCATGTGAGAGTCCAGCACCCTTAACCACTGTGGCATCTGTCGGCCCCATCTTTTTTGTCTTTTTTCAATTTGTTATAGGATGCATGCACTTGCCAGAGAGAGAGAGAAAGAGAGAAAGAGAGAGAGAGAGAACTGGAAAGTGAAGAACCACCCCTGAGGGGATAACCACACCACGATTCCTTCTCCATTCTTTCAGGACTTGGGGCATGCATACACACATGCCCAGCATGTGTCTGGACTCAACACACACATATTTCTGAAAACTAGTTATTCTTTTGTTTGTTTGCTACAGAGCACATGCACTTACTTGCCAGAGAGAGACAGAGAGAGAGAAAGTGAGAAATCACCCTGGGGGATAGACACACTACAATCCCTTCTCCATTCTCCTTTTGGGATTTCAGGCATGCATGCACACGTGTTCAGCATGTGTCTGGACTCAAACCATGAGGCTGACTTTGTGGAATACAGCTTAACCACCACACCACCAGCTGGCCTGAGACTAGATCTTCTAACATCATTTGTTGACTATTTCTTTCCTTATTGATTTCTGATTCTCCTTATGATAGAAATTCCTGTTTATGGGATCTGTCTTTAAGCTGACTTCCTCCATTTGGCGATTCTTTAACTTCTCTTGATCTTTTAAAGTCAGCCCAAGTGGTAACTCAGCTGCAATTTAAGAGTGGTAAACAACTTCCAGAGTGAAGGAACTGGGGAAAACCCTGGAAGGGCATGTAGTTCATTGTAGGGGTGAAAGGGATCAAAGCCCTGTCACCGTCATGATCTCTTCAGGCTAAGACTAAGGAAGATAACAGCCCACCGCCTTACCCCAGAAAAATAAATAAATAAATAAATGTACTGCAAACACGGCATGTTCTCCCTAAAGAAAGAAAAGCAATTGAGAGCGAGCCACTGGCTAATCCAATGTTGTGGTTAGTAAGAGGGGTGCTCCCGATCGTGATGAGGTGTTGGAAATTTTACCAGGCATCAAGTCAACCCTCTCGGCAAGGTTATCTGCTTGGGGCTGGGTAACAACAAAGGCCTGGAGTCTGGTGCGTGTGGCGACGGCTTTCCAAAGAGATGGAGAAAATGGCACGGCCACTGAGACACCTAGTGGTGAGGATCTTTACTGCACTGGAGAGTTGGCCAGTTGTGCCCACCTAGGAACCACTTCCGGAAGGGACTGGGGTGTGTCTTGGGAACTTTAATGTCCTCCCAGCTCCCCTTTCCTTGCCCCAATAATTAAAGGTCTCTTTTGTGTGCATGAAGCTACAGAGATAGTGCTGACAGATAGGGAAACTGAAGAGCTTTTGCAAAGTTTTAAGAGAGAACCCCATAACTAAATAAACGCACGCTGCCCAACACGGCTTCTCAAGCCCCCAATGGTTGAAGATGCACATTTAGTCGCAACTGATATTCATTAGGGAGCAAGATGTGTTTCATCGAGCATGTCATCTCCATCCTCTACCCTCCCGGGCCTCGTAGAAAATCAAATCAGAGGATAATTATGATTTTCATTTACTGTAATGATAGTGTTTTCATTGTAGGGTCACCACCCTCTGAGTACTACAAGGCAAAGACTGTCCTACACGCCATTCAGGCACGACAATTCACCCCACGTTTGACCCGTGGAGTAGTGCTTGCTATCTGAAGTTAGTCTGTCACGTGTGGGGATATTCTTCCATGATTCAGAAAAGAAAAGTGGGCTCATTCATTCCATTCATTCATTCCAATATATATTGAGTATCCTAGCACTAAGCTCTGGGGATTCGGTAAACCAATCCCAGTCAATGCCGTCAAGATCTTACAGTCCAAGTGCTCCAGCTGGCAGGTCACTCCGATAAAGTGGGATAATCTTATAAGAGGGGAAGTACAGGGTGCCAATCACACGAAGCAGCTTGGTCTGTGGGGTCATGGAAGGCCTCCAGAGAATGGCAAGTATAAATCAAGTCCTGAGAGATGGCTAAGAGCTAACTGAAGAAGGGTAGACAGACGATGTCCAGAGAGAGATTATTTCAGGTGAAAATAGAAGTTATAAGAATTATAAATGGCAGGGGCCAGTAGGTGGCGTGGTGGTTAGGGGCACTGGACTCCCACATGGCTGACTACGGTTCGAGTCCCGGACCTAATGTCTTGCTTTCTCACTTTCTCTCTCTCTCTCTCATTCCCTCTCTCTCTAGTCAAATGAAATAAATAAGTACATAAAGTTAAATAAGATAATCCTAAAAAATAAAGCACAAACTCTAAAAAAAGAAAAGAATGATGAATGACAGTCGATGTGACTGAAGCGAAGAATGCGAGAGGGAGCGATGAGGCTGGAGAGGTATGCGGTTCACGGCAGGGAACGAAGGGCAGTAGTGGGCTTGAGGAGGCTGCGTTTTCTCCTAAGGGCAAGAAGAAGACAGCGAGGAACTTAAAGGGGACTGGAGGGCCAGTAGGTGGCATGGTAGTTAAGGTGTAGGACTCCCACATGGTTGACCATGATTTGAGTCCCGGACCTGGCAGCTTGAAAAGCATGCCAGGTGCATGTGTGTGGGGGCCCAAAATCTGAGTGGAGGGTAGAAGAGAAGAGACTGAGTTGTGGTCATCCCACTGGGGGGAGGGGCAGTGATTTCTCACTTTTTGTCTCTCTGTCTCTGTCTGGTCAGTGCCCTATGGGAAAAACCTAAAAGCGGGGAAGTAAATGCATCAGAATTGCTTTTTTCCCCCTTTAAAGTTGTATTTGTTTATTTCTTTTTTAATTCTTTTCTTTTAAAGAGAGAAATTTTTGCTATAGGGTGTTTGTGCTTGTCAGAAAGACAGGGAAAGATAAGAGAGACAGAAAGCGAGAAATCACCTCCCAGAGGGGATAGCCACGTCGCAATTCCTTCTCTTCCATTCTCCTCTCAGGATTTCAGGCATGCACACACATGCGCCCAGCATAAATTTCTGGTTTTTTTTGGGAAAGGTTTTTGCTATAGGGTGCGTGCGATCGCCAGAAAGACAGAGACAGAGAGACAGAAAACGAGAAATCACCCCCCAGGGGAGATGGCCTCGCCACAGTCCCATCTCCTCCATTCTCCTCTCGGGATCTTGGGCACGCATGCACACGTGCCCGGCGTGAGTTTTAAGCCACCAGGTCCGAGATATGAACCGCGGCTGACTACATAGGAGTCCAGCGACATAGCCATTACGCTAACTGCTGGTCCCATGAGGATTTTTTAAAATGCGTAGTTCTGTTTGTGTTATTCAGAGGCTTCAAATATCAACAGGAAGACTTCTACTAAATTGCTTTTGTCATATGAGAATGTATTAGTACAAACTAATAAAATATACACACTATAAAAGAAAAAAATTTTTGTTTTCTTTTATTTATTATTATTATTTATTTTTAAAGAATGTTCATTTAATTTAATTTATTATTCATTTTAAATTTGACCAGAGAGAGCTAGAGAGAAAGGGAAAGTGAGAAAGCAAGCCGCCAGGTCCAGGACTTGAATCACAGTCACCCACGTGGGAGTCCAGCACCCCAACCACCATGCCACCTGCCAGCCCCATTATTATTATTTTTAAATTTGGCAAGAGAAAGACAGAGATAAAGTGAGAAAGCAAGCTGCTACATCTGGGACTCAAGCCATAGTCAGTCACATGGGAGTCCAGCATCCTAACCATCATGCCACCTGCCAGTCCCAGCCAAACTTGTTATTTAAAAAAAAAAAGAATTATTTTATTTAATTTTAATTATCATCATTAATTTTTTTTCAATTTGACCACAGAGCAACAGAGAGAAACAAAGAGAGAGAGAAAGCAAGAAAGCAAGCCACCAAGTCCGGGACTTGAGCTGTGGTCAGCCATGTAGGAGTCTGGCGCCTTAACCACCACTCTACCTGACAGCCCCCCAGATTTGTTCTTAACAGGGGAAGTTTTTATGTTCATTCAATCAAAGATCTTGTTCACCTTTCTACACCTATCCGTTTGCAGACAGGAGTAGACGCTGTAATCAGGTTTCTCATTCTGTGTATTTGCATGAGATGCCCAGTCTTCATATGCTGTCCAATTTCTTTTCTTTCTTTCTTTCTTTCTTTCTTTTTTTTTTTTTAAAGAGATTCTTGCTATAGGACTCATGCATTCACCAGAGAGACAGAAAGCAAAAAATCACCCCCCAGGGGAGATGGCCATACCGCACTCCCTTCTCCTCCATTCTTCTCTTGGTATCTTGGGCATGCACACGTATGCACCTGGCTTGAGTTTTAAGTCACCAAGTCCAGGACTCAAACCACAGTTGGCCTCTTGACGTGAGTCTGGGACTCGAACTGCGGTTGGTGGGAGTTCATCACCTTAATCATCATGCCACCTGCTGGCCCCATGGTAGCGTGTACTTCTTAGTGACTGTGTCAGAAAAGCAAAGGGTCTTGAGACAATGGCCTTGACATGAACCAGAGCCTTTTCTTCACTGTAATGCTTTCACTCATTCATTCGACAAATATTTAGTGACCATCTCTGTGTTAGGTGCCCGTGGTACGGCCTTAAAGCACGCAGACACAGTCTACCAGGGAAGACAAGTGAAGAGATAAGCACACCAATATAAATTGTGACAAGAACAGTCATATACTTACACTCCATACAGGGTGCCCTAACAGAGAGGGGAGGCCTGCTTTAGATGGGATGATTGGCAGGGAAGGCTTCAGGGAGGCGGCTTTCAAGCTGAGATAGAAAGATCAAGTGGAGGTACCTCTACAAAGAGCACTTCAGGCTGAGTAAACAGATACAATATGCCAAGGCAAAAAATATGCAGATGAAGCAACTTGATAAAGTTTAAGAACAAACAGAAATTTAGCATGGATGGAGTTAGGGAACTGAAGAGATGAGGCTGGGGACGCAGACAGGCTGAGGTCAAGTCAAGTCTTGTAGGCATGGGTAAGGCATTTGGGTTTTATTTTAAGAGCAATGTGAAGACACTGAGGCTTTTAAGTAGG
>NW_006159717.1:1137608-1141111 GCF_000334495.1 Tupaia belangeri chinensis
TCTGATTTTTTTTAAAAAAAGGTTTTTGCTATAGGGCACGTGCACTTGCTAGAGAGAGACAGTGAGAGGGAAAGTGAAAAAAAAAAATCACCCCACAGAAGGGATAGCCGCACTGCAATCCCTTCTCCATTGTCTTTATGGGATTTGGGGCATCCACTCAAACACACGAACTGCCCGGTCCCGGACTTCAACCATGGTCAACAATGTGGGAGTCTAGTGCCTTAACCACTACACCACCTGCTGGATCCTCTGTTTTTGTTGTTGTTGTTGTTGCTGTTTTTTGTTGTTGTTTTTCCCAAAACGATCACTGTAGCAGCATTATGGAGAATAAATTAGAGGACCCAGAAGGAAAGCAGGGACACAGACAAGAGGTGGTTGCTACAGTAGTTTAGGAGATAGATTGAAGTGGAGATTAAGACGCAGTTGTAGAGATTCACAGAAATAAATAGATGCAAAATATACTTTCGAAGCCCAGCTGTAGCAGCGCTGCTGCTTACCAGGCTAAGGCCACATGGGATGACTGGGTTCCATTTCCAACCCACCCTCAAAACTCATATGGCATGGTGGTTAAGGCGCTGGACTCCTATGTAGCCAACTGCGGCTCAAGTCCCGGACCTGGCACGTGTCCATGCATACCCAAATCCTAGGAGCAGAATAGAGGAAAAAGGACTGTGGTGTGGTCAGACCCCTTGGGGTGGTGATTTCTCACTTTCCCTGTCTCTGTCTCTCTCTTTCTCTTTTTTTATTTTATTTATTTATTTATTTATTTGGAGAGGTTTTTGCTATAGGGCACATCCGATCGCGCCAGAAAGACAGAGAGACAGAGAGACAGAAAGCGAGAAATCACCCCCCAGGGGAGATGACCTTGCCACAGTCCCATCTCCTCCATTCTCCTCTCAGGATCTTGGGCACACATGCACACATGCCCGGCGTGAGTTTTAAGTCACCAGGTCCAGGACTCAAACCGCGGTCGACTACGTGGGAGTCCAACGACATAGCCATTACGCTAACTGTTGGTCTCTTCTCTATTTCTCTTGGACAAGTACACACACCCTATGGAAAAATCTTTAAAAAATAAAAAGAAATGTAAGAGGAAAGAAAAAAAAACCTAAGACTCAGGGATCAGCAGGTAGCGCGGTGGTTGAGGGGCTGGACAATCCCACATGGCCAACCATGGTTCAAGTCCTGAGCCTGGTGGTTTTCTTTCTCACTCCTCCCCCCATCCCTGTCCCTCTCTGGCCAAATTAAAATAAATGAATAAATAAATAACATTAAACAATTCCTTTAAAAAAACAAAAAACTAGGATTCATCCTTTTCATAAAGTCTAAAAATGTGTTCTACCGCCAAGGCATATTGTATGTCTTTTACACAGCTATGACTTGTGTGTGTAGACAGCGTTTTAGAGTCCACTGTGTCACAATCGTCCTTCATGACCTCCTGAGCAGCAAGTGGCTGGAACTGTAGGCACAAACTACCTCACCTGAGGTTTTGTTTTTTTTGTTTTGTTTTGTTTTGTTTTAAAGGAAAAGATAGTTCATTTTCATTTTTATTTATTTTTTCAAAATGTAGTTTATTAAGTAGAAGTGAAAGCCCACTGCCGAGAGGTAGGAGCGGCCTGAGCAGACAGAGGAAGAGTGGCTCAAAGGCAATTTTAAAGTTTTTTTTTTGTCATAAGGCATGTGCACTCCTCTCCAGAGAGAGATAGTGAGAGGGAAAATGAGAAGTCATCCCCCCTCAGGGAAGATGACCACACAGCGATCCTTTTCCTCCATTCTCCTCTTGGGATTTCAGGTATATACACACATGCACTTGGTTTGATTTTTTTTTAAATAATTATTTAATTCCATTTATCATTATTATTATTTTTTTGAGTGGTTTTAGCCATAGGGCACGTGTGCTCGCCAGACAGACAGACAGAGACAGAGAGACAGAAAGCGAGAAATCACCCCCCCAGGAGAATGGCCACACCGCAATTCCTTCTCCTCCATTCTCCTCTCGGGATCTTGGGCACGCACGCACACATGCCTGGCATGGGTTTTAAGCCACCGGATCTGGGACACGAACCGCGGTCGACCACGTGGGAGTCCAGAGATATAGCCATTATGCTCTCTGCTGGTCCCTCATTATTATTATTTCATTGACCACACAGAGACAGAGGGAGAGACAGGGAAAGCGAGAAAGCAAGCTGCCAGGTCCCAGACTCAAACCGTGGTGGGACTTGTGGGAATCCAACACCTCTATCTACCATGCCACTTGCCATCCCCAACCCAGTTTGATTTCAAACTGCCGGTGACTCAAACAGCAGTGAACCATGTGGGAATCCAGCACCTTACCACCACATCACCTGCTGGCCCTCGTTCTTTCTGGACTGCCAGAGAGTATGCTGCTCACTAGACAGGGGAAGCACCTCCCGGTGGGATAGAGTCCCACCACGATCCTTTTTCCTCCTCCATTCCTCCTTCCTGTCAGGGTTTTAGGCATGAATGCCCATGTGCCAGGCCTGCTTTTTATGCCTGAATTTGAATTGCAGGTATCCATGTGGGATCCAAATCCCACCTCAGCTCTTACCTACTGTGCTGGGGGCTGACCCTCGGTTTTTGTTTCTAACTACTGGCTGGTGTTATTTATTTTGGTGTGGGGGTGTTGGGGAAAGGGATAGGCTAGTTTGATAAAATCAAACGTTCCAGACCAGATCTTTTAAATCAGATATACAGATATCTGGAATTCTTGACTTCTTCCACCTAACCTATTCAAGTGGATGTATCTACTTTTCTTTTTTTCCTTTTATTAAAAAATAAATTCTGGGGGGCCGGCAGATGGCATGGTGGTTAAAGGTGCTGGACTCCCATATGGCTGACCATGGTTTGAGTCCCAGACTTGGCGGCTTGCCTTCTCACTTTCTCTTTCTCTCCCTCTCTCTCTCTCTGGCTCTGTTCCTCTCTGGTCAAATTAAAATAAGTAAATGAATAAAGTTAAATAAAATAATTATTTAAAAAAATTTTTAGAGAGATTTTTGCTATAGGGTCCATGTGCTCACCAGAGAGACACAGAGACAGAAAGTGAGAAATCACCCCCTGGGGAGATGGCCACTCTGTAATCCCTTCTCTTCCATTTTCCTCTTGGGATTTTGGGCACCTATGCACACACACTCGGCATGAGTTTTAAGCCTCCAGGTCCAGGACTCAAACTGCAGTTGACTACATAGGAGTCCAGCGATGTAACCATTACGCCATCTGCTAGTCCCAGGACATGTCTAGTTAACAGTCACATAGCAGAGAGATCTATTCCAAAACATAAGTCTATACGGTTTAAACATTTAGGTGGTATTGAAGACTCGAAGAGATTATCCAGCCAAGGGGAAAGCATTATTAAGGAGGCTTCAGAACTGGGAACCAGCAGTTAGCGTAATGGCTATGTCGCTGGACTCCCACATAGTCGACCGTGGTTCGCGTCCCGGACCCGGTGGCTTAAAAATCACGCCAGGCGCCTGCGCGTGCGGGCC
>NW_006159717.1:1141240-1144862 GCF_000334495.1 Tupaia belangeri chinensis
CCCCAAAAAAAAAAAATTGCCTCATTAAATAGAGAGAGTGACAGGGCCAGCAGGTGGCGTGGCGGTTAAGGTGCTGAACTTCTGCATAATCAACAACCGTTCAAGTCCCTGACCTGGTGGCTTAAAAATCATGCCAGGAGCATGTGTGTGCCCAAAATCCTGAGAGTAGACTGAAGGAGAAGGGACTGCAGTGTGGCCATCACTTGGGGAGTGATTTCTCACCTTCCTTCTCTTAGTCTCTCTGTGAGCTCATGCGCCCTATGGCAAAAAAAAAAAAAAAAAGTGTCATATCTATTTTAAATGTTGCTAACATAAAAAGAGATGAGCAAAGAGAAAAGTATTTATTGGATTTGGCAACATGGGGATTATTGCTATCCTTGGCAACACTTTAGGTGAAGTAGGTGGACAGATTGGGGTGGACTGAAGAAGAAATAGAGGTGAGAAAATCGAGACCACATGTATAAACAACTTGTTTTAGAAGTTTTGTTTCAGGGACCAGCAGGTGGTATAATGGCTATGTCGCTGGACTCCCATGTAGACGACCATGGTTCAAGTCCTGGACCCAGTGACTTAAAACTCATGTAAGGTGCATGTGCATGTGTGCCCAAGATCCCCAGAGGAGAATGGAGGAGAAGGGATTGTGGTGTGGCCATCCCCCTGGGGGGTGATTTCTCACTTTTTGTCTCTCTGGCAAGGACATGCGCCCTATAGCAAAAACCTCTCCCCACCCAAAAAAAAAAAAAGAAAGAAAGAAAAAGTTCGAGGGGGTGGAATCTATAGTACAAGGGGAGAGTTTGCTCTTTGGGACGAAAACACATCTTTTATAGTATCAGGAAGCTAAAGGCTTTCCAGTTCCTTGAGAATGCTCCTCTCTGACGATTTTCACTTTCTCAAAGCAGTATAAGAAGAGATCATTAATTGTGGCCGAGTAAGAGAAGAAAGTGTAAGGGGTTGAAGAGAGAAAGCATGTAATAAACTATCTCTAGAAGTGAGAAAGTGAACTTACTAGAGATACCGGGACCAGCAGTTAGCGTAATGGCTATGTCCCTGGACTCCCACGTAGTCAACCGCGGTTCGCGTCCCAGACCCGGTGGCTTAAAACTCCACGCCAGGCGCATGTGCGGGCGTCCCCAAGATCGCATGTGCGTGCGTCCCCAAGATCCAGAGAGGAGAAAGGAGGAGAAGGGATTGTGACGTGGCCATCCCCCCTGGGGGGTGATTTCTTGCTTTCTGTCTCTGTCTGGCGAGGGCACGTGCCCTATAGCAAAAACCTCTCAAAAAAAAAAAAAAAAAGAAAAAGTGAACTTACTAGGGATACTCAGTAAGATTGCCAGGCAAAGCCTAAGGCCCTTTTGAGAGTTGTGGTCAAGGTTTAAGAGTAAAAACTTTGGTCCCTATTAAAGAAGGTGAATTGTTAGATCTGACTAGAGTTAGTTTTACCAGGGGAGTATGATGGGGAAAGTGAAAGATAAGGCTTGTGCTTGTAGGCAATTATAATGTCTAAACAATGAGACAAGTTACAAATATTAGAATGTGAAAAACAGTGGGAAAGTATTGTAGTCCCCCCCTCATTTGTGGGTTTGCTTTCTGGTATTTTAGGTTCCCACACCTAGGTCTGAAGATAAGTGAATACGGTATAGTAAGATTTTTTTTTTTGAGAGGGTTTTGCTATAGGGCGCATGCGCTTGCCAGACAGAGACAGAGAGATAGAAAGCGTGAAATCACCCCCCATGGGGGATGGCCACGTCGCAATCCCTTCTCCTTCATTCTCCTCTCGGGATCTTGGGCACGCACACACACGCGCCTGTCGTGAGTTTTAAGCCACCAGGTCTGGAATGAGAACTTCAGTCGACTACGTGGAAGTCCAGCGACATAGCCATTACGCCAACTGCTGGTCCCTAGTAAAATATTTTGAGAGAGAGAGACCACATTCACATAACATTCATTATATTATAATTACTCTATTCTTAGGTATTGTCATGAATCTCTTATGTGCCTAACTTACAAGTTAAACTGTACCATAGGTATGTACGTATAAGAAACATAGTACATCAATAATTTCAGGCATCTGCTGGCCTCTCTAAATGTGTCCCCTGTGGATAAGGAATGACCACTGTAATAGTTTAATCCATGGAGGTTTGAATGAGCTCAAAGAATCCTGAGATTGGGGGCCGGCAGGTGGCATGGTGGTTAAGGCAGTGGACATTACCACATGGCTGACGACGGTTCGAGTCCCGGACCTGGTAACTTACTTTCTCACTTTCTTTCTCTCTCTCTCTTTCTGTGTGTGTTTCTCTCCAGTCAAATTAAAAAAAAAAAAAAGATAAATAATTAAAATTAAATTTAAAAAATAATTCTAAAAAAAAAAAAGAATCCTGAGATTACTCTGGTGAGTCAGAAGGAAAAGAAGTGATGATCAGAGAGAGTGATATTTGCAGCTAGAGATTTTGGGTGCTCTAGCCACTGACAGTAACAGAAAGGAACGTGGTGGGAAGGGTGATAAAAAAAGATTGTTGGAGGTGAGGAAGCAAGGAATTTACAGGATGGTGTGGTCACATATGTGAATGTTGAACGATAAACAAAATTAAAAGTGGAAAGGAAGACAGTGAGGCATGAACTAACAATGAGGGAGAAATGATCCATGGCCAAAAGATGACAGTCAATAGGAGGGATATCAAAGTATATGGTTAGTGAACTTCAAAGAAGCCGACTTTGAAGAAGAACGCTGCCGATTCAGTCCATATAGATACCTGAATGTTGTAATTTTCAAAAGTACTTTAAGTTGTTCATGATGTGTTGAGTGGTGGTGAAATTAAGAAAAACTTATATTCCTTCTGTGATTTGTATTTGTAAATTATTAACGTATGCACACACCATCAAGATCTCTTTTGTTTTTGAACAGAGTGTAATCACTTAAGTCCACTGCAAAGTTTATTACAACAAATCTGTATTCCTATGAAGTTTCAAAATGTAATCTGTTCAAAATCAGTAAGATTTTTTTTCTGAAATGTTACTGGTCTAGCACGAGGTAGCATGGATAGTAGGCCCTCGATATAGGACTTTGATTTGCAGGACATCTGTCTTTAGGGGCAAGAAAGGAGATCACGAGATTGCTCACAGGAGCAATCAAAAAAGGAAAGACTCCTCAAACACCTCACCCCAGGAGCTGACAGGGCCCTGGTTTTTTAGATTTTACGGGACAATTGCTCTGGCATGGCCATTCAAATTTCTCCCAGCAAATCACAGCGGCTGACGGCCAACTATTTCTCCATTCGTTGGCTAAAACCCCTCCCGCCTCTCATTCGGGAGCCAATGGGAAAGATGACCGGTTCGTAATTTAGTGCCACCGAACACCGGACTTCTGACTGGCTAGGAAAGTTGTCGATCAGGAGGTGGGCGGGCCCTCACCAGCTGGCCTACATAAGGGGAGGACAAAGGCGGCGCGCCGCCTGTGTCATCCGCCATTTTGTGCGAAGCAAGGTGGCCTCCACGTTCCCTGAGCGTCTTCTTCGCTTCTGCCTCGACCGCCCCTTGACCACAGACATGTCTCGGGACCGGTTTCGGAGTCGCGGCGGTGGCGGCGGCGGCTTCCACCGGCGCGGAGGAGGCGGCGGCCGCGGTG
>NW_006159717.1:1145759-1177753 GCF_000334495.1 Tupaia belangeri chinensis
GGAGAGTGCAGGCTCCAGTCGTCGGCTCGAGAGGGGTTTCGTGTACCTGTTTTTAACTTAGAGCTTCACTAGTATTTTACCTGTCGCCCGTGATTCGGATTTGTCGGAGACAGTTCATACATTGCTGACAGAGTTGCTGCTGGTTTATTCTTCCGGCGGGTGTCTTCGCATTGTGGGGGATTGGGACTTCTTGATATTCAGTGGTTAGGTGGCAAATAGAGTAAATTTTGACGTTAGCTTTAAAATGGAACGTGAAAGAAATCGGTTTTGGGGAAGAAAAAATAACATTTGGAGAGGTCACTGTCTGAAAAAATCCCTTCCTATTTTCATTAGGGGTTTAAAGCCAACTTGTCTTTGTTGAGGAGGCCTGGGGAGAAAACTTACACACAGCGGTGCTGGTTATTTGTTGGAAATCTACCTGCTGATATCACAAAAGATGAATTCAAAAGACTATTTGCAAAATATGGAGAACCAGGAGAAGTTTTTATCAACAAGGGCAAAGGATTTGGATTTATTAAACTTGTGAGTGTAATTGTTTGATTTTATGTAGAATGAAAAGGTTTTGTTCTTGTTACTACAATTGCTGAAGGCGAGTTTTAAGTAATTGATAGTTAAAAGTAGTATGGTTGTACATTTTTAAGAAAGTGTGGGGTTGGGAACCAGCAGTTAGCGTAATGGCTATGTCTCTGGACTCCCACGTAGTCGACCGCGGTAGTCGACCGCGGTGGGTGGCTTAAAACTCACGCCGGGCGTGTGTGCGTGCTTGCCCAAGATCCCGAGAGGAAAAATCCCGAGAGGAGAATGGAGGAGAAGGGATTGCGGCGTGACCATCCCCCCTGGGGGGTGATTTCTCGCTTTCTGTCTCTATGTCTCTCTCTGTCTGGCGAGCGCACGCGCCCTACAGTGAAAATCTCTCCAAAGGGAAAAAAAAGAAGAAAAAAAAAAAAAGTGTGGGGTCAGCTTGTGGTATGGAGGTTAAGGCAGCTGGATCCCACCTGGCCGAATGTGCAGTTCGAGTTCCAGACCTGGCAGCATGTGCAAAAATCCTGAGAGGGGGATGGTGTTGAAGAGATTGCAGAATGGCTATCTTTCCTAGTGGGGGGTTTCTCGCTTTAAAAAAAGAAAAAAGAAAAGAAGTATGAGCTGCAGGATGACTTTTAACTACCATTAGTGGTTCTAGAGAAGGCTGCTTGAAGAGAGCATTTGTAGGACCAGCAGATAGTGTAATGGCTATGTCGCTGGACTCCCTTGTAGTCAATAGTGGTTCCAGTCTTAAACTAACACCAGGCACATATGCCTGCAAGCCCAAGATCTCAAAAGGAGAGTGAAGGAGGAGGGGTTGCAGTGTGGCCATCCCTGGATGTGTGTAGGGGCGATGTCTCGCTTTCTGTCTCTGTCTTGTGAGTGCACACACCCTATGGCAAAAACTTAAAAAAAAAAAAAAAAAGACACTTGTAAGGAGCTGGAAGGACAATAGGATAGAAATTAAGCTCAGGACAATTTGAGGAATGAGCCTTATCCAATTTTGAAATCATTAACATGAGTCTCTGATTCCCACAGGAGTCTAGAGCCTTGGCTGAAATCGCCAAAGCTGAACTTGATGATACGCCTATGAGAGGTAGACAGCTTCGGGTTCGCTTTGCCACTCATGCTGCTGCCCTTTCTGTTCGTAATCTTTCACCTTATGTTTCCAATGAACTGTTGGAAGAAGCATTTAGCCAGTTTGGTCCTATTGAACGGGCTGTTGTAATCGTTGATGATCGTGGAAGATCTACAGGAAAAGGCATTGTTGAATTTGCTTCCAAACCAGCAGCAAGAAAAGCATTTGAACGATGCAGCGAAGGTGTTTTCTTACTGACAACGTAAGTTGTCTTGACCTTTTTCTAGTAATTTGTGTGAGGAGTGTGCCATAAAATTAAAGCTAAAATGGAACCATCTTCGTTATTTCTTACTAGAACTCCTCGCCCAGTCATTGTGGAACCGCTTGAACAATTGGATGATGAAGATGGTCTTCCTGAAAAACTTGCACAGAAGAATCCAATGTATCAGAAGTAAGATTGATTAGCATGTTGGCAATTTTTAAGTGTTAAAGAGAAGTTGCTCTAGTTGGGACCAGCAGATGGTATAATGGTTACATTGCTGGACTCCCACATAGTTGGCCCCAGTTGGGATTCCAGACACAGCAACCCAAAAGGCCAGGTGCATGTGCAGGCATGCCCAAGATTCCAAGGGGAGAATACCCCAGGGGGTGATTTCTCACTCTTCTCCAGCAAGAGCAGACACCCTATAGCTAAATAAATTTAAAAAATAAAAAACAAACAAACATTGCAGGGACCAGCAGATGGTGTAATAATTATGTCACTGGGTTCCCATGTAGTCAACTGTGGTTCAAGTCAGGACCTGGAGGCTTAACTCATGCTAGGCGCATGTACATCTTCAAAATCCAGAAAGGAGACTGGAGGAGAAAGGATTGTGAAGTGGCCACATAAGGGAGGGGGAGTTTTGGGGGTGTGTGATTTCTCCCTTTCTGTTTCTGTTTCTTTGGTGTGCGCACACATCCGATAGCAAAAAAAAAAAAAAAAAAGTAAAAATTGCAAAATTCTTCAATGTCCATATGCTTCATAAAAATCTCAGGCTCATGGAGTTAGACTTTGAAATTGTATTCAAAAGTCTGTTTGGGGGTCAGCAGTAGGTATGTGAGCCTGCCAAAAGTCCTGGATGGAGAAGAGACTGTAGATGGCCAGCACCCTTTGGGGTTGACTTCTCATTTCTTCGTGCTCTCTTTGGCAAGTCCATGTGGCCTATAGCAAAACTTACAAAAAGGATATGTTTGTTTCTGAATTAAATACATTCACTGCAATTTCACTTTGTCTTTTGGGGTGTGTTTCTATGGATGGAGAAAATAAGTCTTGGTTGAGGGGTTTGGCTAGAGAAAAATAGGAAATTCGGAAAAATAAGATGTATCTACAGTGTCAGGGTTGGCAGGTGGCATGGTGGTTAAGGCACTGGACTCCAATGTGGCAGACCACGATTTGAGTTCTAGACCTGGCAGCTTTCTTTCTCACTTTTGCTCTGTCCCTCTCTTTCTGAGCATGTGTCTGTCCTACAGCAAATTAAAAAAAAAAATAATGGTTTTACAAATTAAATAATTCTTTAAAAAGATTTATCTAAAAGAAGGTGAGTAGTGCATTTTTTAATCCTTACAAGTGATTGGGGGTCTGAACAGTACTTTGTTGTTGTTGAGAGGTTTTTTGCTATAGGGCACATGCTCTTGCCAGAAAGACACAGACAGAGACAGAAAGTGAGAAATCACCCCCCAGGGGAGATGGCCATTCCACATTCCCTTCTCCATTCTCCTCTCGGGATCTTGGGCACACACGCACATGCGCGTGCGTGGTATGAGTTTAAGCCACCAGGTCCGGGACTCGAACCGCGTTGGATTACATAGGAGTCCAGCAACATAGCCATTACACTAACTGCTGTTCCCCCGACAGTACTTTTATGGAATCAAGCAGTTTTCTTTTTTTAATACTTTTTAAATTTTTATTATTATTATTTTTAATTTGACTGGGGAGAGAAAGGGAAAGTAAGAAAGCAAGCCACTGGGGCTGCTACTTGAACTGGTTGGTCACGTGGGAGTGTCCAGCCCTTTAACATCACACCACCCACTACTTCCCGAATCAAGTATTATTTCTTGTACACTTCTACCAGTTGTCCTATGTTTAAATTTTGTGTGTTTTCAGGGAGAGAGAAACCCCTCCTCGTTTTGCCCAGCATGGCACATTTGAGTATGAATATTCTCAGCGATGGAAGTCTTTGGATGAAATGGAAAAACAGCAAAGGGAACAAGTTGAAAAGAACATGAAGGATGCAAAAGATAAATTGGAAAGTGAAATGGAAGATGCCTATCATGAGCATCAGGCAAATCTTTTGCGCCAAGGTAAAAGATTCTCTGAATTTCACTAATATGATCAGTTGCTTTTTGAACTTAACTGGACCTCCAATTAATGTGAATCCAAAATGTTTTGTTTTTAATATTCAGATCTGATGAGGCGCCAGGAAGAACTAAGACGCATGGAAGAACTTCACAATCAAGAAATGCAGAAACGTAAAGAAATGCAATTGAGGTAAAATTTTATTCAATTTAAGTTCTCTCTGCTAATGTTTACATTTTAACTTGTAGGAAGAAAGATACATATGAACTCAATGTTGCAGGTGATTCAACAAGTATAGAGGTTAAATGTTAGGTCAGTGTTGATGAACACTTACAGTGGAATAGAGTGTAAATTTCTCATTGACAAAACTTTCCCAGACATATTTTCTAAGCCTTTGTATTAGATTTTTAAGATTCTCGTCAAACTCCACGAGCTTACTTTAAATGATTTTTTTGAGAGGTTTTCGCTATAGGGCGCGTGCACTCGCCAGACAGACAGAGAAAGACATAGAGACAGAAAGCGAGAAATCACCCCCCAGGGGGGATGGTCACACCGCAATCCCTTCTCCATTCTCCTCTCAGGCTCTTGGGCGCACACGCGCCTGGCGTGAGTTTTAAGCTACCGGGTCCGGGACACGAACCGCGGTTGACTACGTGGGAGTCCAGCGACATAGCCATTACGCTAACTGTTGGTTCCCTTAAATGAATTTTTAAAGATGTAGATAAGGGACCAGTAGATAACACTGTAACACCACTGTACTCCCACATGACTGATCGTGTGCTGTTCAATGCCCAGACACAAAGGCTTGAAATTCAGGCTGGGTGCATGTTGCATGCATACCCAAAATGCCAAGAGGAGGGTGGAAAAGGGATTCCTGTATGGCTATCACCTCTAGGGCAGTGATTCTCACTTTCTCTCTAGCAAGCACATGCATCCTATAGCAAAGATTTTTTCTCAGAAAAAGGGGAGGGCAGTAGTAGGTGGTGTGATAGTTAAGGCTCTGGAAACTCCCATGTGGCCAGCTGTAGTTCAAGTTCTGGGCCTAGTGTCTTGCTTTCTTGCTTTCCTTTTTGTTCTCTCTCTGGTCAAATTGAAATAAGTAAATACATAAAATTCTAAAGATGCAGATAACATTTTGATTTATATGCTTGTGAATATTCCTAGGCAAGAGGAGGAGCGTCGCAGAAGAGAAGAAGAGATGATGATTCGTCAACGTGAGATGGAAGAACAAATGAGACGCCAGAGAGAGGAAAGTTACAGTCGGATGGGCTACATGGATCCAGTAAGTCAAATCTAATTAGGAGTTCACAATCGAACTTGTAGGTAACTAGAATGTAATTTTGTTCAATTAAATGTAACATCTCATGTTACTTTTTTTAAAAATTGTTTTTTTTCTTTTCTTTTTTTTTTTTTTTTTTTTTTTTACTTTTTAAGAAATATTTTATTTAACTTATTTATTTAATCTGACCAGAGAGGGACAGAGTGAGAGACAGAGCAAGCTGCCAGGTCTGGGACTTGAATTGCTGTTGGTCATGTGAGAGTCCAGAGCCCTTAATTACCATGCCATTTTTAAATAGCGTTTTATGTTTGATTGCCATGAGTTTGGGGTGTGTGTGTGTGTGTGTGTGTGTGTGTGTGTGTATAATGTCAAAAGATTTTATCGAATAGGCAGAAAATTTGTAGAATTTGATAATTGACCCTAAGCTAGTTTTCAGGATATTGATCTTTGTGTTTTAAACTGTCAGTGTGCATGCACTTGCCAGACACGAAGGAGAAATGATCCCCTTCCTGGGCACATTCACACCAGAATCCTCACTTTTCCCCTTCCATCAGGATCCTGGTCATATGTGTACACAGGCCCAGATTATCCCTTGAGCTATCGGGGCTGGACACCACAGTTGGGCATGTGAGAATTGGCTCCTTCAACCAGTAGGCTATAGGGCCAGTCCAAGAATACTGAGTTGATTTTTTTTTTTTTTTCTTTTTAATGAGAGTAAGAAGAAGGGAAAGATGTGTTACTCTGATAGGGTTTGGACATTATTGTTCCCCCTCTCCATTTTCCCAGTTAGCTAGGACTCTGTCGGTGTCTGCCACTGCACCTGGCCTAAATGTTTAGGATGGGCCACAGACCAAACCCAGGCCATCCCCCGTGGCCTTTAGCCACTGCTAATGGTGTCCTCTGCTTGCACTGCCATGGGTGGGCCAGAATATTTATTGAGAAAAACTTTAGTCAATGAGAGAACTACTTTTTGACTTTTTAAAAAGTCTTTGAAATGCTCTATACTCTTTAAGAATGTTTGGTCAGTATGTTACAAGTGTATGAAAGGAATTTTTTTTTTTCTTTCAGAGAGAAAGAGACATGAGAATGGGTGGTGGAGGAGCAATGAACATGGGAGGTAAGTAAGAAAATTTCATTACTAATACCATCAGAGAGCAGTATTCTAGTAGAATTGTAACCACCATTTTTGTTTCCCAGATCCCTATGGTTCAGGAGGCCAGAAATTTCCACCTCTAGGTGGTGGTGGTGGCATAGGTTATGAAGCTAATCCTGGAGTTCCACCCGCAACCATGAGTGGTTCCATGATGGGAAGCGACATGGTAATGTATCCTGTGGGACGTAGTACAAAGGAAATTCTCTTTTTCATGACTTACATGTGTTTTGTTTGTTTGTTTTGTTTTGTTTTATTTTAAGTAGGTGACTGGACCTCTTGTTAGTTCCCCCATCGTGTAAATATGTACTATCAGGGAATACTTTGGCAACGTAGAACTTTGTGTGGTAACCTAAACAGATGATGGTTGCCAGCAAGGGTCAATGCTGTTAGTAGTATGTGGAGTTATCTCTGGCAATAAGTAGATTTAGGTGCTTTCCGTTACATTGCTTGTGCACTTTCGAACTACAGTGCATGGCAAATCCAAATTCTACAGCAATAATAAATCTGATTATTCTGTATCAAAGTGAGAGTAATAAAATGGCAAACTGTCATTTATTAAGCTGGTATTTGCCATAAGCAGGAATCAGACTTGTAGTTTATAGCTTTAGGCATGTTTTAGTGATGTGTAGGGCTTTGACCTATTGGTGTGGTTTCTATCCCATGAAAGGGGAATTGTGTAGTGTTTTGACTCGTCGTTTCCCAACTGTTGGGCCTGTCTGTAGGTACACTTTCTAAAATGAACGGACATCTCTATTTTGCTACACAGTAGCAAAAATCAATAATTTCAAGCATACTAATAGTGTGCATTTGATCTGAACCTTCGTGATGCTATCATGTTTTAGCCGTACAGATAGCTTTAGATTAATCAATTTGGTATGAATGGCTGCATTAGGGCTTTACAAATCTTCAGTACCGAATTTTTGTGGGTTTAGACAGTGCATTTTTAAAGCTGAGTTTTGAATGTTTAGTTCACCTAGAGACTTTGATAAGTGGAGCTACAGTGTGTGGCTCGCAAGATTGATTTTGTAAATAGAAATTAGGATTTAGTGTGGGACTGGACCTCACCTATTTTTAAAGTCTAGTATTTAAGGTTTTTAGAAAATTAACATTACAATTGTTAACCAGCTGTTGAGTTCAATGTAGCACTATTTTCGTCACAGTGAATTTTTAAAATATGTGGGGAATATTTTTGTTTACATATTTTTAAAGTAGATTGTTAGGCATGTATCAAACTTGTAAATATCTATTTTGACAGGATGTTCCCACAGTTAAAATTCGATGTTCTAAGTAACAAGATAGCTCTTGGGTTCTCAGTTCTTGTAGTTAGATAATCATGAAACCCCAGATTGTCTTTTTTCTTTTTTTTTTTTTTAGTTCTCTGAGGTGTAATACAGTATAATGTGGAAAAACCCTATAAGTTTAAGATTTTCAAAAATAATGGATGAAGGTTTAGTCCTCTTTTTTTTAACGTAGCTATGCAGTATTTTCTAAAACAAAAGTAGAAGTTATTTATAGGAAAATAAACTGCTGCCATTTGAGGCCCCCCTTTTTTGAGTAATATTCTGTTAGCTGATCTGTTTTCAATGGAATTTGACAGACAGTGTAGGCTGCTGTGCTTGCATACCTATAGGGTTCTGCTGTTTTGGTAAAGTTTTCTATTTTAAGTCCAGAAGTACCTAAAACTGGATAGAACAATGAAGCAAGTCACTGCTTTATTGCAGTGCTTGTACCTTGGCCTTAATGCTGTTTGGGACTTGATCTAAAATATATCATAGTGTCAGTACACGTATTGAACTTTCCCTGAGGGGAAAGTTGGGCTGTTAGGAACGTGGGCTGTACCTGTTTAATTTGCAATAATACAGGATAGTGCTATGAACATAATTGTCTCTGGTTATATAGTGTTGGCTTTGAAGGTGGTATAACTGTGAGATTATGGCAACACAAGTTTTTTGATCAATTACTGTGGCGGTTAAGTGACTAAATCTGTTAGTTTTTTGTGCTTTTTCTTTTTTGTAGTCTGGTAGCATTTTATTAAAACTTTCAACCTTTTAAGATTTCTGCAACTTTGCAGATGTGTCTTAAGATCTTGAAAAGCACAAGTTTCTTATGCAGCACATACCACTAACTGGTGAGTAGGTCTTTGTCACTTCATTGAGTGAACTGAATCTGGCTGGTTGGGCTTGTTAGGCTTACTTGGAAATTAAAATTTCCTGTTCAGACCTTGAAAGTGATCGATTGCAAGCTTTTTTCAGTGGGTTAACTTGATGTGAAATTTTTTAGAACTCATTTTGGAATGGATTTTCACATCTGCACTAATTCTTAAATTTTTTAGCACTACAGGGAAGATCTATTCTTTGAAACAGGTGTATGAGAATGGCTCAAGTGGGAACATACCACAAGGCATGTATTATCGTAAACTAATTTTCAAATTACCCTTTTTTCCTTTCTATGTTCCCGGTACCTGTGGATCGACTCATTGGTGATTGTATCGACGAACGTTGACTACGGAACCTTCTAAAATATTTACTTAACACACATGGACATCAACTACATATATAATGAACTGTTAATTACTGTTCCAATAGCGTACTGAGCGCTTTGGGCAGGGAGGTGCGGGACCTGTGGGTGGACAGGGTCCTAGAGGAATGGGACCTGGAACTCCAGCAGGATATGGTAGAGGGAGAGAAGAGTATGAAGGCCCAAACAAAAAACCCAGATTTTAGATGTGATATGTAGGCTTTCATTCCAGCTTGTTTTTGTCTTTTCTTGTTTAGATACCAATCTTTTAAATTCTTGCATTTTAGTAAGAAAGCTACCTTTTTATGGATGTTAGCAGTTTATTGACCTAATATTTGTAAATGGTCTGTTCGGGCAGGTAAAATTATGTAATGCAGTGTTTGAAACAGGAGAAAATTTTTTTCCTTTTTATTTCCTTTTTTTTTTTTAATCTGTATAATGTCCCTCAAGTTATGGCAGTGTACCTTGTGCCACTGAATTTCCAAAGTGTACCAATTTTTTTTTTACTGTGCTTCAAATAAATAGAAAAAAATAGTTATAATATTGATCTTCAACTTTGCCATTCATGCTTCTATGCATATTAGGCTAGGTATTCCACTTTGAAAGCATGAGAGTGTCTAGGCCTTTGAATGGCATATGCCATTTCTGGGAAATGTATCTGGAGACTTAAGTATTGGCTTTCTACAAATAACTGGACCCCTTGTTTTAAACAGAAGAAATGCATATTGAAGTAGTTTCATGATTTATTTGGCATTATAGGAAGCAAGATGGTGCTGAGTTTTTTTAAATGGTTATGTAAGCAAAGCTGAACTGTATCTTCATTCAGGAATATGTATTAAGATTATGGAATGCGTGTTAAGACTATTGGTAGGGGAGAAAGTGGGTTTGGTTAAATGGATCTCTTATGGCCCTATTATGATCTATCCCTTCCTTGAAAGTTTTTGAAAAGTGGAAAGATCATTTTGTTGCATTTCCCCATTCTTGTTTTTAAAATTAAGAACATATCCCAAGCCCTATAAATGGCTTGTATTGAACTTTTACATTTGAATTAAAGATTGTTAAACATGAAGCCTTTTCATGTATTACTTCAAGTAATATATAAAGTTGGATTTTGGTCTGAAAAATTCAATTTGCAAGCAAGGTTTAGTAGCCATAAAATAGGTTTAATTTAACATTTGTACTCTGTAACTTTCACATCTCCTCGTGCTACTACTGGGCAAAATCTGGAGGATTATAAAAATCTGGTTTTCTTTTCTGAGAGCTAGTTTGTTCATCACAAATAGTGTTGCAGATAACTCTTCCCATTGTTAATTTGTTAACCTGTTCTTGCATAGTTTCCTTTTGATGTAGCACTAAATCTGGAGAGAGTTGCCCATGCTATACAGTACAAATACCCCTTCCTCCTACCATTGGAATGTTTCAGTGGTGTTGTCAGTTACTTGTCAACCTCATTGAATCTCCTATGATTAGAACAAGAGTTTTTTTTTGACTCAATAATAAAGTAGATGCTGTACTGTTGTCTGTTAGTACAATGGGAGCCCGATTTCCCAGTGTAAATATGTTGAGGACCGATTTCCTAACAGTAGGTAAGGTAATTGAATGGTTTGGCTTTGTTCTTAGTTATGATTCCATTTGAATCTACATTATAGAACTCTTTACTACGGAATATGTCTTCCTCCTTTTCACCTCTGTTCTTGGTGCGAATTGGCAAAAGAAAAATTCTAAATCAAACCTTTAACATGTTGAAGTTTAGTATTGTACCTTAGTACAAAAGGAGGCTTATTGAAACAAACACTTTCTACATAGAAAACAGGATAATACTTCCAAGTACATCATTAGTGGAGTATGAATACCTGTTTACCAAATTTTGGTTGTATTACTGACAGGTACATGGTGTGCTAATTAAGGGAGAGTCTCATTAGAAAATATCCTCATTATTTCTGTTCTCCAATATACTTGGAAATCAGTCATTCTACCCTAATAGTATCAATGAGGAAGTTTCATCCCAAGTCATTGATTGGCGATACAGAAGAGATTTTCCATATGAAAATAAGGGTCTTGATTTGAAAGGAGTCCATTACAATTTGGTTAAATTGTATAGTGGGACTCTACTAATAACCAGAAAATAAAGGGTGTTCATGGGACACCCATGGAGGGTAAACTTGAATGTTTGTGGGAGGGGGCTGGTGGGGAAATGGGGGAAATCTGCCTATAAAATTAATGTTTCAGTTTATTTTTCAGATTACATGCCTTTCTTTATAAGGGATGCTGGCACAGACCCTAAATTAAGCTTTTGGTAGTACTGTACCTTTGAAGAGTGGTGAAGGGTACTATTGGATAATCTCCTGAAAGTTGTGGCTTTTGATACCCTTACTGTGGGCTGTAGAATTGCTAAACATTGTTTAGCAGAACATGTTGCTTAGTTTTAACTGACATTTGGCTTTCATCACTGTACCAGCAGTGTACCAAGGGTTGTAAGCTACTCAAATAGACTTTCACTAAGTCTTGAAATATGCAGTAGGTTTTAGACTAAGGTGAATTTCAATCATCTTAATAAGTAGGTTCCTAAAAGTGGATTTGAAACTTGGGATGGGAATGGGAGGGTGATAATTTTGGGAGTACCTTAGCTATTTTTCTCACTTAAACCATCTGCCCCCATTTCCTCTTCCCTACTTTTCTCTCACAATTTTGTTTTAAGAGGAACACTGGTTATTGTTTTTAAAACTTATTTCTCCTAAGCTTTAAAAACTGTATTCTCTAAGACTCCAGTGTATTTAATAGATACCTTACAGGCTTTAATCCATTGGCTTACATTACTTGAAACCATAGTCCTCTTTGCTTAGAACTTTAAACCCCTAAGAAGAAATAAACCCACCACTCTTTGTGTAGATGTATTTATACCACTAATACAAACAAATAACAATTTGGGAGATTGTAATGTTACGCCTGTGCAAATTTTACAAGTGGCATATTATGGCAGATTAAAATTTAGGTACTTGGCTTTTCTTGGGCAAGCCACTATGCTGTGGCGGAATGTTGGTGTTCTTGGACTGCAATTATGCACTATTAAAGTAGTGGCCTGCTACATAACTGCATTTAGCCAGCATTTCTGCAGTGCGTAACTGTGAGGAACGTAGTACCGCAAATGGCAATGGACATTAGGACCCGGATGTAGTATTCCTGCTTGCTCCAAGATTCTCATTGCCGACTGCATACAGGTAGGTAACAAGCAATATAATCTAACTTGGTGACTTGCTATGTACTTTTATTCCGTGGGCATTCTGACATCACACTTCTGACAATGAAATTACAGTGCAGCACCTAAACACTTGTATGGTAAAGCTAGTTTATATCAAAACTCCGTGGGTTTGGGGCTAGAGCCGTAATTTTGTCAGGCAGAATTCAGTGCTGTTGCAGTTCTCAGATAAAAAGTGCAAACTTGATTCTTGGTATATCTGACTCAGTTGTGTGGTTTTCTTTAGCTGCATCGTAACTGAAGATAACATGGGACACGACAGTGGTGTGGGGAACCATACTGGGAAACCTAGAATGCTTTTAACATCTTGAAAACGGACTATAGCATGTGATAATTAGTCTCTGTTGTGGCAAATGACCTGCCCATAGATGAGCAATATCAGTAATTATCAGTGTGCAATCTTAGTAATTATTCTGCAAGTTGAGTGAATTAGAACTAAAGCACAGGGGTTTTTTTCTTCTTTTTTGGGGGTAATACAATTTAAAATTCTTAAAACATGGGCTCCATGGGAAACTTTTGTTACTAACTTGGGCTTAGATGGGAATCTTCACGTGAATAGTTCAAGTTATATGACTTGTCTACATACGTCTATACTCTAAAACCTGGGGGAAAGTGGTGTGGAACATTGACTTGCCTACAGTTGAATACATGTTGGGAATCATTCCCAGTCATAAGACTTCGTCGTATTCTGTAGGATGACTATGTTCAGGGTAGCTTTATGAATTTGGTTCCCTTAGCTTTAGGGTTGTGATGGTATAGTCCAAAATGTTTAATGCAAGAAAATGTAAGTCTTCAGAAGCACATTCTCTTGTTGCTTGGGACTTAAGCTTTGCATCAGCTGTTGTTCCAGACCTCAATTCTACTTAACCTTGGTCTCTGAACTGGTTTTTTAGCTAGCATGCATGAGAAACAGCTTTCATGTTTAATGCTTTCTGCTCTGTAACTGGAAGGTTTGGTTTACTTTGCATAAATGCCGGTGAAAACTCTTCATGACTTTGAGAATTTTTTCCCATTGTATCAAGAATAATATCTTGCTCTTGGCAAGCAATTCACAAGGTGGGGACCGATTAGTACTTTAATATACATAGATCATTTAAGCAGACAAGTTTTTTAACTCCTGAGAGATAAGAGAAACTGGTGACACTAGTTACAGCTCCTCCATATTTATAATACCTCACAGATCAAACATAATGCTCAGTATTAGTAACATGAGTATTACTAAATTGCATAGAACCCTGGTGGGGGGTTTTCTGTGTCCTTAACCCATTAAATCGGTGGCCAGTGCTTGCTGCCGTGATCGAGTAGATGTTTAGAACTAAAAGCTCAAGTTTTCTTTCTTACTAGTCAGTAACGATTTTCAGAGAATGTACTTGGTGTAATGTGTGGACTTCAGGAACATCACTGGGGTGGGGGATTCATTTTGCTTATTCTGCTTACTGCAAGATTACTGGGCTTTTGCACTTTAGAATGAGAAACCTGTGACCTAAGTTGATTCCTACAAGTTTTAATTTGTGTGTAGCTGTAAATTGTGAATCTTAGCGCAGTGGATTTTTAAAAGCACTCAGTCAAAAAGCCGGGAATTACGTGGGTTCCAGTAATAATGCTATACCGAGGTGCTTGCATTGTATTTCACAATCCTTTCATGTTATAAACCAAAATTAATCTTTTAATGAGAACAGTCTTGAGTTCAGAGGTGTGATACCAGAATGCATTTTCGTACTGTTAGGCCCTTGGAACAGATACCGGTGCTTTCTGAAAGATGAAAGAAATGCTTCGGGGTGCTCCTAATATAATATGCAAGGATGCAAACCTACAAAGAATGCATAATAGTCTGACTTTTCCCCCAATAAAGAGATGCGTGTGACTAGTTTTGGACTCTAACCTTAATGGGGGTGCATGTGTCCTATTGTTAATCATTGTCAGCTGCAGTGACATGACCCATAGTCCTGCATTTACTGCCTTTACCCTAATGATTTTGGACAGGTTTTAGAAAGCCAGGATGTTTGTCTGGGCCTTTATTTGGTTTTGACTTTAGTTAATAATGCTTCAGTGCTGACAGCTAGTGCAGTTCTCAAATGGCTGCCAATTAGGGAAAAGAATTTAGAGGATTTGACTTCTAATCATCTGTCATTGCTGCTAGATAATGATTGGCAATTTTTAAGACTCAACTGTGGAAATTTCACAGTTGCTGAACATCAACCATTAAACTACTGCTTTTGAACACCAGTGCTGAAGATATTTTTTTGAAGGGAAAAAAGGGACTGGATACAGAATAGGATAATCTGGAGAATGGGGACGAATGCAAAACGATATAGTATCCCTTATGGATGGTACATGTGCAACAGGGAATTAATTCTATTTCGTATATCCTTGGCAGTAATGAAACAGGGAGGAAACCTAGAGCTAAAGTAGCTTGATAATGCTTTTTGTGCACCGCAACTCTGCCAGACATAGTGAAGGTGAATATCTTCTCCCTCAGAAAAACTTGGGTCCCTTGCTGTTGCAGTAAGGCATAGCTTCCTGCCCTAACTTTAAATTCAGTGAGGACTTGGAAGGAAAGAACGAAAGCAAATACATAGGATTGCAAGATAACTGCAGTGTTCTTCTGTACGATGGGAAGGGGTAGGGCATTCTTGGAAACTCATGCTGAAGGTGGTCAGTCCACCTGAGAATGGAAGACATACTCAAATGGGGGAACAGGGTATGTGCTTTTATATAAAGAGAGAGCTGATGCTAAGACTCACTTGGTGAGGTAGATGTTGTCACATACCTTCACATAAGGGATAGTATATTTTGGGTTGCAGTCACACTTCATTGTGCTCAGACTGGTGAAAATGAGTTAGGCTTTCGCATTTTAAAGAAAATAGTTTTCATTCTAATTCAGGTGTCTACTTGATTACTTGATGTAAGAATAATTTTAGATTTTTTTCCCCCGATGAAGTTTCTTCCTATTTTTTTTTTACGCTGTAACCTACCCCCAATCTTTATCTCTGGAATTTTATTCCTTAAAATTTGAAGTTACCTAGCATTTTCAAGCCTTATTTTATGCCCTTGTCTCTTGTGTTAACTTTTTCTTATTATTCTTTAGGTAAGAATGATTGATGTTGGCTGACAATGGAGTGCACATTCTTGAAGTAAGTTTACTTAAAAGTTACCTAGAAGATTTTTAAAATTTCCTATTTAATGAGTAGATTTGATTCTTGACATGTTTCTCTTTAAATATTTATCTATTTTTGTTTTGGGGGAAAAAAGTATTTGTGAGAAAGTTGAGATGTTACTATAAAAAACAGTAGAAGAATTGTGAAGAGCAACACAGTTGGGCTAACTGTTGCCATGGTAGTTAGGGTGGCTAAATCCCACATTGACCAGCTGTGCAGTTCAAGTCTTGTACCAACACCTTGAAAAAACATGCCACCTATATGAATATGTGTTGCCAGAATCCTAAGAAGAAAATGAAAGAGAGAGGATTGTGGGGTGTCCATCTCAGGGGAGTACTCGCTCAAGTACTCTCTCTCCTTCCTCTTCCCCTCATGAGCTCATGCACCATGCAGTAACTTTTTTAAAAGATAAATGGTTGGGGCCAGCAGGTGTCGTGGTGGTTAGGGGCACTGGACTCCCACATGGTTGACCATGGTTCGTGTCCTGGACCCAGTGACTTACTTTCTCACTTTCTCTCTTGCTCTGTCCCTCTGTGGTCAAACTGAAATGAAATAAATGAGTAAATAAATAAAGTTAAATAAAATAACTTTTAAAAAGATAAATGGTTATGTAATGAAAGCAATCATGAACAGAAAACTTGAATTAATGGGTAAATGCTTTTTTTTTTTTTTTTTTTTGAGAGAGATTTTCACTGTAGGGCGCGTGCGCTCACCAGACAGACAGAGAGAGACATAGAGACAGAAAGCGAGAAATCACCCCCCAGGGGGGATGGTCACGCCGCAATCCCTTCTCCTCCATTCTCCTCTCGGGATCTTGGGCGCGCACGCACACGCGCCCGGCGTGAGTTTTAAGCCACCGGGTCCGGGACACGAATCGCAGTTGACTACGTGGGAGTCCAGCAACATAGCCATTACGCTAACTGCTGGTTCCCTAAATGCTATATTTTCATTACTCCAAATTTTTCTTGAAGAATTATTTTTACTTTATTATTTTCCAGTTTGATCAGAGAGAGAAAAAGTGAGAAAGCAAGCGACCAGGTTCACTATTCAAACCTTGGTCAGCCATGTGGAAGTCCAGTGCTCCAACCACCATGCCACCTGCTGGCTCCTCCCATAAAATTCTTTACTTACACAGAAATGGTAGGATAACTATCTAGTTATTTGTAGGAACAGGAATTTTTTTTTAAGAGTTGTTTTCTGGGATCAGCAAGTGACATGGTGGTTACAGGCGCTGAACCTCCTACATGGCTGACTGCTGTTTAAGTCCCAGACCTGCTGGCTTACTTTCTCGATTTCCCCCACCCCTCTCTCTGGTTACTCTCTGGTCAAATTTAAATAAATAAGTAAATAAAGTTAAATTAATTTTATTCATCATTATTTTATTTAATGACATCAACCAGAGAAACAGAAAAGTGAGAAAGCAAACTGCCAGGTCCAGGAACAGGAAAATTTTTAGCAAGTGCATGGGAAGAAAATATAAGCAAATGTAACCCAACTGTGGGTCTAGTCTTTTCCTAAATGATTAGATAGCCAAAAAGTAAAAAACCATGTGCCCAAAAGAGTACCTCTTTTTTTTTTTTTTCTGAGGCAGCGGGGCAGAGAGATTGTTATAGGGCACATGCTTAGGCCCTAGACAAAAATCATCCCCCTTTTGGGGGTAAGCTATACCATAATCCCTTCTCTGTTCTCTCAGGATTTGGGGCACACACCTGGCATGGGTTTTAAACTGCCAGGTATATGACTCAAACCTTGTTAAACTGTACAGGCAGTCCAGACAACCATTAGGCCATCTGGTCCCCAAAATACCTCTTACTGTCAGGATAAAATGCACATGCTGGGGCCACTAAGTGGCTTAGTGGTTAAGGTGCTGGACTCCCACATGACTTGACTATGGTTTGAATCCCAGACCTGGCAAATTGCTTTCTCTCACCCCTCCCCATGAGCGTGTGTGACCTGAAGGAAGATAAAATAGTGATACTGATAAAACAGTTTTAAAAAATACATTCTATTAGTTTTGCTATAGGGTGTGATAGCTTGCTGGGGCACAGCAGATAATAAGTGTTTTAAAACAAAACAAAAAATTAAATGTTGAATATGTTTTTTAGTAAAATTATACTCTTGATTATAGGTGGATATTTGTTGCCAAGACATCACATAGCACGAGCCAACCAAAAGGGGGAAGCCATAGGTCACTGGACAAAGTATCTAGGTGAGCTGAATGATGCATATGTTAAATTGCCTTCAGAAGGGTTCTTGGGTGTTAAAAAACATTTCTAGTATATGAATCAATTATTAATGCCACATTCTATGATTAATATATATTTCCTTGGTGTTAGGAAGTTCACTTTGTTGGCGTTGTTATGTTAGGTATAAAAACTTGATAACATGTTCTTGTATCTTTTGGAATAATTATTTCCTTTAATTGGCAGGATCAGGTGACCTGTGTTCAGAAAACAAGGAAGAAGGCAAAGAGGAATGGACAATGTATTTCTCATTAATAAAGACATTAAACAAACCTTACTGTCCTTTTCTTTGTCTTGTTCTGTTAATAAGTAGGGTTATTTCTCAGATTAAAAAAAAATGTCTTCAGCTTTTTCTAGGTAACAAAGACATACTGTAGACACAAACAAAACTAGATTATGTGTTATACAGGACTGTATTTTTTTTATGGCCTTTCCTCGTCTTTTTTTTTTTTTTGAGGGGGAGAGGTTTTTCTGAATTTCTGCATGTGCGCTCACCAGAAAGAGACAGAAAGAGAGAAATGACCCCTTATGAGGGATGGCCACACTGCAGCCCAGTGGTCAAGAAGCTGATTCCCACATGGCCCGCTGCAGATTGAATAAATATAATTTAAAAAACCATCAAGAAAGCGAAAAAGTATGACTTAGAGAAATGGTGAAAGAATAGGAGTAAGTTCAGTTATACAGATGACTAACAGCAATGCTTTTTCTTTTTTTTTTAAGTAATTATTTAACTTTATAATAATATTTTGATTTGACCAGAAAGGGACAGAAGGAGAGAGAAAGTGGGGACCAGCAGGTAGCATGGTGGTTAAGGGCACTAGCCTCCCACATGGGAAAAAGGCAAAGTGAAAGCAGTCCTCCAGGTCTGGGAATCAAACTGCCATCAGCCATGTGGGAGTCCAGCACCCTTAACTACCATGCCGGTTTTCAGCCTCCAGCAATGTATTTTACTAAAGGAATTAGTTTTATTTAAGTGTCCATTTATTTTAATTTGACCAGAGAGAGGGATAGAGTGAGTGTGAGAAAGCAAGTAGCCAGGTCCAGGACTCAACTGTGATCAGCCATGTGGGAGTCCAGAACCCCTAACCACCATGTCACTTAACAGCCCCACCCTGATAATTTGATAATTTTTTTTTAAAGAGTTTTTGATTGGAGAGGGACAGAGAGGTGGGAGAGTGAGAAAGTAAGCCGTCAGATCCCAAACTTGAACCTTTTGGCCATATGGGTGTCCATCACTTTTAACAACCAAGCAAGCCACCTGCCAGCCCCCAACAATGTATTTCTTAGTCATTGCTAAAAGTAGATTTTAAGTGTCCTTAGTTTGGTAGTCATTGCAAAATATACACTTGGTTGGGTATGTGTACAAATGTTTTTAAAACAAGCCTGGCAAGTTTTATTAAAAGTGTTGCACGGTTTATTTTTCACTGGTCTGTTCCAGCATGCTTCTGATGATACTGTAATCACCTGGGTCAGTGATAGCCAGTGTGCACACACTTGTATTTTCCATGTGCCGAGTTCAGTTCAGTGTTTTTTTCCTTCCTACTGTAGTAATCACCGGAGTTGGCCGACATGGTATGGTACTCTAATTTCATACTTCCTCAAAGCTTGACAGTTAGTGAAGATAACCAACTATTCTTTGCCCTGTCTGGTCATCTTTAGAGTCTGCTTGTATCCGGCACATACTTCCCACTTCTCATAAGTTGGAGCTGATTGACTCCTGCAACTTTCACCTTTGCAGTCACTATCTTCCTGCCTTAGGCCCAGGACGGCCCCAGCTGAGAACAGCTGCCAAGATGACTGAGGAACAAGAAAGGGACAATGTACATATTTTAAAACATTATGCATGATAAGTATATAAATTTTGTCAATTACAGGAAATAAGTTGAGCCCAGTTAAGGCATGGTGGCTAATGCACTGGACTTGGGCCAACCAAGGTTTGAGTCCCAGACCTGGTGACTTTCTTTCCCTCCCTCCCTCCCTCTGTCTCTCTCTGTCTCTCTCTCTCTCTCGTGAACACACATGTCTTAAAGCAAACCTTAAGAATAATTATTTAAAAATTTTGTCAAGAAAATTGAGAAATTAAGATCTCATACACTGCTGATGGGAATATAAAATGCATCACTTTAGCAAACAGTCTAGCAGTTCTGCAAACAAATGTGACTCACTTATCCAGTGCCCACGAAAAATGAAAAAACTCATATGTGAGAGGCCAGCATGGTTGGGGCACTGGATTCCCACATTGCTGACTGACATTTGAGTTTGGCCCTGGCAGCTTGCCTTCTCTCCCTTTGTCTTTCTCTGGTGAGCACCGATAATAAGTTTAAAAAGTTACTCTTGTACATGGATGATTACAGCAGCATCATTCATAATGACCCAAAGATGAGAGGCAACCCAAGATATCCATAAACTGATGCATGTCCATAGCATAAGATTTTGTTTTAAGAATTTTTTTTTCACCACCCCATCTACTGACCCCAATCATCTCTACTTTTAGAATAGCTGAAAGTTAAGGTGGTTATGGGGCCAGGACGTGGCAGGGTAGGTAGTTAAGGACCCTGGATTCCCACTTGGCTGACTGTGGTTCAGTGTGGTGGCTTGCTTTCTCACTTTTCATCTCTCCCTCTGCCTCTGGTCACATTAAAATAAACTTGACTCACACCTTTTTTTATTTAAAGTGATTAAGGTGCTGGATTCTCCCAAGTGGCTGACTAGAATTTTGAGTGCCAGACCTTGCACTTTGAAAATCACGCCAGACGGGACCAGCGGAATGCCTGTTGCTATACTCCCATGTAGTTGACTACGGTTCACATACTGGACCCATTGCCTTAAAACTCATGCTGGGTGCATGTGTATGTGTGCCCAAGATCCTAAGAGGAGAATGGAGAAGAAGGTATTGCAGAGTGGTCACTCTCCCCTTGGGGTGTGATTTCTCTCTGGCGAGTGCACATACCCTATAGCAAAAACCCTCTCCAAAAAAAACCATACCAGGCATGTGTTCCCAACATCCCTGGAGGAGCATGGAGAAGGGATTGCAGCATGGCCGTCCCCTCTTGATAGGGTGATTTCTCTCATCTCTAGCCAAGTGCACATGCTCTGTAGCAAAAACCTTTAAAAGGGACTGGCAGGTGGTGCTTTAGGGTGCCAAACTCCCACGTGGCTGACTGGTTTGAGTCCTGGACCTGGCAGCTTGGTTTCTAACTACCCTTCTCTCTCTCTGTGTCCCTCTCTGGTCAAATTAAATAAAGTTAAAATGACCCTTTAAAAAGGAAAAATGGGTCTGGTAGGTGGCATGGTGGTTAAGGGTGCTGAACTCCCACATGGCTGACCACAGTTCAAATCCCAGACCTGGCAGCTTGCTTTCTCAATTTCCCTCTTACTCTGTTGCTCTCTGGTAAAATAAAGTTCAGTAATTCTTTTTGAAAAAAAAAAAAAAAAAAAAGCTAAGAAAAAAAGTAATTGACTAGTGATGGATGCATGTATCTGAATACACTAAAAACTGCATAGGGACCAGCAGATGGCATAATGGTTACGTCACTGGACTCCCACCTAGTCAACTGTTCAAGTCCTGGACTTGGAAGCTTAAAACTAAAATGGGATACATGTGTGTGCATACCCAAAGTCCTGAGAGGAGAGGGATTGTGATATGGCCATCCCCCTCTCCCCTGGCGTGATTTCTCTCTGCCCTGCAGGCACATGCGCCCTATAGAAAAAATCTCTTAAAAAAAAAAACTAGGTGAGTTTTATGGTGATATGAATTATACTGATATTTAACTAAAGGGTTTTTAAATTTTTATTTACCTTTATTTATTTTAATTTGACCAGAGCAAGAGAAAGAGAAGGAAAGTGAGAAGCAAGCCACCAAAGTCCCAGACTCAAACTCTGTCCTCAGCCATGAGGGAGTCCAGTGTCCTTAACCACCACGACACCTGCTGGCCTCTAGAGATTTTTTTAGAATGGTTAGCCGTGGGTCCAATGTCCAAATGTGCTATTTGTCATTTAGTATTTTTGTTTGCTTGCCTTTTTTTTTTTTTAAGAATTATTTTATTAAACTATTTTCAATTTTAATTTGACCAGAGAGAGAGAGGGAAAGTGAGAAAACAATCTGCCAGGTCCAGGACTTGAACCGTGGTTGGCCATGTGGGAGTCCAACATCTTTCACCACCATGCCGCCTGCTGGCCTCTTTGCTTTTAAAGTTTGTGTATTGGGGCCAGCAGGGGGCATGGTGGCTAAAGGAACTGGATTCCCACGTCGTCAACCATGTTTCAAGTCCCAGATTTGGTGGCCTACTACCTCACTTTCTGTCTGGTCAAATTAAAAATAATAACAAATGTAGTTAAATAAATAATTTTTTTGATGTGTGTATTCTGTAAGTAAGAGAAGCAGGAACAGAGATATAGCACCCCCAACTAGGGTTTTGTCACTGCAGTCTGCCCCCAACTTTCTTCCATTAACTTCATTCCACCAGGATTTGGGACATACACGAATGCACTGACACATTCTTCAAGCCACTGGAGCTGAGACTCAAACTGTGGATGGCCACGAGGGATCCGGCAGCCAGCGCAGAGCACTTGACCAAACCACAGCAATCCTGTTGAACAGTACAGTACATCTCTTGAACTGATGCTTCCTAACTGAAATGTTGGATCTTTCACCTACATCTTCCTTCTCTGTACTCCTGCCCCAGCCCTGGTAACCACCAGTGTACTGTACTACGAGTCTGACTGTTTTAGAGTCCTCAGATAAGTGAGATCATCTGGTATTTGGCTTCTGGGCCTGGCTTATCTAGCTGAGCATAAAGTCCTCCAGGTTCCCTCATGTATTCACAAATAATAGGATCTCTTATTTTTTTGAAGAATTATTGGCACCAGTGGATGGTGTAATGGTTACGTTGCTACATTCCTACTTAGTTCACCATGGTTTGAGTCCTAGACTCAAACTCATGCTGGGTGGTGTGGTGGTTAAGGGCGTTGGACTCATGGCTGACTGCAGTTCAAATCCTAGACCTGGCAGCTTGCTTCCTTTCTTACTTTCCCTGTTTCTCGCTCTGTCCCTCTATAGTCAAAATAAATGGAAACATTAAATTAAATCATTAAAAAAAAAAAAACACGCTAGGCATGTTTATGTGTGTGCCCAAAATTCCTAGAAGAAAATGGAGGAGAATGGATTGGAAGGCATGACCATCACCCTTGAGGGTGATTTCTTGCTTTCTGTTTCTCTGTGATTCAGGGAGCGTGTGTGTCTGATAGCAAAAATCTCTTAAAAATTATATATGCATTTAATTTTATTGCTATTATTCCTTTTTAAATTTTGCTACAAGACACATGCACTCACCAGGGAGAAAGGAAGAGAGAAAGCAAGCCGCCAGGTTGAGGACTTGGATCATGGTCAGTCATGTGGGAGTTCAGCACCTCATGGCACCATGGGTCCTGCTGGCCTCCGATCTTTTTGAGAACTGAATAGTATTCCTTAGTGTATATATTCCATATTCTGTCACTGGACTCAGGTTTATTACATTCTTGACTTCATGCCAGTTCTCAGTCAGTCAGGAAATAGTTTCCTTCCTAAAACCCTGGCCTTAATTCTTCTGTGCTCCTCATCAGGCCATACAGATCTGCCCCCTTCATTGCCTTTTTTTCTTTTTTCTTTGTGCTTGCTGGAGAGAGGCAGAGGGATAGAGAAAGAAAGTACTCCTCGGGAAGATGACCACACCATAGTCCCTTCACACTCTGCTTGGGATTTTTACTCAGGATCTTTTGTGGGGCACATATGCACGCATGTGTGGCACGTTTTTCAAATCACCTTGCCCGGGATTTGGACCACAGTTTTCCAGATGGTATCTAACTAGCTGCCTTCACCACCATGCAATGTAGCCAGCCCCTTAATTACTTGTCTTATTGTACCTTTAAAACTGCACTGTGTTCACAAAATGATTTGTATTTCCCCCAGAGTATCTTTTTTTATTATTATTATCTTTTTGCATTTGTGCCATTTTTCCAGCTTCCAGGAAAGGCTTTCATTGGTCCAAATGGCAAAACACAACTTTCAGGTGGTTCTCAATGCTGAAGTTTTTTCTAATTCCCACCTGCTCAAAGGATGTACAGACACACAAAATAGAAATGCTGGCATTTTAGTGCTCCCTCACTGTTAAGCAGTCCCCTGTGTGCGCCATTCACGTGCAGCTCTGCCTGCCCGCTAGATAGCGGAGTGTCAGGGACATGTCTTACTGGACTTACTTTTGACACAGAGTAAATCCCAGTGACCATATAGCGAAGAAGGGCTGCTGCTCAGAGAATGTGAGAAAGCAAGCTGACAGGTCTGGACTTTAACCATAGTCGGCCATGTGGGAGTCCAGCACCCTTAACCACCCTGCCACCTGCAGGCCACAAACCTGCAGCAAATTTAAATAGATAAATAAATAATGATAAATTAATTCAGTGGGGGGAAAAACAGAATACCAACTATATTTAACCAGCACATAGGATGGAGGCCTGGGGGCCTGCTCTTGGCATTTCTGGTTTGGAGTGCAGTTTACTGAAATGGTGAATTACGGGGACCAGCAATAATGGCTACGTTGCTGGACTCCCATGTAGTTGACCTGACCGCAGCTCGAGTCCCAGACCCGGTGGCTTAAATTCATGCCAGGTGCATGTATGTGTGTGTCTAAGATCCTGAGAGGAGAATGGAGGAGATGGGATTGCGGTGTGGACATTCCCCTGGGGGGTGATTTCTTGCTTTCTATTTCTCTGTCTCTCTCTGTCTTTCTGGCAAGTGCACATGCCCTAAAACAAAAACTCCAAAAATAAATAAATAAACAAAAGGGTGTATCACAAATCTAACAGTTGCGTCATATATTTGATGTAGTTTTCAAGTTATTTACAGTATTTGGGAAATTCTTGGTTTAAATGTCTGGTTTTTATATGTATGCAATGCAATATAGTGTATTAGTTTCCTTAAAAAACTTGTCAAAGGAAAATAACCAATGCTAAAAAATTAATAATGTGGTTTAATTCAAAACAGAATATGAGTAACCTAGGCCTGGAGAGGAGGCATACATGCCTTTCTCAGGTGATCAAGTACAGGGGTTCCTTTTATTTGATTTTGAGAGTGACAGACAAAATTAGCGAAGAACTTTCCATTGGTCTGGCCCAAAGAGGCAGAACATGTGGAAGCAGGAGCTTGCAGGTTATAGGTGGGTTTCACAATTTTATGGTTGATGATTGGAAGGGAAGAGATTCCTAAAAGAAAATGCTTAATCTATATCTCAAGGAAAGGGAAGTTCTGTGTCTTGGGAAGAGATAAGCAAAAGAATATACTGTAATTGGTCAAAAAACACATCTTAAGGGAACCAGCAGTTAGCGTAATGGCTATGTCGCTGGACTCCCACGTAGTCGACCACGGTTCACGTCCCAGACCTGGTGGCTTAAAACTCACGCCGGGCGCGTGTGCGTGTGTGCCCAAGATCCCGAGAGGAGAATGGAGGAGAAAGGATTGCGGCGTGACCATCCCCCCTGGGGGGTGATTTCTTGCTTTCTGTCTCTATGTCTCTCTCTGTCTGTCTGGCGAGCGCACGTGCCCTATAGTGAAAAACCTCTCAAAGAAAAAAAAAAACACACATCTTAAAGATACTATGCCAGGGACAGGATGCAGGAAGAATACTGTTAGTGAAAAAAATGGTCTGTTAATGTTTGTGGGCGTGACTCCCCCTCGGTCCTCTGGAAAGGACTTTGGGAGGCCGGCAGGTGGCGTGGTGGTTAAAGGTGCTGGACTCCCACATGGCCGACCGTGGTTCAAGTCCTGAATCTGGTGGCTTGCTTTCTCACTTTCCCTCTCTCTCTCTGTGTATGATCAAACTGGAAAGTAATAATAATAAATAAAGTTTAAAATAATTATTTAAAAAAAAAAAAGAAAGAAAGGATTTTGGAAAAATAGGAAAAAGCAGTCAGACTTGTATTCACAAACTTTTTGAAACTATCCTTCTGAAATATTTTTGTGTTCCTTTATTTCTTTACATTCTATAGCACAAATGCACTCACCTGAAAGAGACAGAGAGAGGGGAGACATTAGCACTGCCCAGGGCATGGCCACAGCACGATCCCTTTTCCATTGTCCTCTCAGGATTTTGAGCATGCACGCATATGTGCCTGGTGTATTTTTCAAGCTACCAGGTCCACAAATTAAGCTATGCACATGGCCATGTGAGATCCCCCTGCCTTAACCACTGTGCCACCTGGCTGGCCCTTATTATTTAAAGAAAAACTTTTTTCTTGGGAGGTTTTTGCTATAGAGGGTGCATTTGCTTGCCAGAAAGACAAAGAGAGACAGAGAGACAGAAAGCAAGAAATCACCCCCCAGGGCGGATGGCCATGCTGCAATCCCTTCTCCTCCATTCTCCTCTTGGGATCTTGGGCTCCACGCACGCACACACGCCAGCGTGAGTTTAAGCCATCGGGTCTGGGACTCGAACCACTTTCGACTACATGGAAGTCCAGCAACATAGCCATTATGCCATCTGCTGGTCCCAAGAATAATTTTAATTAATTAATTTGACACAAGAGAGAGAGCAAGAGACAAAGCAAGCCACTAGATCCGGGACTTGAACCATGGTTAGCCATGTGGAAGTCCAGCGCCCTTAACCACCACGCCACCTGCCAGCCCTCCCGTATTATTATTTTTATTTTTAAGGAACTTGGTGATGTCCAAAAGTCAACTACTGAGCATAATATAATTTCAACACCGAAAATGTTCTATAAGAGAAAGAATCTATGAGTAATTTTTTTTTTTTTTTTTGCTTTGTTACTGAACTCAAATCTGGTTTGCTTATCTAAGCACTAAAAAACTAAACCATTGGAGGAGTTATACACACACAAAATAAATCTTGGCTTTATAATTCTTAAAAAAAAAACCTAAAGGATCTACACATTGTGATGAAGGAAAGTACAGCTATTGTAAAGCATAGAGCAGGAGGCAGGGAGGGAGCCTCCTGATGAAAATACCTGGTCTTGGGACCAGCAGTTAGCATAATGGCTATGTCGCTGGACTCCCATGTAGTCGACCGTGGTTTGAGTCCCGGACCCGGCGGCTTAAACTCACGCTGAGTGCTTGTGCGTGTGTGCCCAAGATCCCAAGAGGAGAAGGGATTACAGTGTGACCATTCCCCCTGGGGGACGATTTTTCGCTTTCTGTCTCTGTCTCTCTCTGTCTTTCTGGCAAGTGTACGCGCCCTATAGAAAAAAACCTCTTAAAAAAAAAAAATATCTGATCTCTTCTAGATGTTCCTCACATGCATTTTGAAGGGCAAAATTAGGGTGTGGGGGGGTACTAGTCACATGATAAATTCAAGGATTGGTTCAAGAGGCTGTGATCACCTTGTGTACTTAAATAATTATTTTATTTGTTATTATTATGTAAATTTAACCACAGAGAGACAGGGAAAGTGAGAAAGCAAGAAGCAAGCTGTGATCTTGAATTGGAACCAAGGTCAGCCATGTGGGAATCCAGAATTTTAACCACCGCGCCACCTGCCGGCCATCATGGGCATTCTTGATTGGCGAGGCCTTAGATAACCAAATTTCTGTTCAGGTTTCTGAATCCATTCTGCCTGGGGTTTTTGAGCTCACAACCAGCAGTTTCCATCCCACAGAACATCTTTTTTGTTTTCTTAATTATTTTATTTAACTTCATTTATTTGTTTATTTTAATTTGATCAGAGAGGGACAGAGTGAGAACAAGAGGTAGGTGGGGAATGAGAAAGCAAGCTGACAGGTCTGGTACTCATTTTTGGCCATGTTGGAGGAATCCAGTGTCCTTAACCAGCATGGCACCTGCTGGACCCCTACAGAGCATCTTACATATTAAAATTAAAACATTTTCTTCCTTTTGTTTTTGGAGATGTTTTTGCTATAGGGTGCGTGTGCTTGCCAGAAAGACAGAGACAGAGAGAGAAAGTGAGAAGTCACCCCCAGGGAGGATGGCCACACTGTAATCCCTTCTCCTCCATTCTCCTCTTGGGATCTTGGGAATGCATGCACATGTGCCCAGCGTGAGTTTAAGCCACCGGGTCCAGGACTCACACTGCGGTTGACTATGTGGGAGTTCAGCGACATAGCCATTACGCTAACTGCTGGTCCCAAAATTAAAACATTATCTTTTCTTTAAGTGAGAGGCTTAGAGGTCTAATGGCCATAATTCACTGCCAGTGTTTTAGTATCATAACCAAAATTTGAAGTCGTACCCTTACTCTGGGCCATTACAATGTAAATGGGCTTAGTATTCCAAGTACCTTAGAAAATACATTTTGTGGCCAGCAGGTGGCGTGGTGGTTCCATTGCTAGATTCCCACATGGTCAACTGTGGTTTGAGTTCTGGACCTGGTGGCTTAAAAACACACTCTGGGGGAAACCAGCAGTTAGTGTAATGGCTATGTCGCTGGACTCCCACGTAGGCAACCACAGTTTGTGTCCTGAACCTGGTGGCTTAAAACTCACGCCGGGCGTATGTGCGTGCGTGCTCAAGATCCCGAGAGGAGAATGGAGGAGAAGGGATTGCAGCGTGACCATCCCCCCTGGGGGGTGATTTCTTGCTTTCTGTCTCTCTGTCTGTCTCTGTCTGTCTAGCGAGCGCACACGCCCTATAGCAAAAGCCTCTCCAAAAAAAAAAAAAGTTAAAAAAAAAAAAACCTCACTCTGGGCAGGTGTGTGTGCCCATCCCCCCTTCGGGGTGATTTCTCACTTTTCTTCTCATTATCTCTGTCTCTCACTGGTGAGTGCATGTGCCCTATGGCAAAAACTTTTAAAATTTTTACTTATTTATTTATTTTGGGGAGAGGTTTTTTTGCTATAGGGCGTGTGCGCTCACCCGAAAGACAGACAGAGACTTACGTAGATGGCCACACCGCAATCTCTTCTCCTCCTTTCTCCTCTCGGGATCTTGGGCATGGACGCACATGCGCCCGGTGTGAGTTTAAGCCACTGGGTCCAGGACTCAAACCGCGGTCGACTACGGCCATTACGCTAACTGCTGGTCCCTGGCAAAAACCTTTTTTTTTTTTTTTGGAGAGGTTTTTCGTTATAGGGTGCATGTGCTCGTCAGACAGACAGAGACATAGACAGAAAGCGAGAAATCACCCCCCAGGGGGGATGGTCACGCCGCAATCCCTTCTCCTCCATTCTCCTCTTGGGATCTTGGGCAAGCTTGCACACGCGCCCCGCGTGAGTTTTAAGCCACCGGGTCCGGGATGCAAACCGCGGTCGACTATGTGTGAGAGTCCAGCGACATAGCCATTACATTAACTGCTGGGTCCCCCTGGCAAAAACTTTTTAAAAAAAAGATACATTGCCTGATCATTGTCTAAAACAAGTGACTTAAGTTTCTTCTTCTAAGCAAACAAGCTTATTTGACCTTATTTGTTAACAATAGTTACAGAGTACATTAGTTCCAAAAGCTACAACCACCAGTTAACCCTTAAAGAAAGAGGAATAAAGGCCAAACAATAGGTTTAAAAAATTGTTTCATTTTTCCAGTTACAGATTGCTGAGCAAATTTCATCTAGCAAATCACCAACCATACCCAGAATATTCACCCAAACTTCTGAGTAAAACAGTTCTAAAACCTGAACTGACTTGATCATCCTTGTGTTGTAGTTCTGAGAACACAGAGTTTAATTCTACATTTCCTTGTTTTTGAAGGAATGTCAGAAGTAACTTACTTGAACAAATATGTTACTTCTGCTGCTTTTCAACTTTTTATTAGATTTCCTCATGAAGACTTTTTAATTGAGGGGTTTACAGAATAATGTGATTAGTTATCTGAAGGAACACCTGAAACTAATTACTCCACCTTTCTGTTGAAATTCTTTACAAAAGGAGTAGAATGATTCTATTATGCCCCATTCCTGTAGACAACTACTATTTAAACATGATTCATTATTTAACAAATGCCAGGAAACTTTCAAGGCCTCAAGAAAAATAGTTACTATTGTAACACTATGTGGGAAGTACTTTCTTTCCTTAATTGCCAGAGTGCCAAAGGGAAAGAAAGAAAAAATCCTCCCCACCCCCTATGGGGATTGGCTTAGTTGCAGTCTCTTCTGCATTTTGCTCCCTTCAAGGTTTTGGGCACAAGTGCACACACACCTGGTGTATCTCTTGAGCTGCCAGACCTGGGGCTTGACCACATGACATGGGCAGCCCCTCCATCTGTGTTATACAATATGTAGTCATCAAGTGTTTATTTAAGGAGGTGAGGACAGCAGATGGCATGGTGGTTGTGCTGGACTCCCACATGGCCAAATACAGTTTGAATCTGGGACCCAGTGGCCTGAAAAAGAAATCACTCCAGGTACATGCATGCATGCCCAAAAAAATCCCAAGAGGAGAATGGAGAAGCGTTTGCAATGTGGCTATTTCCCCTGGGGGTTGATTTTTCACATTCCCTCTGCTTCTCTCCAGAGAACACACACCCTATGGTGGGGAAGAAAAAAAAAATTCTGTTGATTTAGCGAGAAGTAAATGTCACAAAATTTTTTAATTGTCCTCCTTTCCATCCAATTTTTTTTTCATCTTTTTGCAATAACACATTTCCTATTCCATGAACTTGAAGGTTTTCTGATCTATTTACAGAACAGTTTTATCTACACATCACACTGTGTATTTCTGTTTTGTTTTCATTTTTCAGAGGGTTATTTTTGCCTTAGGGCATATATGCTCACCAGGAGAGAGACAGTGAGAGGGCAAGTGAGAAATGTAAGGAATGGGCTGACCACGTGAGAAAATAGAAATGTAGAGCCTTTATTGGGAGTGCTCCTGGGAGAAGTTTGCTGGTCTGACAGAGAAAGAGAGAAGGGAAGATGGGCCAGAGAAGTCGCATCCTAGGGCAGAGCCTAGTGATTTTAACAAGAGTATAAGGAGAGGGGAGTGCCTTAGAGGTAGGAACAGTCCATGTACTGTAAAGTTTTAGGGGGAGGGCAGACTGCTGTGTCACGTAAGGTCTGGTGCCGTGTGCAGAGTAGAGCGCATGTGCTATATCCGGGTTAGATCCGAGTGCAGTGCAGGTCTGAAGACAGTCTAGATCCGGGTTGCATCAGCCGATGTGGACTGGGGTCTAATCCCCCACATCCAAGCTGCGTCAGCTTCCAGCCTAACATCCCGACTGTTTTGGTGTTACAGGGCACCATCTGATCATTAGGGCGAAGAGGGGCAGTCAGGGGCCGGGGGCTCAGTGGGAACTTGTGTGTAGAGATGGAGGAGCATTTGGTTGACAGCCATCTGGGAAACTTCTTGGATTCGACTTCAGAGGGTCCCTGGGTTGGGGAACCACTGGATGGAGAGGAATGACCGCCTCATTGATGAGGTGGAGGTCCTGAACGGCGGCACACCCCTGGCTTGCAGACTAGGAGGATAGGAGTGTTGCCTGGAGAGTCTGTAGGAGTGAGGAGTCCCCGAGCGAGTGAGAAGTCAGGTGATAATAAGCTTAAGGGCTTTATGATGTGTTTCAGAGATAGGGAATTGGGGTCAAGAGGGAAACTTGGTGGGGTCCTTCAGGCAAATAAGAATTGGAGTGTGGTGGGAGGCCACAACCAGTTCAGAAGTGTCCCAGACAACAGGGTCAACTTCTTCAGGGGGACGAGGAAAGGAAGGAGGGCTGGAAAGCTCAGTCAATGGATGGGCAGATGAGAGGGAGGAGAAAGTGAGAGGCAGGGGCTGCAGCCGGAAGTTGGGAGGTAGCTTCCAACTGGTGAAGGATGTCTCTGCCCAGGAGGGAGATTGGGCATGATGGCATAACTAGGAAGGAGTGGGAGAAAAGTCGTTCCACTGTATGGCAGGCTAGGGTGGTTGTCCTAGGTGGGCAGGAGGGTGTGCCATCTATTCCTGTGACTGAGATCTGAGAAGGAAAAAGTGGCCCCAAATGGGAGGGCAGGACAGAGTAGTAGTCCCTGTGTCCACAAGAAAGGAGATGGACTTGCCCTGGGCTCGAGGGTGATGGGGGTCTTCCAGTCTGGGCCTCTTCAGTCAGTGGCTAGCCAGGACAGCTCCCAAGAGGGGACCACCTGGCTGACTTGTCCCCCACGTGGAGGCGCCAGAAATGAGTCAGGCATTGGGCAGTCACTGCCCCAATGACCAGGCTGTTTGCTTTTGGGGCATGGCTTGGTGGACAGTCAGGGGCAAGGACATTGTCGAGCCCAGTGGCCCGTGTTCCCACACAGTCCCGGGGGAACAGACTTAGACAAGGGAGCCCCATTCTTGTGCCCATGTGGGGCTGCTGGCCTCAGGGCTGCTATCAGGGCCTGAGTTTGGAGTGCCACCTTGTGGTGAAGGCGGACTTGGCGTTCAGCCTGAGCAGCTTCCTCCCAGGCATTGTAAACCTTAAATGCCATTTTCACCAGATCCAGGATTGGGAGTCTGAGGGCCGTCCTCTGCCTGTTTGTTTTTCTTTTCTTTTTTCTTTTTTTTTTTTT
>NW_006159717.1:1178507-1180418 GCF_000334495.1 Tupaia belangeri chinensis
TCCTGCTGAGTTCAGGCGAAGAGGGGCAGTCAGGGGCCGGGGGCTCAGTGGGAACTTGTGTGTAGAGATGGAGGAGCATTTGGTTGACAGCCATCTGGGAAACTTCTTGGATTCGACTTCAGAGGGTCCCTGGGTTGGGGAACCACTGGATGGAGAGGAATGACCGCCTCATTGATGAGGTGGAGGTCCTGAACGGCGGCACACCCCTGGCTTGCAGACTAGGAGGATAGGAGTGTTGCCTGGAGAGTCTGTAGGAGTGAGGAGTCCCCGAGCGAGTGAGAAGTCAGGTGATAATAAGCTTAAGGGCTTTATGATGTGTTTCAGAGATAGGGAATTGGGGTCAAGAGGGAAACTTGGTGGGGTCCTTCAGGCAAATAAGAATTGGAGTGTGGTGGGAGGCCACAACCAGTTCAGAAGTGTCCCAGACAACAGGGTCAACTTCTTCAGGGGGACGAGGAAAGGAAGGAGGGCTGGAAAGCTCAGTCAATGGATGGGCAGATGAGAGGGAGGAGAAAGTGAGAGGCAGGGGCTGCAGCCGGAAGTTGGGAGGTAGCTTCCAACTGGTGAAGGATGTCTCTGCCCAGGAGGGAGATTGGGCATGATGGCATAACTAGGAAGGAGTGGGAGAAAAGTCGTTCCACTGTATGGCAGGCTAGGGTGGTTGTCCTAGGTGGGCAGGAGGGTGTGCCATCTATTCCTGTGACTGAGATCTGAGAAGGAAAAAGTGGCCCCAAATGGGAGGGCAGGACAGAGTAGTAGTCCCTGTGTCCACAAGAAAGGAGATGGACTTACCCTGGGCTCGAGGGTGATGGGGGTCTTCCAGTCTGGGCCTCTTCAGTCAGTGGCTAGCCAGGACAGCTCCCAAGAGGGGACCACCTGGCTGACTTGTCCCCCACGTGGAGGCGCCAGAAATGAGTCAGGCATTGGGCAGTCACTGCCCCAATGACCAGGCTGTTTGCTTTTGGGGCATGGCTTGGTGGACAGTCAGGGGCAAGGACATTGTCGAGCCCAGTGGCCCGTGTTCCCACACAGTCCCGGGGGAACAGACTTAGACAAGGGAGCCCCATTCTTGTGCCCATGTGGGGCTGCTGGCCTCAGGGCTGCTATCAGGGCCTGAGTTTGGAGTGCCACCTTGTGGTGAAGGCGGACTTGGCGTTCAGCCTGAGCAGCTTCCTCCCAGGCATTGTAAACCTTAAATGCCATTTTCACCAGATCCAGGATTGGGAGTCTGAGGGCCGTCCTCTGCCTGTTTGTTTTTCTTTTCTTTTTTCTTTTTTTTTTTTTTAACGAATATCTGGCACTGACTGGGTAAAAAAGTGAGATGCCAAAACTGTGGCCCCAGCTGGTGAAGCAAGAGCTAACTGTGTATGAAGGGTTAAGGCCTCTGTAAGGTGACTGAGGAACACAGCTGGGTTTTCATCTGGCCACTGGGTAATTTCCCAGTTTGTCAAAATTGACAGTTTTGTTAGAGACATTTGTTAGAGGCGTGTATTCCAGCCAGGAGACATTGGACCATGTGATCTCAGTTTTTTGGGCCAGTTTCCTACCTGATAGCCCCACTGAGGGTCGGTAATAGGAACTGCTTGTCCGACTGGAAGAGTCAGGTCTGCCAGGCGAGCTTGGTCTGCATGTTCTTGGGCTGCAGCCTGGGGTCTCTCATCTGCAGTAAGGGTGGAGGGCGGGATTACATAGAGGTCATGCCAAGTACAATTATAAGCTTGAGTAAGATGGCAGAACTCTTTGATAAAAGCTGTGGGGTTAGCAGAGAAAGAATTGAGTATTTTTCTATTTGAGATAGATCTTGGAGAGAGAAGGGAACATGGACCCTAAGAATACCCTCCGTTCCTGCCACTTCCCAGAGAGGACAAAGGTTAGAACGGTGTGTGTGTGTGTGTGTGTGTGTGTGTGTGT
>NW_006159717.1:1180491-1188022 GCF_000334495.1 Tupaia belangeri chinensis
TCCTGCTGAGTTCAGGCGAAGAGGGGCAGTCAGGGGCCGGGGGCTCAGTGGGAACTTGTGTGTAGAGATGGAGGAGCATTTGGTTGACAGCCATCTGGGAAACTTCTTGGATTCGACTTCAGAGGGTCCCTGGGTTGGGGAACCACTGGATGGAGAGGAATGACCGCCTCATTGATGAGGTGGAGGTCCTGAACGGCGGCACACCCCTGGCTTGCAGACTAGGAGGATAGGAGTGTTGCCTGGAGAGTCTGTAGGAGTGAGGAGTCCCCGAGCGAGTGAGAAGTCAGGTGATAATAAGCTTAAGGGCTTTATGATGTGTTTCAGAGATAGGGAATTGGGGTCAAGAGGGAAACTTGGTGGGGTCCTTCAGGCAAATAAGAATTGGAGTGTGGTGGGAGGCCACAACCAGTTCAGAAGTGTCCCAGACAACAGGGTCAACTTCTTCAGGGGGACGAGGAAAGGAAGGAGGGCTGGAAAGCTCAGTCAATGGATGGGCAGATGAGAGGGAGGAGAAAGTGAGAGGCAGGGGCTGCAGCCGGAAGTTGGGAGGTAGCTTCCAACTGGTGAAGGATGTCTCTGCCCAGGAGGGAGATTGGGCATGATGGCATAACTAGGAAGGAGTGGGAGAAAAGTCGTTCCACTGTATGGCAGGCTAGGGTGGTTGTCCTAGGTGGGCAGGAGGGTGTGCCATCTATTCCTGTGACTGAGATCTGAGAAGGAAAAAGTGGCCCCAAATGGGAGGGCAGGACAGAGTAGTAGTCCCTGTGTCCACAAGAAAGGAGATGGACTTACCCTGGGCTCGAGGGTGATGGGGGTCTTCCAGTCTGGGCCTCTTCAGTCAGTGGCTAGCCAGGACAGCTCCCAAGAGGGGACCACCTGGCTGACTTGTCCCCCACGTGGAGGCGCCAGAAATGAGTCAGGCATTGGGCAGTCACTGCCCCAATGACCAGGCTGTTTGCTTTTGGGGCATGGCTTGGTGGACAGTCAGGGGCAAGGACATTGTCGAGCCCAGTGGCCCGTGTTCCCACACAGTCCCGGGGGAACAGACTTAGACAAGGGAGCCCCATTCTTGTGCCCATGTGGGGCTGCTGGCCTCAGGGCTGCTATCAGGGCCTGAGTTTGGAGTGCCACCTTGTGGTGAAGGCGGACTTGGCGTTCAGCCTGAGCAGCTTCCTCCCAGGCATTGTAAACCTTAAATGCCATTTTCACCAGATCCAGGATTGGGAGTCTGAGGGCCGTCCTCTGCCTGTTTGTTTTTCTTTTCTTTTTTTTTTTTTTTTTTTAATAAATATCTGGCACTGACTGGGTAAAAAAGTGAGATGCCAAAACTGTGGCCCCAGCTGGTGAAGCAAGAGCTAACTGTGTATGAAGGGTTAAGGCCTCTGTAAGGTGACTGAGGAACACAGCTGGGTTTTCATCTGGCCACTGGGTAATTTCCCAGTTTGTCAAAATTGACAGTTTTGTTAGAGACATTTGTTAGAGGCGTGTATTCCAGCCAGGAGACATTGGACCATGTGATCTCAGTTTTTTGGGCCAGTTTCCTACCTGATAGCCCCACTGAGGGTCGGTAATAGGAACTGCTTGTCCGACTGGAAGAGTCAGGTCTGCCAGGCGAGCTTGGTCTGCATGTTCTTGGGCTGCAGCCTGGGGTCTCTCATCTGCAGTAAGGGTGGAGGGCGGGATTACATAGAGGTCATGCCAAGTACAATTATAAGCTTGAGTAAGATGGCAGAACTCTTTGATAAAAGCTGTGGGGTTAGCAGAGAAAGAATTGAGTATTTTTCTATTTGAGATAGATCTTGGAGAGAGAAGGGAACATGGACCCTAAGAATACCCTCCGTTCCTGCCACTTCCCAGAGAGGACAAAGGTTAGAACGGTGTGTGTGTGTATGTGAACCAAATGGAGACGTGAGGAGGGGATGGGAGCAAAGGGCATGGAGGAGGCAGTGGCAGCAGCCTTGAAGGCAGAGGAGTGGTAGGGCGGGCTGGGACTGGTGGCACTGAAGTAGGACTGGGGTATGATGGGGGGGGCAGGAAGGAGGGGAGGTAAGAGTTTCGGGTGGCTCCTCTATAGGAGAGAGATTGGCCTCTAAGAGAGGTTTGGTCTTAGACTGGGGTTCTGGTTGCGAGAAGGACTTGGGTGGTAGTGTAAGAGGTGCAGAGGGAGGGGTGGGAGTACAGATCCCTGAAGGCTTGGACAGATGGAAACTGACCATTTGCCTACCCTTCGGCAATAGGTATCTAAATCAATGAGGGTACTGTAATCAAAAGTCCCCTCAGGAAGCCATTTAGACCTGTTGTCCAAAGGTATTTTGGCCAGGCCACAGTGGAATAGAGTATCAGCTGCTTACAGCATAGATCCTGAGCAAGTCGAGTCCTAATTTGCTGAGGTTACAGAGCAGACAGCTCAGGGGCATCTGTGGCTCAGTGACAGTGAAGGACTCAGCATTACCCATTATGTCTGGGACTCAAGTGAGCGGAAAAGGGAGAGGCGTCCCTAATCTCTTTTTGCGCTCACAGAACAGAATGGGGGATGGGCAGATCAGGATGTCTCCACAAACCCCTGAGCTCTAGGAGTTGGAGGGTACCCTGACACAGTCACGTTTTCCGACAGGGAACCCAGACGTTTGAGTCCCAGCAACCATGGGCAGGCGGGATTACGGTCAGAAGGCCAGGGCAGGTGGTTAGTTGGTGGTTGGCTGGTTAGTTCCTGGTCTAGGGGAGGAGAGGCCCTTATGGGGACTGCGGGACACAAATTTAAGGATTTGTGTGCCAAATATAAGGAATGGGCTGACCACACGAGAAAATTGAAATGTAGAGCCTTTATTGGGAGTGCTTCCAGGCAAGGTTTGCTGGTCTGACAGAGAGAGAGAAGGGGAGACAGGCCAGAGAAGTCGTACCCTAGGGCTGGTTTTAGTGATTTTTATAAGGGTATAGGGAGGGAAAGTGTCTTAGAAATAGGAACGGTCTGTGTATGATAAAGGTTTAGCGGGAGAGCAGACTGCCATGTCACGTAAGGTCTGATACCGTGTGCAAAGTAGAGCACATGTGCTACATCCGGGTTAGATCAGAGTGCAGTGCCGGTCTGGTGACAAGACTAGATCCGGGCTGAATCAGGTGACGGTGGCCTGGTGTCCCACTCCCACATCCAAGCTGCCCAGGCCTCGGACCTAACAAGAAATCACCCCTGAGGAGGGGTGGTGGGGGCCACATGGCAATCCCTTCTTTTCCATTCTCTTCCCTTGGTATTTCATTTTTTGCTGCTGCTTCCTTTCCAATTGCCGTCATGTCCCCCAGCCCTTCATGTCATTTGGTTTCATCACATAATCATCATCCTTGTCATTCTCTCATTATTTTGTTTTCTCCTTCGAGCCTAAGTTTCCTCGTTCCATGTGGGAATGCCTTCACTCCCACTCTTCTGCATGCTAACTGCAGTTTTCCTACTTTTTTTTTTTTTTAAAGAGATTTTTGCTATAGGGCTCATATGCTTGCCAGAAAGAGACACTCCCTCCAGAGGCCATAGCCACACAGCAGTCCCTTCTCCTCCATTCTCCTCTCAGCATTTTGGGCATGCATGCACACACACCTGGAATGAGTTTTAAGTTGCCAGGTCCGGGACTCAAACCATGGTCAACTACATGAGAGTTGACCATTATATGTAACCATTACATTATCTGCTGGTCCTGGTTTTTCCTCTTCAGTCTTTTTCTTTCCAGAGCAAACCTGTTCATTACATTTACATTAACTTTTATTTTTGGCTATAGGTCATGTGTGCCTGCTGGAGAGATATGAGTGAGAGATCTGCCCATCCCCCATTCTGTTCCGTGAGCACAAAAAGAGATTAGGGACGCCTCTCCCTTTTCTGCTCACTTGAGTCGAAAGTGAGAAATTACTTCAGGGGATGGACTCACCACAGTTCCTTTTCCTCAATTCTTCTCTCAGGATTTTGGCCATCCCCACACATGCACCCAGTGTTCTTCAAGCCACCATGTCTGGGACTTGAACCGTGTGGTTGGCCATGTAGGATCCAGCAGCCTTTACCTCTGCAGCACTTCCTGATCCAATGTTCATTATTTTTAAAAAAAAATTATGTATTCATTCATTTAATTTGACCAGAGAGAGAGAGAGAAAGTGAGAAAGCAAGCCACCAGATTTGAGACTCGAACTGCAGTCGGCCATATGGGAGCTCAGTGCCCTAAACTACCACACCACCTACCAGCTTCAGTTATTATTATTTTTTAAATTTAACCAGAGAGAAACAGAGAGAGAGTAAAGGAATGTGAGAAAGCAAGCCACCAACTCTGGGACTTGAACCATGGTTGGCCATGTGGGAATCCAGATCCTTAAGCATCATGCCACCTGCCGGACCCTGTTTAATTTTTTAAGTTTTGCTATGTGGTGTGTGCACTTGCTGGAGAGAGAGAGAGACAGTGAGAGGGGAAGTGAGATAACACCCCCAGGAGGGATGGTCACACCACAATTTCTGCTCCATCTCTCCCTCCTTTTTGGAATTTTGGGTTCATACACAAGGTCTTGCTATGCCATGATTCTCCTACTTCAGTCTCCCAAGTCACTGGGACGACAGGCCATATGCCCAGCTCTTTCAGAGGGGTCTGGCTACCTTGCCTTCACTGGCTGCTAACTTGCAAACATTTTGCCTCAGCCCCCTAAAGAGCTGGGATTATAGGCTCATAATTACCCCTAGTTTTGGGGGTGGGCAGGGTATCAGACCAGGGCGTCCTTGTGGCTGCTAGCTGCCAAGGCAACAGCATCTATCAGCACATGCTCTCACAGTTGTGATATATACGTTTTGTTTTTTTAAAAAACCTTTTTTAGAACGATTTAATTTTATTAGCATTATTACTTTTTTAAAAGAATTATGTTATTTAACTTTATTTATTTGACCATAGAGGGACAGAGCAAGAGAGAGAGAGGGAAAGTGAGAAAGCAAGCCACCAGGTTCAGGACTCAAACCATGGGAGTTCAGTGCCCTCAACCACCACGCCACCCGCTGGCCCCTAATTTTATTTATTAGTATTATTATTCTTCAATTTGTCTAGAGAGAGAAAGGATGAGTGAGAAAGTAAGCCACCTGGGGACCAATAGTTAGCGCAATGGCTATGTTGCTCGACTCCCATGTTGTCGACTGCAGTTTGAGTCCTGGACCCGGTGGCTTGAACTAATGCCAGATGTGTGTATGGGCGTGCCCAAGATCCCGAGAGGAGAATGGAGGAGAAGGGATTGTGGCATGGCCATCCCCCCTTGGGGGTGACTTCTTGCTTTCTGTCTCTGTCTCTCTTTCTGGCGAGCGCATGTGCCCTATAGCAAAAACCTCTCCAAAAAAGAGAAGGAAAAAAAAAAAAAAAGAAAGCCACCTGTGCCTAGACTTTAACTGCGGTCAGACATGTGGGAGTCCAGCTCCTTAATCACTGTGCCAACTACCAGTCCCATGTGCTATATATGTTAAAACCAACTCTATTTTGTTTTAAGGTTTGTGCCATAGGACATGTATGCTCACTGGATAGAGACAGAGACAGCAAGGGGGAAGTAAATAGTCATCCCCTAGGGGGCTATGCTGCAATCTCTTTTCCTCCATTCTCCTCTTAGGTTTTTGGGCACACATGCACATGTGCCCAGCATGATTTTCAAGCTCCCAGGTCTGAAACTTGAATCACAGTCAGCCATGTGGGAAACCAGCACCTTAGCCACCATGCCACCTGGTGGCTCCAAAACCCATTCTTAATTTTTTAAAAGTAAACCAGGGACCCAGCAGTTAGCGTAATGGCTATGTCGCTGGACTCCCACGTAGTCAACCGCGGTTCGCGTCCTGGACCCGGTGGCTTAAAACTCACGCCGGGCGCGTGTGCGTGCGTGCCCAAGATCCCGAGAGGAGAATGGAGGAGAAGGGATTGCGGCGTGACCATCCCCTCTGGGGGGTGATTTCTCGCTTTCTGTCTCTATGTCTCTCTCTGTCTGTCTGGCGAGCACACGCGCCCTATAGTGAAAATCTCTCAAAAAAAAAACAAAAAAGCAAAAAGTAAAGCACAAAATAAATCCAAGAATACTATAGAAATCATGACTACAGAAGACGAAGAAACTAAACATAGGTATCCAGAAGAAATTAAGACCATACTTTCCACAATTCAAAGCAAATCAATTTGGAAAAAAAGCCTCAATGAAAGGGATGCTCTTTCTAGAAAAATGACAAATTATAAAAAAGTAATGAGAGAGAGAAGAAAAACAGCCAGAGAAAGATACCAGAGAAGTAAATATTCCTCAGGAGAACAAAAAAATCCAAGCTCAGCTGTATCTATCAAATTCTTTTAGATCTCTGCAGAACAGATTCCCTTTGTTATTTAAATTTTTCTTTCAAAGAAAGAATATTCTTTTGGGATTATTTGAGAAAGTCTTGTTTTCACAAAGTGGCTTAATAATTCCTGTTGTGTCATTTAGCTGGGATGTATATTCCAAAACCACAGCAATATTTCATCTTGATGTTTAAATGCTCACAGCTCACAGGAAATGAAATACAAATGGCTCAAATATATACCCAACTTTATTCTTAAGTGAAAATACAAAATCCCACCAAAATTAAAGTATCAGCTTTCAACTAACAGATGTGCAAAGATCAAGACGCTTTGATATCATTATTTATAAAGATTCAGGAAAGGCTAGCCAGTGCCGTGGTGGTTAAGGCAGCTGGAGTGCACATTTCCGACAGCGTGGAGTCCTGGACCTGGGACACTGGAAAAAGTGCGGGGTATGTGTATGTGTGTGCCCAAAAATCCCAAGGAAAGAATGGAAGTGAGGGACTGCAGCATGGCCATCCCCAAAGGGGGATATCTCACTTTCCCTTTCCTTTTCTCCCTCTTTGATGAGCACAAGCACCCTACAGCAAACTGAAAAAACCGGAGATGAAGGAAGTAGGTACTCTTGGGCACTGCTGGTGCCACTGTAAGTCAGCTAATCCTTACAGAAGCAATGTGCCGATATTTATCAAAATAAAAATGTACAAATCTTCTGACTCAGCAGTTCTAATTTTAGATTTTATTTATAGTCACTGACTCAGTGCAACAAAGACTTACGTAAAAAGTTATAACATAAAGCATTATTTATAAGGCCAAAATACTGAAAAGAATGAAAATGTCGGTAAGGATTGTTCAAATATATTACGGTACATTCACATGATGAAATCTGCAATTCCAAAAAAAAATGAGAATCACGGGCCAGTCCTGTATGCAGCAGTCCACCACTTTGTACATAAAGCCACATGGCCAACAAGGGTTTGCGTCCAGGGCCCCAACGGCTTGAAAATCACACTGGGTACATGCCCTAGGGTATGCTCGGGATCCTGACAGGAAGGAGACATGTAGGAAAAATGACTGGTGTAACCATGCCCTGGTGATGTCATGCAACCTCTAGCAACTGAAAGAAAAAATCACAGAGGGGGGGCTCACGCCCCTCCTCAGCGCAGCCGCGCGCCGGGAACGGCCTGGCCGGCGCCCCCCCACTCCGGGGGGAGCGCCACGCG
>NW_006159717.1:1189100-1200926 GCF_000334495.1 Tupaia belangeri chinensis
AAAAAAAAAAGAGAGAAGAGGATAGAGAAAGATAGCAAGTGAACAATAGAGGGGATGTTAGTGAGAAACAGATATGGTTTATTATCTGTTGAAGATGACGTGTATAGTATTCTCAACTGGACTGGTCTGGGAAGTATTTCATGATGGGTGAAGTCTTTTAACAAGCATAATGAGAAATAGTGATTGACTGTTTTAAAAAATTATAATAATAATAATTATTGGGAAATGCATGGAAAAGACTTTGAATGATAAAGCGGGGAGATCGATGCCTCTGTATTGACTGACATGCATGGCATTCCCTTTTGAAAAAGCAATGGAAGTCAATGTAAAGTTATATGTAATCCAATGTAATATAAAGAAGATTATGATAATAATAAAAAAAAAAGAAAAAAAATGTGAAAAAAAAAACAACAAAAAAACTAAAGAATAGTGATAATAAATAAAATTTTAAAAAATAAATAAACTAGGGAACCAGCAATTAGCGTAATGGCTATGTCGCTGGACTCCCACGTAGTCGACCGCGGTTCATGTCCTGGACCCGGTGGCTTAAAACTCACGCCGGGCGCGTGTGCATGTGTGCCCAGGATCCCGAGAGGAGAATGGAGGAGAAGGGATTGCGGCGTGGCCATCCCCCCTGCCATCCCCCCTGGGGGGTGATTTCTCACTTTCTGTCTCTGTCTCTCTCTGACTGTCTGGTGAGCGCATGCACGCTGTGGCAAAAACCTCTCCAAAAAAAAAGAAAAGAAAAGAAAAAAGAAATAAACTAAAAAAAAACCTGAAAAAAAAAAAAAAAAAGAAAGAATCACAGAGCTATGTACTGATATGGGACAATCTGAAACACATCACATTATACAGAGAAGATAAATTGAAGAATAGTGTGCATTATACACCCTAAGTACCACTTACAGAAAATATCTCTAGAAAGATAATTAAGGTGGGACCAACAGATGGTATAATGGTTGTCATTTGACTCCCACAGTTGACAGGGGTTTGAGTCCCAGACCCAGTGGCTTAAACTCATGCTGGGCACATGCGCATGCATGCCCAAGATCCTGAGAGGAGAATGGAGGAGAAGGGATTGTGGCGTGGCCATCCTCCCTGAGGGGTGATTTCTTGCTGTGTCTCTGTCTCTCTTCTTCTCTGGCGAGCATGCATGCTCTATAGAAAAAAAATCTCTCTTGAGGAACAGGTTAACACTTCAGGGAGGTAGAACTGAGTTCTAAAACAAGGAGACTATATCATTCTATGTCTTTTTTTTTTTTTAAGAATTATTTTATTTATTCATTCATTTTATTTTAATTTGACCAGAGAGAGACACAAAGAGAGAGAAAGAGGGAAAGTGAGAAAGCAAGCCACCAGGTCCAGGACGCGAACCGTGGTCGGCCATGTGGAAATGTCCAGTGCCTCAACCACTACGGCATCTGCTGGTCCCCAATATATCATTCTATGTCTTAAGAATTTTTTTTCTTTTTAAAAAAATCTGCCAGAGGGCATGTGTATTTGTCATACAAAGAGAGACAAAAAGGGAGAAAGCACCCTCTCAATGGGGCATGGTTATACCGTAATCCCTTCTCTTCCATTTCTCCATCTTTCTGGGATTTGGAGCACACATACACATACACACAGCATGCTTCTCAAGCTATCAGGGCCAGGATTCAAACTGTACAGTTGGCTATGTGGGATCTGGCTCTCTTAACACCAGGACATGGGAATGGCTCCATCTTATGAATATTGAACCACATGTTAACATATACTGTTGTTTTTTAAGATTTTTAAAAATTTTATTTGTTGTTGTTATTTTTTTTATTTGACCAGAGAGAAAGAGAGAGAGAGAAAGGGAAAGCGAGAAAGCTACGCCACCAGGTCCGGGCTATGAACCACAGTTGGCCATGTGGGAGTCCAGCACGTCAACTACTGTGCCACCTGTTGGCCCCAACATGTACTGTTTAAAACCATCTTTTTCTTAAAAGAGAAGCATGACTGAAATAAAAAAAATGACCATTCCAACAGAAATACAAAATTCTTTTAGGTAAGTTCAACTGAGCAAGTATTATCTTTCTTTCATCTGAGTGATAAACTTTTGCACAATTCCATTTAGTCTCTCGGGCTCCATCAGTTTATTTACCAACTCCTGCTCCACAGCCATGAGGGCCAGGCCACTGAGCTTCTCTTGTCCCATGGTATGACATAAATATGTTTTAAGACGGGGCAGGATAGAAAATGAGTCTTCAGCATGTGCTGGAGAAACTGGCCAAGACAGAGCAGTGTACAACAGCTGTGAGATACACGGAATATTATTGTGAAGACCGTGCTGAATGAACAAGCAGCCAAGGCTGACGAGGTTGATGCGGTCGTAGTCGATGACGAAATTGAGCTTTGCATAGTGCCGGTAAAATCTGAGCTCTGGGATAAGGTCAGCATCGAGTTTATAAAATTCTTGAACATTTCTGGCTGTTGCTTCATTTAATGGTTCATTCCACTTAAATAGAAGTTCTGAAATTTGCTTCAGTTTATAATAATCGAACTCTGAAAAACATAATTTTAAATTCTGTAATATAGTATCCAATCCTTGGTAATAAATACTAATTTTGTATTGTTCTTCTATAGAGGTAGGAAAAGACATACTGGCTGAATCATCGAGATCCACTGTTTTTTGAATTTTTCTTCTTTTCCGAAGAGTAGGTTTTTCAACCTCAAAACCTTTACAGGTAATTTTCTGACATATTTCCTCTGTTCCCTCCCACATAGTTTTGAAATACACATCATTTCTTTCAGATGATAAACATTCCAAAATTGCTTCTATTTTTGAAGACAAAGAGAAAATGTCTATGGTTTCACTCTGAAGCTCTTTGGAAAGAATTCCTGTAACACTCAGTACTCGATAGAGAAATTTCAAACAAAAGATAAATTCGAATTTGGAAACCAGTGTCAACAGATCACTCAATTCATCAGCCAAACTTGTGTTTGCAGAATGGCTGGAGATACCGTCCAAGGTCTCAATAATCTCTGGGAGACTGTCAATCACAGACAGTAAAGTACGGTCTTGGATGCTCCAAAACTGTTGGGATGCGTGTTTCTGGCATGTTTTGTTTTGACTCAGCTTACAAATGTTTCGAAAACTTGCCAACATTTCCCCAGATGCAGGAATAGTGTGGAACAGAGAACTGAGCACGCTGAGAGCTCTTCGGAGTTCTTTGACTTCTTTACAAAACCTAATGACTGCCAAATCCAAGCAATGCGCGTAACAATGTATGTACAAGGCTCTTGGCTCTTCCTTCTTGAATTCTGCTGCAATCTTACTAAATTTGGTCCTCAAACTGGTGGTGCTATCATAGGCCTGGCCACGTATTTTTTTCAAATCAACTCCAATTTGCTGCAGATACGTTTTTATAGTCCTATGTAAGTGGGTCCCGGTCATCTCTTCAATAGCAACAAAACCCAAGAATCTTTCTTTAATTAAGATAGCCTTCGACGTTTTCTGTGGGTACCTTACACAAATTGAAAGCTGCTCTTTAGTGGTGCCATCAGTTATCTCATCACAGATCACTGAAAAAGCTGAGGAGACGTTGATCTCGTCCACAACGTCCTTTAACATTTCCGCCTTGATGATTTCAATAATATCATTTTGAACTTGTGTACTGTTATAGAAATCAACTTGTGAGTTCATAAGCCGAAATACGTCTTCTCCTTTATCCTTTGCTCTGATTTCTAACAATTCTAAAAAACTGCCTTTATTCACAGATGAAATAGACTGGTCATCTCTTAAGGGTAAACACTGCTTTCCAAGGAATAAAATATTCTCAATTATAAGCTTTAGGTACTTCCAGTTTCCCTCGATCTGTTTTGAATGAGTAGCTAAATGACCATGGACAGCTGCATCACCAAACTGGTATTCCCTCCAGAACTGCAATGACTTCAAATGTATTTTGCTTTTTTCATGCTTTCTGAACTTTTCCAGAGTTTTTTTCCAATTAAAGGTACCTTGGGCTGCACAGGACTCTCCTGCACAGCTAAACTTTTTCTGGTAGAACAACTGGCACGAGTAACAGAATGTCACATCTTTTTTACTACTGTTTTTCAAACGCTGAAAATTTGAACACCAAGGTTTTTGAACAGTTCTTGATTTACCCTTTACTTTTTGTACTTTGGATGTAAACTTTGGGTGACACGGTCCAGCACTTATTTTCACAGAAGTCATATTGTGTGAAGGGTCCTGGCTTGGCACTGTATCTTTTTGTATGTCTACACTGGAAGCCACTGCTGGCCGACCCAGTACCACCAACGAGGGTGAAAGTCTTGGCTCTTCCGTGCTACTGCTACAGGTAACACCAATGTTCGAATCACTGGGTGCCCTCTTTGAAATCTTTAGGAGAAAATGGTAAAATAGCAGTTGTTTTTACAGATTTTGAATAATCAGTTAAAATATCACACACTTCTAATAACACAGTAAGATGAGTGGGTGAGTTATATTATGAGCTCCACTGGAGGAAACAGTAGCAGTTATTTAAAACGTACTTATTTGTAATCTAAATTTATTACGAAATGTTTGAAGAATCTTTTAATATGTAATATAATAAAAACAATTTTCATTGCTCAGATGATTAGACTTGATTAGTAAGCATAAATAAAAAACAAAAACAAAAAAAACGGGGGTGGGGCTGGCAGGTGGTACAATGGTTAAGAGCGCTGGACTCCCACATGGCCGACTGCGGTTTGAGTACCAGACCTGGAGGCTTCCTTTCTCACTTTCCTGCTCTCTCTCTCTCATCCTGTGTCTCTCTCGTCAAATTAAAATAAGTAAATAAATAAATAAAGTTAAATAAAATAACTCTTAAAAAAAAAGGGGGGTGGTGGGGGTATGACTAATAATTTCTGTTTAATATTCTCCTTGGGGCTGGCAGGTGGCGTGGCAGTTAAGGATGCTAGATTCCCACGTGGTGGCTGACTGCAGTTCAAGTCCCAGACCTAGTGACTTTCTTAATTTCCCTTTCTTTTTTGCTCTCTGGTCAAATAAAAATAGACAAATAACTAAAGTTAAACAAAATAATTAAAAAAAATTTCTTCTTTAAAAATATTTTGCCAGGGAACCAGCAGTTAGCGTAATGGCTATGTCGCTGGACTCCCACGTAGTCAACCGCGGTTTGCGTCCCGGACCCGGTGGCTTAAAACTCACGCCGGGCACGTGTGCGTGCATGCCCAAGATCCCAAGAGGAGAATGGAGGAGAAGGGATTGTGGCGTGGCCATCCCCTCTTGGGGGTGATTTCTCACTTTCTGTCTCTATGTCTCTCTCTGTCTGTCTGGCGAGCGCACGCGCCCTATAGCGAAAACCTCTCAAAAAAAAAAAAATTTTTGCCAGAGGGTATGTGTTCACCAAGTGTACGTGTGTGTATAATAAATATATATACATATTTATACAAAAGTTATTCAAATATATATACAATATATATGATATATAATTAAATAATTACATATATAATATATACACGTATGTATAATTATTTAATTTTAATTATACATATATATGTATGTGTATATGTATGTGTATATGTATGTGTGTATATATATATATATACACACACACACACACACACACACACATGTATGTATAATTATTTAATTTGACCAGTGAGAGAGAGGAAAAGTGAGAAAACAAGCTGCCAGGTATGGGACTTGAACTGTAGTCAACCATGTGGGAATCTAGCACCTTAACCACCATGGCATCTGCTGGCCCCTTAAGTATTCTTTTTAAATGTATGTATATAATCTACTTGAAATATACAGTAGCAAAAAAGAAAAAAACTCAAGGTAAAACTTACATCCACAATGACATTTGCTGTTACTGAAGAAACCAGACCTGTTCAGAGAAATAAGGAGTATAAATTCAAGATCTTACTCGATAACCTGTAAAGCAGCGTCATAAACTAGAATTGCTTATTTTGTATCAGGAAACAAGAACGTTTAGCACGTCAACTGATTTGCCAAGTAAGACGAAACAGCGTTTGGTCGAATACCTTAACATCAGTTTTTACCTTGTGCGACGTCAGTGTCCGCGACAGGCAGGGCAGCAGGTGTGTCTGCCAAGGACACTATATTGCTGATCACTGGGGTTGTATCTTTCTTGGGAGAAGGCAGCTCCGGTGAAGTATTATGTATGGAAACATTCACTGGTAGAAATAAACACAAAGATTTCTTACAAACTAGGCAGAATAAATCAGAAAGCTCTGTTTAACAATGAGTGTTCTGGGGGACCAGCAGTTAGCATAATGGCTATGTCGCTGGACTCCAATGTAGTCAATCTTGGTTCAAGTCCTGGACCCAGTGGCTTAAACTCTTGTCAGGAGTGTGTGCGTGCACGCCCAAGATCCCGAGAGGAGAATGGAGAAGGGATTGTGACGTGGCCATCCCCCCCTGGGGGGTGATTTCTCAGTTTCTGTCTCTCGAGGAGGGCACGTGCCCTGTAGCAAAAACCTCTTTAAAAAAAAAAAAAAAGAGTGTTTTGGGATCAGCAGATGACCTAATGGTTATGTTGCTGGACTCTCTCATGTAGTCAGCTGCAATTCAAGTCCTGGATCAGTGGCTTAAAACTCACACTGAGGGGGCCAGTAGGTGACATGGTGATTGGAAGCACTGGACTCCCACATGGCTGACCATGGTTTGAGTCCCAGACCTGGTGGCTTGTTTACTCACTTTCCTCTCTCTCTGGTAAAAAATTAAAACTAATTAATTAATAAAAAGAAATAACTCACGCTGGGTGTGTGTGTATGCATGTCCGAAATCCCAAGAGGAGAATGGAACAGAGGGGATTGTGGCGTGGCCCTCTCCTAGGGGGTGATTTTTTTCCCCCAAGAGCCAATTGTTCTTATCTTTTAATTTCTTGCATTTGAAGTACTCTTCAATGACGTCCTTGGCCTGGGATTCCTTGCCATAGTCCTTAATTACCACACGGCAGCAACCAAGCACTTTACAGTATTTCCCTCTCTGTCAATTTTACAGAGGCCTACCCATTCCCATAATATCTTGTCATTGATCTTAATCAGGTTGATTTGGTGTTTGGCACAAAGGGCCTCCACCAACCTGGCATACATAGGTTCCTCACAGCTGGATGCAAGCACACATAGGTGGGCCGTGGCGGCTTGACGAATTTCACGTGGTAGGCCTTCGTGGGTGAGGGCGGTCTTCAGCACCTCTTGTAAAGCAGTACTAGTGTCCACTGCACCTCTAGCAGCAATGCCCTCCTTGGTCATGACCGTGGATTACAGGGGGAGCCAAACCTTGAATGCACCTAAGTCTCCGCGCGACTTGGCAGCATCAGGGAAAGGGCTGGGGGTGATTTTTCACAAAAACAAAATGAGTGCTTAGGGCTGCTGGGGCCTGGTGGTTACAGTGGCTGGATCCCATGTGGGTGGCAGCACAACTCAAGGCCAGGACACTGTGACTTAAGAAACACATGGGGTATGTGTGCATACCCAGATCCTGAAAGGAGAGGACAGAGGAGCAGGGATTGCAGCAGGACTATTCCTCATGGATGGGTGCATTCTCACATTAGCGGTCATCTCCCAGGAGGGCATGTGCCCTCGAAATTAAAAACAACAGTGTTTCAGGGACATTGCAAGTATCTAACAGCTTAAGGTATTATTGGATATTGGTGAAATATTTCTTAGGACCCAGGGATAATCAGGTTCTTCAATATAATATTCTTGGAACCAGCACATGATGTAATAGTTTTGTCACTGAACTCCCAAGTAGTCGACCAGAGTGTGAGTCCCAGAGCCAGAGGCTTAAAACTCATGCCAGGTGTGTATGTGTGCATGCCCAAAATCTAGGAGGAGAATGGAGGAAAAGAGATTGTGGGATGGCCAATCCCCCTGGGAAGGGTGATTTCTTGTTTTTGGTCTCTTTTTTTCTCTCTCACTCTCTGGCGAGCATACATGCCCTATAGCAAGAAACTAACTCTCTCTCTCAAAGAAAAAAAAAATATTCATTATAGCAGCACAAAATTACACTTCCCTGATATTTTTAATCCATTACCTTCACAAATGATTTCTCAGTCCTGTTTGAAATCTTGAGCAAATTTGTACTGTGAAATTTATCTATGAAGAACAGAAAAATGATTCCAATACAATCTATTGGGCCAGCACATGGTGTGGTGGTGTTTAAGGCACTGGACTCCTATATGGTCACCCATGGTTCAAGCCCTGGACCTGGCAACTTGAAAATCACATGTGTGTATGCCTAAAATCCTAAGAAAATAGAGAAGGGACTGCAGCATGGCCATTCCCCTGAGTGATTTCTCACTTGCCCTCTGTCTTTAGCAAGCACAGTTACCTAATGGCAAAAAACCTAAAAGAATCTCCTAAAAGAGCATCAATTTCTAACTCTCCCATAATTCATAGATCGTATCACCAATGGATCTAGGATGGTACCCAAGCGAGAACTGAGAGATTTCTGGAATGAGCCACTGTGCACAATGCTGGAACTCTAGGGGCCTCGCTGACACACTGGATCAACAGCATCAGTGACCCAGCGAGGCTCTGACAGAATCCCTGGATGGCTGTGAGGACACCACAATGTAGTTCTTTCTTTTTAAAGAATTATTTAACTTCAATTATTATTTTTTTCTTTCTTTTTTTTTTTTTTAAGAGGTTTTTTGCTATAGGGTGCGTGCGCTCGCCAGATAGAGAGATAGAAAGCAAGAAATCACCCCCCAGGGGGGATGGCCACGCCGCAATCCCTTTTCCTCCATTCTCCTCTTGGGATCTTGGGCACGCATGCACACATGCCTGGCATGAGTTTTAAGCCACTGGGTCGGGACGTGAACTGCGGTCGACTACATGGGAGTCCAGCGACGTAGTCATTATGCCAACTGCTGGTCCCAATTATTATTATTTTTTAATTTGACCCGAGAGAGAGAAAATGAGAAAGCAAGCCATCAAGCCTGGGACCTGAGTCAGTCGACCACGTGGGAGTCCAACACCTTTAACCACGTTACCTGCCAACCCGGCCTTACAGTATTCCTAACCACTTACACCTTGAGTGACACGTAACTAGAAGCTTTCTTCTGACAATGCAGGGTTAATATAGCATTCTATTCTATAGAACCACTCCTAGCATAAATGTAGTAAGTACTCAATATTGAATGAGTACCTCCCATGGACCAAGTCCAACATTCAACATGATAATCTATAAAATAAAAATTAAATCTCTGGTGGTGAAGTAGCCTTCCTTTTAAACAAAAATACTTTTTTTTTTTAAGAAATTATTTATTTTACTTTTATTTATTCCTTCATTTATTTTACTTTGAACAGGGCCAACACAACCTACTTTGACCAGAGACACACACACACACAGAGAGAGAGGGAAAAGTGAGAAAGGAAGCCACCAAGTCCAGGACTCGAACCATAGTTAGCCATGTGGGAGTGTCCAGCGCCTTAACCACCATGCTACCTGCTGGTCCCACACAAAAGTACTTTTAAATAGTTCTTTGCAACACGTTTTCAGACTGCTTTGACTTTTAAACCAGTTTAATCTGGCAGTGAGTCAAGGCTATAAATTCGAGCAAAGCAGTCACACTCAACAGGCCCTCAGCGTCTGCAGGCGTCGACAACATACCTGTGGAAGGCTCCGCCTTCGCTCTGTTGTACGCAGAGAGACAGCTGACAGAGCAGAAAAGCTCGGTCTTCCCCAGGTCCTTGGTGGTCTCAGTCAAATCCTCTGAGGGCTTCGCTGATTTGCAAGGAATAGATGTCAGTGTTTTGGCTGATTTCTGTTCAGAGAGTAAAGCAATACTTATGTTTTTGATATATGACATATATGGTTACGAAACAAAAACCATACCCACCGCTGCTTGTAGTTGAAATATTACAAACAATGATACTGAAGATAATTTTTATACTTTATTAAAAAACAGAAGAAAAGATATCCCAGAAAACAAACAGACAAACAAACAGAAAACTAGTATGTCTATGTGAAAGTTACTTTTTGGGGCCAGCAGGTGGTGTGGTGGTTAAGGTGCTGGACTCCCACTTGGCTGACCACGGTTCAAATCCCAAAACTAGTGGTTTGCTTTTTCATTTACCCTCTCCCTCTCTCTGTAGGACATGTGTCTATTCCATAGCAAACTTAAAAATAAAAAAATAAAAATGGGGGGCCGGCAGGTGGCATGACAGTTAAGGGCGCTGGACTCCCACATGACTGGCCATGGTTCTAGTTCCTGACCTGGCAGCTTACTTTCTCACTTTCTCTCTCTCTTTCTCTCTCACACACTCTCACTCTGCCCCTCTCTGGTCAAATTAAAATAAATGCATAAATGAGACCAGCAGTTAGCATAATGGCTATGTTGCTAGACTCCTATGTAGTCGACCACGGTTTGAGTCCCGGACCTGGTAAACTCATGCTGGGCGCATGTGTGTGCGTGCCCAAGATCCTAAGAGAATGGAGGAGAAGGGATTGTGGCGTGACCATCCCCCCAGGGGGTGATTTCTCGCTTTCTGTCTGTTTCTCTCTTTCTGGCAAGTGGACGCACCCTATAGCATACACTTCTCAAAAAAAAAATGCATAAATTAAAAAGTTAAATCAAATAATTCTTAAAAAAAAAAATAGAGGCTAGCAGATGGTATATTGGTTACATCCTGGACTCCCACGTAGCCGACTGTGGTTTGAGTCCCGGATCAAATGACTTAAAGCTCACGCTAGGTGCGTGTGTGTGTGTGCCCAAGATCCAGAGAGGAGACTGGAGAAAGGACTGTGGCATGGCTGTCCCCCTGGGGAGTGACTTCTAGTTTTCTGTCTCTCTGTCTCTCTGACAAGTGCATGTGCCCTATAGTAAAAATCTAACTAAATTTAAAATGGAAAGTTACTGTTTTGTATATATAAACAGACATATGTATATACATAATACATTTATGCACATATCCATATAAATATATGGATACATTTTTACATACAAATATATACATATACGTGCATTCACCAGCAACAGTAATAACAACATATGCAAGCAATGAAGACAATGGTCAAAGGAGGCTTTCATCACCTAGGCAGTGAAAGCCTTCCGATAAAGCAGCAACGGTCTCAGTCTCACCTGGCTGCCAACTTGGGCATCAACTTGGGAAGGCCATCTGGTGCTGAGGAGGAGCCAGAAAAGGGTGTTTCACACACAGTGCAAGGTACTGGGGAATCCCGGTCTTTCTAGTTTTTACTTCATGGCAAAAACCAAACCAAACCAAAACCAAACAACTACACAAAGAAGTATAGTGTGAGGTCAGACACAACAAAGGTGCAAAGGAAAGGTTATCTATGTGAGGGTCACCAGCTATTCTTTCTAGTGAAAGAGGAAGTGTTGTTCTGGGACTTAGGAGTGCAATACTGGTAACCATAATGGAACAGAACTGCTTTTGGAGATACACGGCACAAAACAAATGAAAATATCTTCTTTTAAAAAATATTTTATTTAACTTTATTTACTCATTCATTTACTTATTTATTTATTTAAATTTTGAGCAGAGAGGGACAGAGTGAAAGAGTGAGGAAAGTGAGAAAACAAGCCACCAGGTCCAGGACTTGAACTGTGGTCCACCATGTAGGAGTCCAATATCCTTAACCACCACGGTACCTGCTGGCCGTGAAAATACCTTTTTAAAAAAAAAAAATTATTTAACTTTACTTATTTATTTATTCATTTGTTGCACTTTGACCACAGAGGGACAGAGAAAAAGAGAAAGTGAAAAGCAAGCCACTAGGTCCGGAATTTGAACCATAGTCAGCCATGTGGGAGTCCAGTGCCCTTAACCATCATGCCACCTGCTGGCCCAAAAATATCTTGTCCC
>NW_006159717.1:1200972-1203999 GCF_000334495.1 Tupaia belangeri chinensis
GGTGGGGGGGGCACAGAAAAAGAAAAAAAAAACTATCAATCAATAAATAAGTAAATAAATATTAATTAAATATATTTATGAATGAATAAATAGGGGCTGGCAGGTGGCATGGTGGTTAAGGGCACTGGACTCCCACATGGCTGACCATGGCTCGAGTCCTGGACCTGGCGGCTTGCTTTCTCAATTTCCTTCTCTCTCTCTCTCTCTTCCCCACCCCTTACTCTGTCCCTCTCTAGTCACATTAAAATAAAATAAATAACATTAAATAATTCTTTAAAAATAAATGGTAAATAAAATTAAACAAAGTAATTCTTTAAAAAAAAAAAAGGCTGGGGGCTACAGGTGGTGTGGTTAGGTTGCTGGACTCCCACATGGCCGACTGTGGTTCAAGTCCTGCGCTCTCTCTCTCTCTCTCTCCCTCTCTCTCTCTCGCTGTGTGTGTGTGTGTGTGTGTGTGTGTGTGTGTGTCTGTTGAGTACATGTGTCCTATAGCAAATTAAAAAATAATGATGATATTAAATAAAATGAAGTAATTCTTTAAGAAAAAAAAAAGGCTGAGTGCCCTGGTGAGCTCATCTGATGGAGTAGGGCCAAGCTAGATTAGCAGGCAACCCAATACTTTATCCAGTATATAAAATACTATGTTGGGACCAGTATGTCGCTGGACTCCCACAGTGCCAACCAACCATGGGTTGAATCCCGGACCTGGTAAATTGAAACTCATGCCGGGTGCATGTACATACATGCCCAAGATCCTGGGAGGAGAAAGGAGAAAGATCTGCAGTGTGGCCATCCTCCCTGGAGGGTGATTTCTTGCTTTCCCTCTCACTGTATCTGTGTGTGTGTGTCTCTCTCTGTCTCCAGCAAACACACATGCCCTTAGGCAAAAAAAAAACTCTAAAAAATTAATATATAAAATACTGTGTGACAGTGACAATAAAGTAAACCCATGTTAGTAAACGCTAATCAAAAAATTAGAAGAATGTTCAAGTGTGAATCTAGAAATGGGTGGCTATTTACTTGAAAAAGTGGGCTGTTTGGTGGAATTATAATTATTTTGGCCATCTGTCCTTCATAGAGTGTATTAAATATTAGATTTCCTATATGAATTCCAAATTGACTTAATTACAAATTGACTTATTTATAAGTTGTACTACTATTTTTTTTTTTTTGGAGAGGTTTTTGCTACAGGGTGCATGCGCTTTCCAGAAAGAGACAGAAAGCGAAAAATCACCCCACAGGGAGGATGGCCATGCTACAATCCCTTCTCCTCTCGGGATCTTGGGCACACACACACACGCACCTGGCATGAGTTTAAGCCACTGGGTTCAGGACTCGAATCACATACGCCAACTGCTGGTCCCTATTTAATTTATTTTTTAAAAGAATTATTTTATTTAACTTTTATTTATTTATTCATCTTTAAATTTGACCAGAGAGGGACACAATGAGAGAGAGAGAGAAGAAAAATGAGAAAGCAAGCCACCAGGGAATTGAACTGTGGTCGGCATGTGGGAGTCCAGCACCCCCAACCACATGACACATGGTTGCCTGTCTCCCCTTTTTTAAAAAAGTGCTGTAACCATCATGCCACCTGCTGCTCCCAGTCATGAATTTTTATATAAGGAACTGTCAAAAGTTTTCTATTTCATTTTTTTCCTAAAAAAAAAAAAAATCCATGTTATAATTATTGTTTTTTAATTTGATCAGAGAGAGACAGAGAAAAGGAAAGCAAGAAAGCAAACTGCCAGATCCAGAACTTGAACTGAGCTCAGCCATTTTATTTAATAATTTGTTATAGGGCATGTGCTCTCACCGGAAAGAGAGAGGGGTAGAGAGAGAGAGAATGACTGAGAAAGTCTCTAGCTATGGGACTCAAACCACAGTCAGCCACGTGGTAGTCCCGTACCTCAATCACCATGCCACCTGCTGGACCTTAGAATTATTTATTTAATTGTATTTATTATGATTATCTTTTACTTACCTTGTTTTTAAAGAGGTTTGGGGTGTGTGTGTGTGTATATACACGCACACTTTAGGGCACATGCACTCATTGAAGAGAGAGACAGAAACAGTGAGAAGGAAAGTAAGAAATCACCCCCTGGTGGAATGGCCACACCATAATCCCTCCTCCTCCTGGGATCTTGGACAAGCACATACACATGCCCAATGTGAGTTTCAAGTCACCAGGTCTGGGACTTGAACCATGGTCGGCCATGTGGGAGTCCAACAATGTAACTACTATGCCATCTGCTGGCTCCTATTATTATCTTTTCCAATTTTTTGGGTATAGGACATGTGACCTTACCAGAGAGAGACAGAGAGGAGGGGTGGGGAGGTGAGAAACAAGTCACCAGGTCCAGGACTCGAACCATGGTCGGCCATGTAGAGTCCAACGACATACCCGCTACGCCATCTGCTGGCCCATCAATTGCTGCTTTTAAAGATGAATTTACAAGGCTAAAATTGGGTTCAAAGCATCGTATAACAAGCAAGGTATGTAGCAGTCCCAACTCACGAGATAAGACTGGAGCACTCACTGGCTCATCTACCAAAGCAGGACCGGCTTCTCTGCTCTCAGAAGCACCACTCCTCTCAGAGACAGAAGTTACTCTCACTGGATTATCTCCTTACATTGGATTCAGAAAAAGAAAGAGGCAGAGAGATAGAAAGCAAGAAATCACCCCCCAGGGGGGATGGTCACGCCGCAATCCCTTCTCCTCCATTCTCCTCTCGGGATTTTAGGAATGGACACACATGTGCCCAGTGTGAGTTTTACGTCACTAGGTCTGGGACATGAACTTCAATCAACTATGTGGAAGTCCAATGCCATAACCACCATGCCACCTACTGGTCCAATCATGAATTTTTATATAAGGAACTGTTAAAAATTTTCTATTTCATCTTTTTCTTAAAAAAAGATCCATTTGTGGGAACCAGCAGTTAGCGTAATGGCTATGTCGCTGGACTCCCACGTAGTCGACCGCAGTTCGTGTCCCGGACCCGGTGGCTTAAAACTCACGCCGG
>NW_006159717.1:1204346-1228812 GCF_000334495.1 Tupaia belangeri chinensis
CAAAAAAAAAAAAAGGAATTATTTAATTTAATTTTATTTATTCATTTATTTATTTTAATTTGACTAGAGAGAGACACAGAGAGAGGAGCAGGGGGAAATGAGAAAGCAAGCCACCAGGTTCGGGACTTGAACCATGATCAGCCAGGTGGGAGTGTCCAGCGCCCTAACCACCACGCCCCCTGCTGGTCTCATGTTACAATTATTATTTTTAAATTTGATCAGACAGAGACAAAGAGAAAAGGAAAGTGGGAAAGTAAGCTGCCAGATCCAGGACTTGAACCATGATCAGCCATGTTGGAGTCCAGTGCCCTAAACACCATGCCACTTGCTGGCTCCTCTAGTTTATCTTTATCAACCTACCAACTGAAATTATTCCTAGAGGTACTACCAACTGTATCCCCACATTTGCTGAGTGGGCTCACTGCCAGGCCAAGAATGGAGGGAGCAGTCGGTCTCAGTCGGTCTCGCTCCCTACCTGCGAACACGCTGTCAGGGTCTTTGCACTGGTGGAGAGCTGAGGCTGCCCTCCTGTCTGCAGGACGTGGAAGACGCTGGAGCTGGTGTAACAGTAGGTGCCACAGTTGCCGCAGCAGTTCATGATTAGGCCGTTAGCAGAGTGGAACTTTGAAAAGCAGGCATTACTGCAAAAACTATGCTTCATGTTCTTATATTTTATTTCATACTGAATCTAGGATTTAAAAAAAAAGATTCAGTAAAAGCTGATATTTAGGTGGAATACCCTTAAGGTTGGGGAAAAATGGCAACTCACAATAGCGGTCTTCTGACACACGCTGCACGTCGTCAAAATGCCATTAGTGCATACGGTGACAAGCGGCTTTCTTTTTTCTTCATATGATGAAAGACAAGACTGGTTACAAAAATTCTTGCTAGTGGTGGCATCTTCCAGTGGGACACTGATCATATCCTTTGAATTTAAAATGTCTCTAAGAATAAATAACAGACATTAGACACTTTTTACCACAAGTATAATTTTTTTCCATGAACCTCTTAATGACACCATCAAATAATTTCCCATTTCATTTTCCTGAAGAATCATGACAGTATTAGTCTTGAAATGAGAAAATCTAAATTTAGTACCCAGTTTGATCACTTTCATTAAGCAAATTGGGTAAAGCATTTACACTCCCTAAACTGACCTCCTCGTTTGTGAGGTAGGAATCACACACACACGTGATGGCGCGGGTTTCAGAACGACCACACCGCCCCCCCCCCCAGTAGCTGGTGCTAGTGACAATAGCGAGGATGAAAGCAGAGCTCAGACCTTAGCAACTACAGAATATGTGGGATCTCAACGGACGGTCTCAAATCCCTGGGAAGGGGGTTTCCCAGATACTTTCAGGGGGTCCACAAAACCGAAACTATTTTTGTAATTACATTAAGATGTTATTTCACTGTGTTGACATTTGAGCTGGTGGTACAAAGGCAATGGTTGGATCCCACATTGCCACTCCTAGAATACACCCAAAGACCTGAAAACAAGCAGACAAGTACATGGACGTGCATGTTCCTAACAGCGTCATCCCTAACAGCCAAAGAATGGAAACAGCCAAATACCCTTCAGGGAATGAAAGCGTACACAAGTGGTCACACACACAGTGGAGCACTACTCAACTACATAGAATAGAGTATGGATACACGCGGCTGCACACAGACCTCAAACTTACGCTAGGGCCACTGTGAAGAGGGGGCTGAAGTGGCTGGACCCCGCATGGCTGACTGCAAGGCTTATGGCCCCAACTCGGGCTTGAAAAGCATGCTGAGCGAGTGTGCAAACACCTAAGGGACTATGGCGTGAATTGGAGTCATGGATTTCCCTCTCTCTCTCTCTCTCTCTCTCCCTGTATCCCCACATGCCCTCTTGCAGATTTAAAAAAAAATAGAAAATATGCTAAGGGAAAGAAGCCAGATACAAAAAGCCATACTGTGATTCCATTTACATGAAAGATTCAGAACAGATAAATCCATAGAGAGAATGCAGATTAGTAGCTGACAGGGGCAGGGTGGGGATACAGGGAAACTACTTAATGCATAAAGCATTGCACTTGGAACTTGGAACCTGACAGAGGTAACAGCTACATAACACTGTGAACATATTAAACGCCAATGAAATGGTTAGTTTTGTTATATGAATTTTGCTTCAATAATAAAAAAGTAAAACGCAACAGTATGTAAAATTGCTCGAGTCTAAGAACAATTCAAGGCAGTGGCACCAAATTGTACTAATAACATTTTTTTTAAATCTTACTTATTGGGGCCAGAAGATGGCATAGTGGTTACACTGCTAGACCTCCCACATGGTCAAACATGGTTCAGGTCCTGGACCTGGTGGCTTCAAAATCATATGCGTGTGTGTACCCCAAGATCCCGGGAGGAGAACAGAAGGGATTATGGCCATTCCCCTTTGGGGGGGGGTAATTCCTCACTTTCTCTCTGTCTCTGTCTCTCTCCCATGAGCACACACACACATAAAGGCAAAAAAATCTCTTAAAAAAAAAAAAAGAAAAATTTGAGGCCAGCAGGTGGCGTGGACTCCTATATGGTCGACCACAGTTCAACTTTCAGACCTAGTGGCTCACTTTCTCACTTCCCCCCTCTCTCACTCTGTCCTTCTCAAGTCAAATTTAAATAAATAAATTAAATTAAACAATTATCTTTAAAAAAGAAAAAAATTACTTATTTATTATTTTTAAAATTTGACCAGAGATACAGGGAAAGTGAGGGAAAAAAACCACCAGGGCTGGGACTCAAACAATAGCCAGCCGTGTGGGAGTGTGGCGCCTCAATCGCCATAGCACTGGCTGGCCCCATGTACTAATGTTAATCACGTAAGAAGTGTCCATTTCAATTAAGGATATCCTTAATGAAACATCTAAACACCTATTTAAACTTGATTTTTGAACACATCTTTTTAATATTCGGTGTGACAAAATAGGATATAGCCATGCGGCTGTCTCAGGAAAAGCTCAGATGAGTGTGAAGAGCTACAACCTGAATTAGCCACTTTCCTCCTGGAACACATTTTTACTTGAACATACAGCTATAAGACAAACGGCTATCCAGAAGTGGGTATCTGGCAGATATGCTGCTGAAAATGAGTGAAGTAAGACTGCTACTTCAAGAACAACTGACAGTATTTATTGCCAATGCTACAATTCAACCTCTCATGTGAAAATTGGATTTTGGAAATATTTTATCTGCCAACTCTAGCTTGATCATTTCCCAACACTTGACTCTTTTGATGAGAATGGTGGTGATTTTTAAATTGTGCATGATGGGGTGGGTCTATGTCATTATCTGGAAACCCGCAGAACTCAGTGCACCCATGTTTACCAAAGGAAGATACATGGGTAATGTTACAGGTTCTGTCTGAGGGTAGAGGATCCAGTTACATGCAAGGTGGACCAATGAGTTTTAAGGTAGAGAACATAAAAAGTTCACTAACATGGCTTTATATTCCACACTGCAATAAATCTTTAAGAAATAGAGACTGGGGAGCCAGCAGGTGGTATGGTGATCAAAGCACTGGAATTCCCACATGGCTGACTATAGTTCAAGTCCTGGATCTAGCGGCTTGCTTTCTCTCTCTCTTTTTCTGGCAAAACTCATGTGAAATAATAATGATAAAAAATAAATAATTCCTAAAAAAAAAAAAAAAGAAAAGAAATTGAGCTAGCAGGTGGTGTATGGGCTAATTAAGACACTGGACTGCCATGTGAGTGGCCATGGTTGGAATCGTAGATGTGGTGCTTTGCTTTCTTACTTTCCCGCTTTCTCTGTCTCTCATCTGGTCAATTTAAAAAATAAAATAAAATTTAAAAAAGAAAATGACTATCTAGGAGACCAGCAGGTGGCACGGTGGTTAAGGTGCTGGACTCCCACACAGCTGACCACAGTTTGAGTCCCAGCCCTGCCAGCTTGCTTTCTCACTTTCCCTTTTTCTCTCTCTGGTCAAATTTTAAAAATAATAGCAATAATAAATATAAGTAAATAATTCCTTTTTAAAAAATAATTATTTATTTAATTTTATTTATTCATTCATTTATTTTAATTTGATCAGAGAGAGACACAGAGAGAGAGAGAGAGAGAGTGGGAAAGTGAGAAAGCAAGCCACCAGGTCCGGTATTTGAACCGCAGTCAGCCATGTAGGAGTGTCCAGCACCTCAACCACCATGCCACGTGCTGGTCCCAATAATTCTTTAAAAAAAGAAATTACCACCTAATTTTTGGTGTAGTAACAATGTCCACATTATTTGAAAAGCTATCAAAATATTCTACCCTTTTTTAAACCACCTATTTGTGAGGCCAGATTTTCCTCACAGACTACAACCAAAACATACTTTGTAATAAACTGAGCATCAATATGAAAAATCAGCAAGACATAAAAAGTGGCTTGGAGAACTACTAAAACAATGTCACTCCTCATTAAATTTTTTAAAATGACTGCTTTTTGGGGCTGGCAGGTGGCATGGTGGTTAAGGGTGCTGGATTCCTATATAGCCAACCACTGTTTGAGTCCTGGATCTGGCGGCTTTCTCTCTCAATCATCAAATTTAAATAAATAAATAAAACTAAAAAAATTTTTTTCAATGAAAAATTATTAATTAATTCATTAATTTTTGTCACATGGTGCACTTTCTTTCTTTTCTCCTTTTCTGTTTTTGGAGAGGGTTTTGCTGTAGGGCGCGTGCACTCGCCAGAAAGAGAGAGACAGACAGAAAGTGAGAAATCACCCCCCAGGGGGGATGGCCACGCTGCAATCCCTTCTCCTCCATTCTCCTCTCGGGATCTTGGGCACACACACACATGCCTGGCATGAGTTTAAGCCACCGGGTCTGGGACTTGAACTGTGGTCGACTACATGGAAGACCAGCGACATAACCATTACACTAACTGCTGGTCCCAGGTGCATGCACTTTCTGAAAGAGACAGAGATAGTGAGAAATCACCCCCCAGGAGGGATGGCCAGGCCACAATACCTTTTCCTCCATTCTCCCTTTGCAATTTTGGGCACAAAACCTTTGTTTCTTTCTTTCTTTAATGGATGAGCAAGTATGATTTATTAGGGACAAATAATAGAAGTTTTTAACATTCACAGGTTTAGTTCTCCAAGTCATATGTAAAGAGAAATGCTTATTAAAAGTTTGCTTTATTTTTCTGCTGAATCAAGCACTAGCTACCAGTCACAGTTGGGAGGGTCTCTGTGCTTTCTAGACAATAGCACAGTTAGCACTGCCTAATCGATAACCATGATAAACTGTCAGTAGGCCCCAGTGGGAGAGCCACGTGTAGCTGTTCAGGTGATCAGGAACGCTCTTACTTGTTTGCTGGAGCTTTTAGTTCTTGGTTGTATCTCCAAATGTGAAAGAGCTAAGAGGCTCCTGCAGCTCCCACAAAATAATGAGCAGCAAAGACTCTGATTTCTTGGAATAACTACAGGTGAGTACCCCGAACAAATAAGCCCTGTGGCCATCAGGACAGTGGACTGGGCCATGCTGCGTTTTTCCGCGGGTCTGCAATGTCAGCCAGGCTGGCATACACCAAGCCCCATTTCATAATTGGAGTCCAGGAAAAACCTGTCCTGGGACCTGCGGGTAGCTGTACAGCGGCCTCAGCTTCTCGGCAGCATCAGCTCCAGTCTGTCTGAGACGTGGTGGTACAGGGGTGCAGGCTGCTGGCCAGTGGCAGAAATCTCGGCCTGGCCGACAACAAAGGGCAGTACCTGGGCCTCCCTGAGGCACCCTCCCCAGGGCTTTCCATGCCCAGTCAGCCACAGGGTTGGCTCCATCTGCTCCGCTCCGTATGCCCAGCCTGCCCTCCACTAGGGACCAGGGCGGTGGGAGCAACACATAGTGTGATCTTTTTTATTCCTTCAATATTTTTAAAGAATTATTTATTTTATTTGTTGTTATGATTATTATTTTTAATTTGATCGAGAGAGACAGAGAGAGAGAGGGAGAAAAAGGGAAAGTGAGAAAGCAAGCTGCCAGTTCAGGACTTGAACCATGGTTAGCCATGTAGGAGTCCAGCACCCCAACCACTGCACTGGCACCCGCAGTGTGATTTCCAAGCTGCCAGGTCAGGGACTCAAACAGAGGTTGGCTACGTGGGAATCTAGTGCCTTAACCACCACACCACCTCCTGGCCTCTATTTAATTATTTTTTAAGAGTTTTGTTTTCTAGTTTTTGCCTTCGGGCACATACGCTCACCAGGGAGAGAAAGAGAGAGACAGAGACAGTGAGAGTGAAAGTGGGAAATCACCCCCAGGGAGGACGGCGACACTATAATCCCTTCTCTATCCTCTTCCTGGAATAGTGGTATACATGCACATGTGCCCAGCATGAAGTTCAAGCCACCGGGTCCAAGATTCAAACTGCAGTTGGCCATGCAGGAATCCAGCGTTGTAACCCCTATGCCATCTGCTGGCCGTGTAATTTTTTTTTTTTGGGGGGGAGAGGTTTTTGCTATAGGGCGCGTGCGCTCGCCAGACAGACAGAGACAGAGAGACAGAAAGCGAGAAATCACCCCCCACGGGGGATGGCCACGCCGCAATCCCTTCTCCTCCGTTTTCCTCTCGGGGTCTGGGGCGGGCACGTGCGCACATGCGCCCAGCGTGAGTTTTAAGCCACCGGGTCCGGGACACGAACCGCGGTCGACTACATGGGAATCCAGCGACATAGCCATTATGCTAACTGCTGGTTCCCAATTTTTAATATAGCAAATATTAATAGATATAATCTAAGTAACCAAAGCTCTTGGGGTCTTCAGTATGTTTTAAAAGCTCCAAGGAGGGAGGCCAGATGGTGGTGTGGTAAATAAAGGCGCTGGGTCCCATACGGCAGACCACAGTTCAAGTACCGGACTTGGTGGCTTCTTTCTCCCCTTCCCTTTCTCTCTGTCTCTGGTCAAATTAAAAATAATAACAAATGGGGAACCAGCAGTTAGTGTAATGGCTATGTCGCTGGACTCCCACGTAGTCGACCGTGGTTCGCGTCCTGGACCTGGTGGCTTAAAACTCACTCTGGGTGCGTGCGCGTGCGTGCCCAAGATCCTGAGAGGAGAATGGAGGAGAAGGGATTGTGGCATGACCATCTCCCTTGGAGGGTGATTTCTCGCTTTCTGTCTCTCTGTCTCTCTCTGTCTGTCTGGCGAGCGCACGTGCCCTATAGCGAAAACCTCTCAAAAAAAAAAAAAAAGGAATTAAATAGATATAATTCTTTTTTAAAAAAAAGTACAAAGGGGTTCTAAGACCATAAAGTTTGAGAACTGCGGCTACAGGATATACCAAGATTCGTGGCTACCTAGAATCCCCAGAGTATCAGTTCTATTCAGAATATAAAATGACTCCGGTAATGCGCCCTACTTTAACACTTTCAACACTTTAGTGTACTATGACTTTCTATCTTTTTAAAGATATAATACCAGAAGTAACAGCTGTGTTTCATTATTACATCGCAAGTCGCGTTACTTAAAATAGAACTCTCGCTGCAGTACTATCTTCATACTTTATTTGACAGAAACTTCTAGAATTCACTTTGTGCCAGGCAGTTTTGGGCCTGGAGTTATGTCAACACTTTGGGATTTATGAACACACTATAAAAACACAGACCACTGAAGAATTAATGTGGGGTGGTGGTGACAAGAGTAGAATGTGGAATGGTGTGGGCCTAAACAGGGTGAAGATATTTGAGGCACACCTTTAAAAAGAAAGGAGCACAAGAAGGGAGGCAGAAGAATCTCTTGCGGCAGAAGCATGGGAATCTGAAAGTGCTTACTAGCTTTTTAATTTTTTTTGCTATAAGTATACTAGGTTGCTGGTTTCTAATCTACTAGTCTTAATCCAAAAGTAAAAAATAAATATTTTACAGGTGTCTAAAATTAGCTTAAAAAAACCTCTGAGCACAGGCCTAAACACATTTCTTACAAATAAATCAAGCGTTAGTGCATGGGTCTATTACAGACCCTTTCGGGACTGTCTGCTTTTATGATTTCTGATTGGTAATGACTACAATACTGTGAAGTGCCGAAATGGCATTTCTTAGCTATGCAGTTCTCAAGTCAAACATTTTAGTAAGTTTTAAAATTTCACCTTCCAGGGGCTGGCAGGTGGCATGGTGGTTAAAGGCGCTGGATTCCCACATGGCCAACTACGGTTTGAGTCCTGGACCTGGTAGCTAGTTTTCTCCCTTTAGTCAAATTAAAAAATAAAGATAATAACAAATGGAATTAAATAAACAAATAAAACTCTATTTCTTTTTTTTTTTTTAAAAAGTCACCTTCCAAGCTTTCATTTGGTTCATGAAATAGGATAAAAACTGCATTAAATCAAAACAAGTAAAATCATTACTATAAAAGAAACTTTCAAAATAACTCAAAATTAGCTAAAATTCTGAGAACTCTATGGTAGTATAAGAGGCTAGTGAATGTGAAAACTTAAAGTTCTGAAAAAAAGAAGAGGTCACTCTGAACAATGGATGGCCTCTCCCAGCCTAAGTGTTACTCCCATCTTTCCAACCATCCATAAAATAGTATTGTTTATCAAAAATTGTGTTTATTCCAGAGGAAGGAAAGCCTGTCTCATGTTTTTTCTCTTGATTTCTATGCCTTAGAGAACAACTTACACACTAAGTCTTTCCTGCTCCAGCCTTTTCACTCTGTCTGGGACATCTGCTGAAGACGTGCAGCAAGGAAACTCCAAGCAGAGCCTCGTGATACCTTAACTTCCGAGGGCCTCAGTTTCCTCAAAACCCAAAGGAAAGCTTGGGAATGATGAGCGCTAAGGTCCTTTCCAGTTTAATGACTCTGCAGAGAGAAAGCAGGTCAGAGAGCATGCCATATAGCCGAAGCACCAAAGAAAAAAACACAAAAGACAGTATAGTGTTGAAGGGCTGAAAAGGCAAGAAAAAGGCGAGTCAAGTCCCAGGGAGAGTAAGACTCGAAGCGATGGGTAACCCTGCAGCAGCGAACGAGGGGTTACAGTAGCCAGAACACGGGTCTGTGAATTTGCTAAGAGAATAATAGGGATGGTTTACATTTATTGAGTGATTAGATGCTAGTATTATTTTGATCACTTAAACTATGACTTCATGCTCACAATTCTTACGTACATTTAATGGAAAGGAAGGGAATACTAAGAAACAAGTTTGCAGTGACTCAAACTTCAGCACGCACATGGATCCCTAAGGGGTAATGCAACTCTGATTAGGTCTGAATGAGACCTGAGAACCGTACCCAGAACATGCTCTCAGTGGACGCTGCATGCTGACTGGGGATCACACTTTGAATAAGAAAACGTGACATACGTGAGCAAAATTCCAATGATGGCGACCTGATTCCAAAATAAGACATTCCTTGAAAGAAACTGAAAGAAACTGAGTGTACTTAGAAGCAAATTTAGGATACTAACTGAAGTGCAGAAATGACATTTCTTATCAATACAGTTCTTAAGAACTAGTCATGGGCCAGCAGGTGGTGGTGGTGGTTAAGGATGCTGGACTCCCACATGGTCGACCACAGTTCAAGTCCTGGACCTGGCGGCTGCTTTCTTGTTTTCTCTCTCTTGTTCTCTCTCTCTCTCTCACTCTGTCCCTCTCTAGTCAAATTTAAAAATAAATATAGTTAAATAAAATAATTTTAAAAAAATGAAAGAACAAGTCACATCTTTCTACTAAGTTTTAAAATGTCATCTTCCAAGCTATCTTTCATTTGATTCATGAAATAGGATGAAAACCGCATTAACTCAAAAACAGATATTAAATCATTTCTATAAAGGAAATCTTCAAAATAACTCAAAATTAACAAAAATTTTTGAGCACTCTATGGTAATACAAGAGAGTAGTGAATGTGAATTGTTCTCAAGAATAGTTAAAATTGGGAACCAGCAGTTAGCGTAATGGCTATGTCGCTGGACTCCCACATAGTCAACCGCGGTTCGTGTCCCGGACCCGGTGGCTTAAAACTCACGCCGGGCGCGTGTGCGTGCGTGCGTGCCCAAGATCCCAAGAGGAGAATGGAGGAGAAAGGATTGCGGCGTGACCATCCTCCCTGGGGGTGATTTCTCGCTTTCTGTCTCTATGTCTCTCTCTGTCTGGCGAGTGCACGTGCCCTACAGTGAAAATCTCTCCAAAAAAATAATAAAATAAAATAAAAATAATAAAAAAAAAGAATAGTTAAAATTTAGCATTAGCATTTAATGACTACTAAAACCCCAAAAGCTTATTACCTTAGGAATCTCAAAGCCAAATGCTGGACTCCCACATGGCTGACCACAGTTTAAGTCCTGGACCTGGCAGCTTCCTTTCTCACTCTCCTCTTCTCTCCCCACTCTCTCTCACTCTATCCCTCTCTGGTCAAATTAAAAAAAAATAATAATAAAGAAATAAAATAAAGTAATTCTATAAAAAAAGTAGAAACACAATATTATTCTACAAATAAGAAACCCCAAATAACTGTTATGTGATTCCTATCTTAATAGGATACCTCTATACAGTTACATAACAACAAAATGGCCATGCAGTAATCCCACTCAGAACATTTCAAAGAAAAGAGTAGAGGGGATGGCAGGTGGCGTGGTGGTTAAGGACACTGGACTCCCACATGGCCTACGCAGTTTGAGCCCCAGACCTGGCAGCTTGCTTTCTCACTTTCCCTTTCTCTCTCTTGTTCTGTTCTGTCCCTCTCTGGTCAAATTAAAATAAATAAAGAAAGGTAAATAAAAATAATTATTACAAAAGAAAAAAGAGTAGGAAGATAAAGTTAAAAGTCACATTATATAAAGTTGAAGAGAAAAAGAACTCCTCACATGTTAATTTCTGCAAACCTCAAAATAATTTCTGAAGAATCTACTAGAGGAACTGAAAGCAGAAGTAGTTTCTTTTCACTAAACCAAGGCAACAGGTCTTGAGAAAAAATGAAAATGTAAAAATATTACAGCCACGACTGTGGTCAAGATTTATGTAGGGAGGTAAAAGGGGGCGTAAGCTCGAGTTATACTTAGAGCAGTTGGAGCAAGTTCTCCTGGCAGCAGCTGGAGAGCTGGCAGATGAGAGGTACTCAGTGACACACGGCGTGGAGCAGAACAGCTGAGCAGACCCCTTCCGCTGATAAGCAGTCTGCCCCTGCTGGAGGGTTTTTTTACAACCAGAACAGGAAACCTGAATAGCAGTGGTTGAAACTGAAGGAAGCATCTTATTCATGCGGGATGATGCCAAGGAAAGCTGAATGCCTGCAGTCAACTGTGCAGCTATAAAAACAAAAAAAGAGAGGGAAAAAAATTAGTATTTACATAAAAGTAAGTATGTATTCTTTCATTTGCTTTTAAAAGTTACTTCCCCTGGACTTGGAACCCCATATAAACAGTGCAAGTCAAAGGCATTTTTACAAAACAGAAAAAAATTGGCTATTGTATTGGCCAGAAGAAAGATGATTAACTTAAATAATTCTATTACCACTGTCTGAAAATGTAGTGTTTATTTTCAGCTCATTCTCCTGACTTTTGGGCTGCTGGACTTGATGATATTCCTAAAAAAGAGTTGAAAATAATAAATGTAAATATGTTTAAGACAACATTCAACAGGAAATGGCGAATTATGGGCAAGTCTGCTCAAGGACTGATACGGCTGAACTGAAGCACAAAGCTAAGCACTCCGTCTGCTATACCTCGGCGTACACCACTGTGGACTCGATATATCATTTTCCATGGTACCAGGCATGATTTTGGACCTTTGTCAATAGTCTTTCTTTTTTCTTTTCTTCTTTTTTTGGGAGAGGTTTTTGCTATAGGGCGCGTGCGCTCGCCAGACAGAGAGACAGAAAGCGAGAAATCACCCCCCAGGGGGGATGGCCACGCCGCAATCCCCTCTCCTCCATTCTCCTCTCGGGATCTTGGGCACGCATGCACACGCACCCAGCGTGAGATTTAAGCCACCGGGTCTAGGACGCGAACTGCGGTTGACTACGTGGGATTCCAGTGACACAGCCATTATGCTAACTGCTGGTCCCAACAGTCTTTCTTTTTAAAGAATTATTTTATTTGACTTTATGTATTTATTTATATTTGACCAGAGAAGGACAGAGTGAGAGAGAGGGAAAGGGAGCAAGTCTCCTGGTGGTCCGGGTCTTGAACTGCAGTCAGCCATGTGGGAGTCCAATGCCCTTAACCCCCACGCCACCTGCTGGCTCCAACAGAGTCTTTCAATAGCCATTACCAACAGGCAGCAAATATGTTCAGTGACAACTATTTTCCTTACTTGAGCTGTTATCAACCTGCTGTCCTCATGAAGACGGTGAAGCCAGAAATGGTTAGGTTAGGCTGAATGATTTTTTTTTTTTTTAGAAAGAGATTTTTGCTTTAGGGTATGCTTGCCAGAGAGACAGAGGGGGACAGAAAGCGAGAAATCACCCCCAGGACAGGGGTGGGGGAATGGTCACATCTCCATCCCTTCGCCTCCACTCTCCTCTCAGCATTTTGGGTATGCACGCACACATGCCTGGTGTGAGTTTTAAGCTGCCGGGTCCGAACCACGGTTGACTACGTGGAAGTCCAGCCACAGAACAGTTACGCCATTCGCTAGTCTCCGGAATGATTATTTGAGGGAGATTTTCAGAGCAGCAGGCGATTTCATGGCCACCGTATCTAAACCTGACCCATGTCTGCATGTGCGTGGTTAGAGAAGCAATAGATGTTTCTAGATGGGGAACATACCCCAGCGTCACCAGCTCAGCACAATTATAACCTTATCCAATACTAACCCACTTTAGGCTATTTCAAAACAATACTAGACATAAATTAAAATGGAATTTGATTTACTTTCTGGAAATCAGAGAAATTTCTTTTGGGTCACATACGCACATTCTAAGGAAATCTGGCCCTACATACAGAATATTCACAGCTTGAGTCAGTTTATCCTTCATAGGCCCTCCAGCATATAATACGTCTAAAACAGTATTTAAAAAAATGTAAACATAAGATTAATTTTGGGGACAACAGGTGGCATGGTGGTTAAGACTCCAGATTCTCACATGGTTGACCATGGTTCAAGTCTCAGACCTGGCAGCTTAAAATCACAAGTGGATAGGTAGGTAAGTAGGTAGGCAGATAGATAAATAAATAGTTTTTATGAGGTTTTTACCCTATGCCCTGTGTGTTCACCAGAGAGAGACAAAGACAGTGAGAGGGAAAGTGAGGGATGGCCACACCGTAATCCCTTCTCCTCCAGGGATTTTGGGCATGCGTGTGATTTTCAAGTTATCAGGTCCAGGACTTGAAGTGCAGACAGCTTTGTGGGACTCCAGCGAGGAAACTGCTACACCATCTGCTGCCCACCCCTGCCTTAAAGAAAGACTAATCTGGACAAAAAACTTAAGTTCTACAAATTCAAAATATGTTCATTCTAGTACTCAATAGAGGCAATAGCTGAAAAGGTAAATTAATTATTTGTAGTTTCGAGGTAAAACAAAACCCAAAATGTGTTAACCTGCGCTAGGCGCCTAACACCCTAAACAATGCTTTCAACTCTCCCAAGCCCAACGCCAGTCTCCTCTTCTCTCATGTCCTTATATGCTTGTTATGGCACTCAACACCATACACCTAGCAGTATCTGATCAACTTGCAGGAAGGTAAGAATTGTTTTCAACCAGTAAAGTAGTACTCTCAGGATTAAAATTTATAATTAAACGCCTCTGTAGGAAAAAAGGGAACAAGGTGAAATATTTACGTGCGCATCGTCGGGTTCTGCCTTTACTTCGCCTAGCTGCTCCAGCGGTGGGGCCATGGTGGCTCTGTCACAGTCACCGTCTAACGGGGGTGGTTCTTTCATTTTAGTGCCTGACGCCAACGACTGCTCCCAGTTCCAAACCACAGGGAACAGTTTCCAGATCCCTAAGATAAAATATTGATAGAGAATTTAGTTCTTTTCAGTATGGTAATTTTCTGGAACCACAGGTGGGTCTCCAGACAAATGGGTGACAAGCTTCCCTCGGTAACCTCACTGGTCTCCTTCCCTTTGCCCACTATTCCTCAGGGCAGTTCTGCTTCAAACTTCTCAGTGGCTACCACCTCTGTGCTTTTGTTCTGGAACTAGTTCCCATGTCTGTTTCCACAGGTCTGGATGCAGTACAAAGTCATCAGACTTCCAAGCTTATTTAATTCTTTTTTAAAATTTTTAATTTTATTTAATCAGAGAGAGACAGAGTGAGAGAGGGAAAGTGAGAAAGCAAGTCACCAGGTCCAGGACTCGAACCCAGGACTCAAACCACAGTTGGCCATGTGGGAGTCCAGCGCCTTTAACCACCATACCACCTGCAGGTCCCTCATTCATTTTTTTTTTTTTTTTGAGAAGTTTTTGCTATAGGGTGTATGCTCTCGCCAGAAAGACAGGAGAGACAGAGAGACCGAAAGCAAGAAGTCACCCCCGCCCCTCCCGGAGGATGGCCACGCTGCAATCCCTTCTCCTCCATTCTCCTTTCGGGATCCTGGGCACGCAAGCACAGCGAGGATCCCTGGGTGGGACCTGCCACACTGTGGGCAGGTGGCTTCCCCGGCTCCACTGTCCAGAGTCCACACGCTGCACAGTCATGCATCAGGGGAAACCACGCATCTCACTTTGTACAGGGTCCCAGCCAGTGAGGTTTATCAGAGGTGCGATTATTGAGAAGAGGGAAAAAACAAAACGAAACAAAGAAATAAAAGAAGGGCCAGTAGGTGGAGAGGTGGTAACGGCAATGAACTCTCACATGGTCAGATGGCGGTTTGAGTCCAGGACCCAGCGCCACGAAAAATCGCACCAGGCACAAGTGCGTGTGCCAAAAACCCCAAGAAGAAAGTGGAGGAGGGACGGTCACCCTGCCACGCTTTCCCTGTCTCTCAGTCCACCTCTCCTTCCCCCCAGCATAAAAACATAAAACAAAGAGAAAACATTTCACAAGCAAAAGAAACCCCAAGCACCCGTAACTCTAGCATCTTGGACTCCCTTTAAATGTGTCATCACACAAATAGGAAAATAATAGCAAGCACCCTGGAAAGTTAAATCAGCTAATCTACGATTATTTCCAAGGCAGGGAGAAATAGTGTATAATTACTTACTGAGGGATAAGAAAAAGGAAAGAGAAAAAAGACATTAAGAATGGCAAATCCATTACTTCCTTTTCCAGTAAGATTAGAGGAAATGAAGTGCTGGAACCGACCTCTCCATAGTCTTATCCATCTTTCCAAACTTGGGCTAAACCACAACTTGTCAGAATATTAACATAATAGTCACAGGGTAAATGCCGCACATCTTCCAGGTGGCTGATACTATTTGTCAGTAAGTGATTTAAGACATTTTAATTTAAACCTAAGAGGGATGATATATTATGAAGCAGAGAAAAAAATTCACATTCATTTTTAAAGAAAAAGGAGACAGTAAAGAAATTGCAAGTTAGCAAGACTGACTTCCAGACACGTACCGCGAGCTCCAGAGGGAATTAATCTCCTTTCCACCTGGAAAATTAGTATAATATTGCTTGTATAAACCAGATACTTCAAACCAATGCCTTAATCTTTTCATTCCTTCCTGCAGTCCTGGTGATCAGGCTGTCTTTGCTCCTGGAGAAGCAATTTCTGCCTATTCAAATTCTACTCGTTTGTAAACCAATTCGGCTCCACATTTCATCAGACAGGTAAGAGAGAAAGACAAAAGTGATAACCCAGGCACCACAGAAGCCATTAGCATGTGAAATCCTTTCACTGGAAACACAAAACAGCCTTTACTCCTGAGGTCATTTTACAGGACAGAGAAGTGGAGAATATCCAAGTAGGAAACAGCAGGAGGGGCCAGCAGGTGGCATAGTGGTTGAGGTGTTGGACTCCTACTGAGTCAACAACCTGGTGTTGAAACTCACATTGGGGGTGTGTGTGCATGCATGCCCAAGATCCAGAGAGGAGAATGGAGAAGGAATTGTGGTGAGGTCATCCCCTAGAGGGGTGATTTCTTGCTTTCTGTTTCTCTAGTGAGTGCATGAGCCCAATAGCAAAAAAAAAAAAAAAAAAAAAAAAAAAAAAGAGCAACCCACATATAAGTCAAGGGCTAACACCAAGAGGGACCAGCAATTAGTGTAATGGCTATGTCACTGGACTCCCATGTAGTCGACAGCGGTTCGAGTCCCGGACCCAGTGGCTTAAACTCACGCTGGGCGCATGTGCGTGCGTACCCAAAATCCCCGAGAGGAGAATGGAGAAGGGATTGAGGCGTGGCCATACCCCCCTGGGAGGTGATTTCTCGCTTTCTGTCTCTCTGTCTCTCTCTGGCGAGCACACACGCCCTATAGCAAAAAAAAAAAAAATTAAAAAAAGCAGGAAACAGTTTTTTTGTTTGTTTCCCCCCAAATAGCTGGAACTCAAGAGACACAATATAGGAGAGGAGGGACCCACTGAGAAATAGGCCCAAAATGTGCACACAGATCTCTCCCTCCTCCAAGCCACTGGCTGACTCCTAAACCACATCTGTACAAAGACTTCCCCAAAAAACAAGGCAGAAATTGAGAGACTAAAGAGCTTAAAACACTATATAGCAAGTGCACCTTCTTCTTTAATGCTCTCTATTTAAAAAAACAAAAACATGGATTTATTTATTAAGTTTAACCAGAGAAAGAGAGAGAATGTGAGAAAGCAAGCCGCCAGGTCCGGGATTCGAATCGTGTTCAGTCATGTGAAGTCCAGAGCCTCAACCACCTGCTGGCCCCTCCTTAATGCTCTTGCCTCAGTTCCGAATCTGAGAGTTAAGTGGATCAAGTGTGGTAATAAAGTTCTTGCTATAGATTTCGGAGATTTATCACCTCGTACATTTGAGTTGGGAAACACAAGTTAATGCCCAATGTCATTAATGATTCTTGAAGCAAAATTCTCCATTTATCCCCTTTCAATCTTCTGATTCAGTTTAATTAAAAAGTACGCTGCACTGCATTCGAAGAAGCTGATTAAGATACCGTTTGCAAACACTAGCTCACACAAACCCAGGTTTTCTCAATCCGGTCTGATAGCAAAATACCGCACTTTAATCTATTCCCGATCTCAAAGCCGGACTCATCAAACTTTTATAATAACTAGTTCATCTCGTTGAGCTGGGATCCCACGTACAATTCTATTTGCAAGAGTAGTTGTGCAATTTGTCTTTTTTTCCTAGTCTGAAAAATCACTGCTTAAGAAAGCGCCACAGGTGTGATCAGATGAATGTTTTACCGAAGCTGGGGACAGCGAGCAGAAGCTGACGCCCAGGTACGACGCGGGTGACAAGTGTCGAGAACCTTCCCCCGCTGCTGTAGGGGGCAGTGACCCCCGAATCTCCGCGGCCAAGTTACAGGGGCGACTCCGGCCCGGAGTCCCCGAGCCCCAACCGCGGCCCGAGCCGGCGCGGCTCCCTCCCTCCGGCAGAAGAACCTCTGCCCCGAGAAAAGACCGAACCGAGGGCCGCACGACGAGACTTACCAACCCGTCTCCCGGACGCTCCCGGCGCGAAATTTCTCAAAGCGTCCCGGTCGCGCTGCGGCCCTGGCTCCGCCCCTTTCCGCCGTGCTCCGCCTCTTTCCCGCCGTGCTCTGCGGTCGAGCATGCGCAGCAGCGCCGCGCGGCTCGGGTTTCCCAGCGGTGTAGGCTTCCCGCGGTGTCGGCATCCCAGCCCGGCAAGGGCGACCTTGCGGTGTAGCCGACTGAGGGGCGAGGCGGGGAAGAGGCTTTGCACCGGCGAAGGCCGGGGCGGGCTCAGGTCGCCCAGGTTTGAGAGATGGCCGCACGCTTCGCCCTGGGGCTGGGGCTGCTGCCGTCAGGTGGTTAGTGCAGTGTCAGGTGCAGGGTCCCGGTAACGCATCGGCTTAGCCGCGGGGCCCAACGGTTAGGGCCGCTGGCTTCCCCGTGGCCCACGGTGCGGTTCCAGGCGCAGCCCCATGCGTGTGCCGGCGCCCAGTATCCCTGGAGGAGGATGGAGAATCCCTGAAGGACAGTGTTTATCTCCATGGTGTTCGCAGACGCCCAAAATTCTTGGAGGAGAATAGATAGCTCCGTGGCCACAACCCCTGTTCTCGCTTTCTCTCTTTGTCTCTGTAGCAGAAATGAAAAATTTCCAGGGCCAGCAGGTGGCGTGGTGGTTAAGGTGCTGGCCTCCCACATGATTGACCACGGTTTTAGCGGCTTGCTCTCTCACTTTTTCTCTCTCCTCTCATTAAATTAAAAAATAATAACAAATAAAATGAAGTAAATACTGAAAAAGGAAATTGTCCACAGAAATAAGAAATGAAAAACTGTGGCAGAAATTGTAATATGTTAAAAAAATTTTTTTCCCTTGAATTTGCTATAGGGCATGTTTGCTCACTGCTCACTAGAGAGAGACGAGAGAAAATAACCACCAAGTATGGGACTCAGACTGGTCAGCCATGTGGGAGGCCAGCACCTTAGCCACTCTACCACCTGCTGGCCCCGTGATGTTATATAAATATGTATTTTTAAAAGAATTATTTAATTAAATTTGTTATTATTTTTTAATTTGCCCAGAGAGAGAAAGGGAAAGTGAGAAAGCAAGCCGCAGATCTGGGACTCCATCACGTTTAACTACCCCTCCACCTGCTGACACCTCCTAAAATTGTAATAGGATTATGAAAATGTACTTCAAGTTGGGGCTAGCAGGAGGGGTGGTGGTTAAAGCACTGGACTTCCACATGGCCAAATGGTTTTAGTTACTGATCTGGCAGCTTGCTTCCTCACTTTCCCTGTCTCTCTGGTTACACTAAAAATAATAGGGGCTTGAGACCAGCAGATGGCATAGTGATTAAGGTGCTGGATACTCCCACATGGCTGAGCAAGTTCGAATCCTGGACCTGGAGTCTTGCTTTCTCACTTTCCCTTTCTCTCTCTCTTTCTGGTCAAATTAAAATAAATGAATGAATAAATAAATAATTCTTTAAAAAAGTAATAGGGGCTAGCAGATGACATAGTGATTAAGGCACTGGACTTCCACGTGGCTGATGGCAGTTCAAGTCCTGAACCTGCTGGCTTGAAACATTGGGCCTGTGTGTACATATGCCCAGAATCCTGAGAGAAGGGATTGCATGGCCATCACCCCTAGGGAGTGTGTTCTCACTTTCTGTCTTTTTTGTCTTGCTCTGTCTCTCTAGCAAACATACAAGCCTTATAGCAAAAATCTCTTTTAAAAAAACTTAAATAATAGGTGCTAGCAGGTGGCATAGTGGTTAAGGTATTGTACTCCCACATGACCAAACACTTTTCATATCCTAGACCTGGTGGCTTGAAAAATCACATGGGATGGGGCCAGTAAGTGGCATGGTGGGTGAGGTACTGGACTCCCAGATGGCCGACCATGGTTCAATTCCCAAACCTGGTGGTTTGCTCTCTCTTTCTCCCTTTCTGTTTGTCTCTTTCTGGTCAAAAATGAAGAATAATGATAATTTTTTTTTAAATTAAAAATAAATCTCAAAAAAAAAAAAAAAAATCACACAATGGGGTAGAGCAGCCAGTGTGGTGGTTAAGGCACTTGACTTCCACATGACCCTCCAACCGTGGCTTGAGTCCCGGACCTGGCAGCTTGTTTTCTCACTTTCTCTCTCACTCACTTACCCACTCTCTTTCTGGTGAGCATGTATACTCTATAACTAACTAAAAATTATAGTGATGATGGTAAATAGAATTAAATAATTCTTAAAAAAAAGAAAGAAAATTGGGTACATGCATGCCCAAACGCCCAGGAGAAGAATGGAAGAGAAGGGATTTTGGCCTGGCCATCCCTCTGGGTGTTGATTTCTCACTTATCTGTCTCTGGTAAGCATACATGCCCTATGGCAAAAACCTAAAAAAAAAGTTAATAAATAAAATTAAGTAATTTATATATACATACACATTATATATATTTGTTAAATGATGAAGTTATTGCAATCCTGTCTTTGACTTCTTAAGGGCTTATTATCAAAAGGCTTCGTTTGAGGCCCTTTGGGAAGGTGAGGCCCAGGCAGAAGGCCTCCAGACTCCAGCTGCTATAGTCCTTAAGCAGCTCTGTGGCTAACTTCAGATTCAGACCCTTTGGTGGTTTTGAATACTACACTGGTTACTGAAGTTAATTTCTCAACAGTTATTCTGACCTTCCTAATAACCGAATAATTTGTTGAGACTGAGAACTGGAAAGGACCTTGCTGATAGTCTCTCTCTAATGCGCCTGCTGTACCAAGTGGGGAGCTAACAGCCAGGGGCGAAGGTAATTTATCCCAAGTCACCACAGCAGCTCTGACGGGTTAGACCAGAACCCGGGAATGTGTCCCGGCTCAGTGGGCTACCAACGGCAAGCGACATCATTACTGCTAACTTCCTCGAGAGCTGAGACACTGGAGCAGTCATGATATCACGAGAACGGGACAGGTACGTGATTTACACTGGTTGGTTTTCAGACACTGAACAAGACTTCCTGGGGTAAACCCTTAGTGGTTGTGGTACTTCCAACTACCTCGACTGGCAGAGCCAGAAACTCAGCCTGCTGTTTCAGGCAGTGGGTGTAGGTCGCAAGCTGCCTGTGCTTCTTGCTGGACACCTGCAACAGTTTACAGAAGTCTTATACTCAACAAGAAAAAAGGAAAGTTCTGTAAGACAGAAGGCTTCTTTTCAATCCTCCATGTTTTCTATATTGCAACTATCAAAGGACCACTATGAAAATGTTTTTATTCCATTCCATTTTCTAATTGATTATTGCTGATTAAAAATAAGCCTTTTGGGGGACCAGCAGGTGGCACGGTGGTTAGGGCAATGGACACTCTCACATGGCCGACCACGGTTCAAGTCCCAGACCTGGTGACTTGCTCTCTCACTTTACCTCTCTCTCTCTGGTTGCTCAAACTGGAAAATAATAATAAAGTTAAATAATTCTTAAAAAAAGAGAGAGAGGGAGAGAGTTAGTGATGTGGGAGTGCTGAGTAATTAGACCCAACACCCATACTGGTTCTTGTCTGATGCTCATGAAGAATTAGAGACAGTAAAGCAGAGTTTAAGAGAGGAAAGGAAGAATAGAGCTCCCAAACAGGGAGGGGGCCCGAATGGGTTGCAGAAGAAGAGCTGGAGGCGAGGGCTTTAATTTAGTAGTCTGAGCAATGGGCTGGCTTTCTGATAAGGAAGTGGACTTTAGAAAATGGTTACGTGGTATTCTGTGTGATTTATTACCCTATTCTTTGTGGGTTGGCAAACCATAGCTTCCTGTACTTCGCGTTAGAATACAGTTACATTATATTACACTAACTGCTGCAGTTAGCGTAATGGCTATGTCGCTGAACTCCCATGTAGACGACCGTTTGAGTCCCGGACCCGGTGGCTTAAACTCATGCCGGGTGTGTGTACGTGCATGCCAAAGAGCCTGAGAGAAGAATGGAGGAGAAGGGATTGCGGCGTGGCCATCCCCACTGGGGGGGTGATTTCTTACTTTCGGTCTCTCTGTCTCTGTCTGTTTGTCTGGCGAGCACATGCCCCCTATAGCAAAATCCTCTCCAAAAAAAAAAAAAATACAGTTACTGAGTAGAACCTGTTGCCCTTAGCTACTGTTGCTTCGAGTCCCAATGCAGCCAGCTTTGGGTTGTGAAAACTTAGTCACTGTGACTTCATCTTGGCCTTACCCTGTCTGTGTGCTCAAGATCCCTATCTTCTACCTTATTTATTTATGTATTTAGAATTATTTTATTTGACTTTACTTATCATTATTATTTTTTAATGTGACCAGAGCGAGACAGAAAGAGAGAGGAAAAGTGAGAATCAAAGCCGCCAGGTCTTGGACCCAAACTATGGTCAGTCATGTGGAAGTCTGGCACCCTTAATCACCACGCCGCCTGCCAGTCCCCTCTCCTGCCTTAGTATGAGGAGTGAAATAGTCTTTAGAGGCATGTAAAAGGGGTATGCATTGTACATTAACTAGGTTATAGAGGAAAAATGCAGCCTTCCTTAAGAAAGGCAAACACAGTGACCTCTGTGGGTAAAGTCCTTACCCTATTTACCTGTAAGTGGGTCTAATTTCTATCCCATTAGCACAGGAGGAAGAGGGGGAGAGAGGTGGGCATGTTGGCAGGGTCTGGCAGGTGTGATCACCTGCCCCAGCCTTCTGGAGAGCTAGGTCTACCTGCCATGTTCAGCCGGCCTGGGATGTTACCTAACTCCTTAATACAGCATGTGTCTTTGAAAAGTGTGTTCACTATTGGGTGGGGTGTTCTTTAAGTGTCAGTTAGAGCCAGTCGTTTGGTGATGTTATTCCGTCCTGTACTCATGCTCATTTTCTGTGTATTAGGTGTATAAAAACTGAGAGACAATGTTGAAGTTTCCAATGTGATTGTAGATCTATCTCTCTTTTTTTAAGTTCTGTCAGTTTTTAAAATTTTTCTTGGAAGAGGTTTTTGCCTTAGGGCATGTGTACTCCCCAGAGAAGCAGAGAGAGACAGAGAGACAGAAAGCAAGAAATAACCCCCCAGGGGCGATGACCACGGCATAATTCCTTCTCCTCCAGTCTCCTCTTGGGATTTTGGGCATGCATGCACACATGGCTAGCGTGAGTTTTAAGCCTCTGGGCCTGGGACTCTGACCACAGTCAGTCATGTGGGAGTCCAGCAATGTATCATTACACCATCTGCTGGTCCCCGTTTCTTTGTTTTTCAGGAAAAAAAATTTAATTTTTAGATTTTTGCCATGGGGCACACACTCTCAGTGGAGAGAGACAGAGAGAGAAAGTAAGAATTTGCCCCCTGGGGCGAGGGCCATACTCCTCTTGGGATTTTGGGCATGCATGTACACATGTCCAGTGTGATTCTCAAACCGCCAGGCCCAGGACTTGAACCTCAGTTGACCATATGGAAGTCCAGTGCCTTAGTCACAATGCCATTGCTGGCTCTGCATACATATTGCATTACCATGTTATACATACTTTATCCTCTCTTGCTCTTTATGTTATATTTATCTTATTCTGTACAATAGAATTTAAAAACCCATCTGACCGTTTTATAATTTTAATACCAACTATCAATTTTATTTTAAATATTTTTGTTTGGGGGCACATACACTCGTGTGCACAAGAGAGAGTCAAAGTGAGAAATCACCCCCCGATGGGATGGCCATGACACAATTGCTTTTCTGCCATTTTCCTCTCAGGATTCTGGGCATGCACAAACATGCACCCGGTGTGATTTTCAAGCCCCTGGGTCTGGGACTCGAACTATGGAGTTGGCTGTGTAGATCCAGCACCTTCACCACCACGCCACTGCTGACCCAACTATCGAATACATATATAATAATATATGTTATTTTTTGCTGCAGTGGGTGTGCAATTGCTGGAGTGAGAGAGACAGGGAGAGAGAATTAGCAAAAATGAGAAATTGCCTCCAGAGGGTATGGCCATGCCCAGTTTTGGCCAAATTGAGAAGCCTTTATTAAGCAGTGACTGTGAGAGGACTCCAGTTACTCCACAACCCCACAGCCCTGAAGTGGAGGGGAGGGAGGTTCATAAAGGCAAAAACTGCAAAGGCAAAGAAAAACATAAACCTAAGAAATTGTAAGCCTGAATCATGCAAGAGCAGCTTACAAAAGTCGAAAAAGTGAGTTATCAGGAAGGACAATTAAGGATGACAGTGCACATCTGCTAGTGATAATTACTCAGTGAGACATTTTTAGGAGGCACATATGGGTCAGGTCATGGGGAAGGGGAAATGGCTTCAAATGGAGATGCTCATACTTCAAACTCAACATGAGAACAGTCTTTTTTAAAAATTATTTGATTTTATTTCTTCTTTAATTTGACAAGAGAGAGACAGAGAGCAAAAGCAAGAGAGAAAGAGAGAGAGTGAGAGAGAGAGAGGAAGTGCCGAGGACCAGCCTCGGCCTGGGTGAGTTATCTTGACGGAGGCGGCGAAGGTGAACAAAAGACAGAGGCCTCAATGCCTTTCCCTGCACATCCTATGCCGGACACCCCTCGAAGATCGCTCTCTGAGGAGTGACAACTGCTAGGAATCATTGTGCCTTTTTATTGAAAATGTGATACATGCAAGTAAATGGGTGAGGGGCAATAAAAGATTTACTCTAAGGAACAGGGTATACAAAGCATGGAAGCAATAATTATAAAACATGCTGTTTGTCTTGTCAGATTAGGTAAAATCAATCACAGTTTTTAGGATGAGGAAGTCCATTTGTCTGTTGTATCTTCTTCTTAGATCTTGATTACTGGGAAGGGTCTTTTGAAGAGGGGGCTTGCAGGATGTTTGATAGCTTCAGTCCCGGGCCAGAGTGATAACATTGCTGGTTGCAAAGACCTAGATAGAAATCTTGTCTTTTTAAGTAAAGACACAGTTAATATATGGACTATCTATACATTACAACAATAGAGGGTGAGTCTATGATCTTATATGGGAAAGGAAGATGATCTTGTAGCTCAGGAGACAACACAGGATGTTTTATTA
>NW_006159717.1:1228979-1251196 GCF_000334495.1 Tupaia belangeri chinensis
GCTACTTTGGCTTATACTATTTTGACCTAACATATGTTAATTTTGGCTTAGACAGACAAGTGGGGGAGTCTCAAACTTCCTGCCCTCTTCTTAGGGAACCACATTCCTACAAGATCACTAATTGGCTTTATTGTAATGGCTGGGGGTGATATCTGTACTCTTGCAGGGTACCGTAATAACAGTAAAACTCACGGCAGAGAAATTAACTATAGGCCAGTAAAATGACACAAGGAGAGTTAGTAAACCACTGGCCTTTTTTTGCCGTTTCTTTCCAGCCAGGCCATGGGAGACAGCCTCTTTACCAGCTTGTGTTGTCTGCATGGCCCCGTCAAGGAAGAAAGCAAACTGCCAGGTCTAGGACTCAATCCGTTGTTGGCCACGTTGGGAATCCAATGTGTTAACCACCTGCCGGCCCTAGAACAGCCCTTTTTTTAACCTAGATATTTGCCAGCATGCTGTTCTTTTATTCTTTTTCTTTATCACACTCACATAACTGTGATCATGGTGCAGTAAGTTGTTATAACTGTTCATTATTGCTCATTTTTGTTAATCTCTTACTGGGCCTAATTTATAAAGTAGCTTACAAATACAGATGTATGTGTAGAAAAAAACAGTAAGTCATGTGCCACACAACGTCTACAACAGACTGCATGTACGATGGTGCCTTCATTTTTGATATTGCAGATTTCCTTCAAGTATCATTTCTCTCCTGTCCAAAGAACTTTCTTCACCAGTTCTCTAAGAGCAGCTCTGGAGGCCAGCAGATGACAAAGCAGGTAAGGTGTTGAACTCCCACGTGGTTGATGGCTGCTCGAGTCTCAGACCCAGATGCTTGAAATCACGCCAGGTGCGTGTGCATGCACACATGCCCAAGATCCCAAGAGAGGGAACAGCATATGGTGTAATGGCTATGTCACTGAACTCCTATGTGGTCAACCGCGGTTTGAGTCCCAGACTAAGTGACTTAAAACTCATGCTGGGGATGTGAGGGTTATCTGGCTGCGACATCTGTCACCCCATTGATCGCCAGGTTCGATTCAGCTGATCTGGCTGGCTAGGTAGGTGTCTCCTTCCTCCCTCACCGCTCCATGTGCATCCCTCCTGAAGCTGCACACTCGGTCAGAGGATGACCATAAAGGAGGACCGTTCTTCGGTCAAGGGTGTACGAGTAGCTGCACTCCCCTGCTGGAACCTCCAAACAGGCTCTCAAGGTCCATTGTAGAAGAACTTAGGATGGTCAAGCTCTCAAGACTCCAGACACATTCACATGAGGCGCTGCAGGTGGCAGTCTGCCTTAAAAAACAAAAACAAGGGACCAGCAGTTAGCATAATGGCTATGTCACTGTACTCCTATGTAGTTGACTGCGTCCCAGACCTGGTGGATTAAACTTACGCCAGGCATGTGTGCGTGCGTGCCAACGATCACGAGAGGAGAATGAAGGAGAAGGGATTGTGGCATGGGGGGGATTTCTCGCTTTCTGTCTTTCTGTCTGGCGAGCGCACGCGCCCTATAGCAAAAACCCCTCCAAAAAAACCACAAAAAGACAAAAAGAAAAAACTTACCCCAGGCATGTGAGCATGTGTGTCCAAAATCACGAGAGGAGAATGAAGGAGAAGGGATTGTGGCATGGGGGTGATTTCTCGCTTTCTGTCTTTCTGTCTCTCTGGTGAGCACATGAGCCCTATCGTAAAAACCAAGAAAAAAAAAATCCCAAGAGAATGGAGGAGAAGGGATGGGGGTGGGTGGCCATCCCCTCAGGGAATGATTTTTTGCTTTGTGTCTCTGTCTCAGTGAGCACATGCACCCTGTAGCAAAAAACTCCAAGAGAAAAAAAGAGCAGGTCTGTTGGGGCCAGCAGGTGGCATAGTGGTTATGACAGTGGTTATGTCACTGGACTGCCACATGGCTGACTACAGCTCAAGTCCCTGACCTGGTGCCTTGAAAATCATGCCACGCACGAATGTGTGCATGCCCAAATCCCAGGAGGAGAATGGAGGAGAAGGGGCTGTGGTGTGGCCACCCTCCTGGGGAGGGGGTTGATTTCTCACTTTCCCCAGGTAAATACACTCTTAAGTACAGAGCCCACACCTAAAGATTAGTTCAGAGGCTATTGTCATAACTAAATAAGAGACGATGGTGGCCTGGAGAACAGGTGGAAGGTAGGAAGGAGAAAAGCAGACTGACTAGAGAAAAGGAGTCACCGTAGACGAATGTGGGAGGTGATGGAGTTAAGCATGATGGCCAGAAAATCTAGTGGGTGCTAGTGATTGCCCAGGTCGGGAGCACAGCGGGAGGAGCAGTTGAGCAGGGGAGGCCCGGGGACAAGTAGAGGACAGCAGGTGTGGTGGTTAGCGGGCGGGACTCCCACACGGCACGCCACAGTTTGAATTCCAGACCTGGCAGCTTGAAACTCACACCGGGCATGTGTACATGCATGCCAAGGTCCCAGGAGGGGAATGGAGAAGTGGCTGTGGAGTGGCCATCCCTCCAGAGGGTGATCTCTCACTTTCCCTCTTACTGTCTCTCTCTGGTGAGTGCACATGTTCTATGGCAAAACCTAAAAAAAAAAAGGTGTGAGGACCAGCAGATGGCGTAATGGTTACGTCACTGGATTCTCATGTAGTGGACTATGGTTCGAGCCCTGGACCCAGAGGCTTAACACTCACTCTGAGTGTGTCGGCATGTGTGCCCAAAATCTCAAGAGGAGAATGGAGGAAAAGGGACTGTGGTATGGCCATCCCCCCGGGGGTGATTTCTCGCTTTCTATCTCTGCCTCTCAGGTGAGCACACGTGCCCCATAGCAAAAATCTCTTTATCTAAATATGTAAAATAAAAAAGGTAGTAGGTTTAATTTTACATGTGTTGAGTACAAGATGCTGTGGAATACTCGAAGGGAAATGTCTAATAGGCAAGTGAATAAACAGTTCTGAAGAAACACCTGGAAAAGGGCTAAGATTTTTGGAATCCTCATAAAGAGTTGATTACAGTCACAGAAGCAGGTGGTGGGGGACCCCCATAGTGAGCAGAGTGAGGGTCAGAGAGAAAGCTTGAGGAACATCGATAAATAATTAGTATGAATATGGAAATGCAAAAAGGCCACTAGAAAGAAATGGCCATGGTGGTAGGAAGAACACTTGGAGAATATAATATCAGAAAGTCACATGAAAAGGGGTTTAAAACATGGTGGCTAAGGAGCTGGACTCTCACATGGTCGATTTCAGTTCGAGTCCTGGACCTGGAGGCTTGAAACGCATGTCGGGCATGTGTGCACGCATGCCCAAAATCCCAAGAGGAGACTGGAGGGAGGAGAAGTGAATGCAGTGTGGCCATCCCCCGAGGGGTGATTTCTCACTTTTCCTCTTTCTGCCTCTCTCCTGCACGTACCCTTTGGTAAAAACCTAAAAGACAAGAGCAAGAATATGAGGTCACCCACAGCGGTGCCTGAACTGATGAGATAAGCCGCCAGTGCATTTACTGAGTGGTTCTGCAGAAGCCAAAGAGCAGTGGGTCGAGGAGTGTGTGTGATAGGAAGTGAAAACGAGTGTAGACCGCTCTCTGGAAAGGTGTATGGCTGTGACACAAGGTTGTGATCACAGACACTCCATCATTTGTACTAGGAGGAGAGAGAGGTAGGTTTATTTACAGAAAGCTTGGTGAGCTTGGTGCCAGGAATCAAGCGTGTTCTTACTTAATAGTATCCATAGCATTTTCCCTGTGAAATAGGGCTCGGGTCATCTGGTCTGAGTGAGGTGACAGGGTCAGAGATTTGAGGAGCGAAGAATGTGAACAAAGAATGGTCATTGCAAATAATAGAAGAGGGGACCAGCCAATGGCATGATGCTTATGTTTCTGGACTCCCATGTAGTCAATGGTGGATCGAGTCCCAAACCCAGCGGCTTAAAACTTGTGCCAGGCGTGTATGCGTGCCCCAAATCCTAAGAGAATGAGCAGAAGGGACTGCAGCATGGCCACCCCCCTTGGAGGGTGATTTCTTGCTTTCTGTCCCTCTTCTCTCTGGAGAGCACATGCGCCCGATAATAAAAATCTCTTAAAAAAAATAGAAGAGAAAACTGACAGGACAGTTACAGGAGGGTGTCTGTACAGTACTTTCGGCCCACTCGAGGTTGTAGATCTTAACTTTTATTTGCACTAGCTTGGGCCGCTACGTGATTTTTACCAACAACGGCAAGCTTCTCTGGGGTGGGTGTGAGGGTTGCTTTCCCAGGTAAGTGCAGCAGAAGGTCCAGAGGAGAGTCAAGGATATGGGCAATAACTAGTAGCAACGTCGCAAAGTGAACTGTAACCTGAACACAAAGGGGAGAGGAGACAGCAAAGTGTAATAACCAGGATGAAAGAAGACTGATCAAAGGGCCAGGGCTCATTATAAACTAGAACGATAGCTTTAGGAATAGAAGCTGGGAAAATAACTAAGAGGGCTGTAGTCTGAGAGTGAGATATCTGAATATATTATTTCAGAGGTGGGACGATTTTAGGCAATGGGAGGATTTGAGACGTGGCCATTGAATCAGGGAAATTTGGGGGCTAGAGAATGGTTTGGTGGTTAAGTACACACTCCGCAAGGCGGTTCCACACACGAAGGTTTCTGGTTTGAGTCTGGAGATCACCCAGAGTACTCCAGAGACTGCTTTGGGGTAAGCTAGGCAGGTACTTGGTTCTGATCAGGTGCTAGCTGAAGCCTGGGGTGGATTGTAGCATTAAGACCCTTTTGGGGGTGATGTCTCTCTTTCTCACTCATGAAATAAATAAGGGGGGCAGCAGGTGGTGTGGTGGTTGGGGTGCTGGACTCCCTCATGGCCGACTGTGGTTCCAGTCCCAGATCTGGTGGCTTCCTTCTCACTTTCCATTTCTCTCTAACTCCCTGTGGTCAAATTAAATAATAATAAATGAAATTAAACAACAACAACAACAATAATAATGGGGGCCATCAGCTGGCATGGTGGTTAAGGTGCTAGACTCCCATATGGCCGACTGGTTTGGGTCACACTAGGTGGCTTGCTTTCTAATTCTCTCTCTAATGTATAATAATAATAGTAATAATAATAATAAATGAAGTTAAATAAATAACTACTTTAAAAAAAATTGGAAGTTAGGGGTTGGCAGGGGGTGTGGTGGTTAAGGGCGCTGGACTCCCACATGGCTGACCATGGTTAGAGTCCCAGACCTGGTGGCTTGCTTTCTCACTTTCTCTCTCTCTGAATACAAAAGGAAGAGAAGACAGCAAAGTTGAATAACTAGGATGAAAGTAGTGCTCTCTAGCCTCTCTAGTCAAATTTAAATAAATAAATAAATAAATAAATAAAGTTAAGTAAAATAAAAATAATCCTTAAAAAAAACAAGTTCAAGTGGAATGGAAAAAAGTTAATTGAAAATGAGGAATGAGGGCCATGGTGGTTAAGGCGCTGAACTCCCACATGGCTGACAGAGGTTCAAGTCCTGCACCTGGTGGCTTGCTTTCTCACTTTTCCTCTCTGTCTGTCTCTCTTTGGTGAATGCATGTGCCCTGTAGCAAATCGAATATAATAATAATCATCATAAATAAATAAAATAAATAATTCTTTAAAAAAATTAGAAATGAGGGGCTGGCAGGTGGCATGGTGGTAAAAATGCTGGACTCCCACATGGCCGACCGTGGTTCAAGTCCTGGACCTGGTGGCTTCCTTTCTCACTTTCCCTCTCTCTCTTTCTCTGTCTCTCTCTGATCAAACTGGAAAGTAATAATAATAAAGTTAAATAAAATAATATTTTTTTTTAAAATGAGAAATGAGACAGCCCCTTGGCCTTCTGGTTAAGGGAGCCAGATCTCACGTGGCTGAACAAGTGGTTCAAATCTCAGCTCTAGTAGCTTGAAAAACACGACGGGCATGTGTGTGATTGCCCCACATTCCATAAGGATGGAGAAATGAAGAAGGGGTCACATGTGACGTGACTATCCCACTGGAGGGTGCGTTCTCCCTCTCCCTGTCTCTCCCCGTCTCTCTGACAAGTGCCCTGTTCAATGGCAATTAAGAGCGAGAGAGAGACAGCAAGATCGTAAGTGTCCATGAGAATGGCAAAACCATGGCAGGATTTGGAGTAGAGGGAAAACAGTGAGGCAGCAGCTAAATGTCTGAGTATTGGAGAGTGACTTAAGAAGTGAGTAGATCAGTGATGAGGGTAGGGTCTAATAAAGCCTGATGGAATAAACTTTAAATCAACATGTGAAGTTATTATTATTGTTATTATTATTTTAAATAATTATTTATTTAATTTTATTTATTCATTTTCATTTTATTTTATTTTTTAAAATTTGACCAGAAAGACAGAGAGTGAGAGAGGGAAAGTGAGAAAGCAAGCCACCAGGTCCAAGACTCAAACTGTGGTCAACCACATGGGAGTCCAGCACCCTTATCCACCATGCCACCTGCTGGCCCCCATGTGAAGTTATTATTAGAAACAAACACAATCAGTGGGACCAGCAGTTAGCGTAATGGCTATGTTGCTGGACTCCTATGTAGTCGACTGCGGTTCAAGTCCCAGACCCGGTGGCTTAAAACTCACACCAGGCGCGTGTGCGTGTGTGCCCAAGATCCCGAGAGGAGAATGGAGGAGAAGGGATTGCAGCATGGCCATCCCCCCTGGGGGGTGATTTCTCGCTTTCTATCTCTCTGTCTCTCTCTGTCTTTCTGGTGAGCACATGGGCCCTATAGCAAAAACCTCTCCAAAAAAAAAAAGAAAAAAGAAAAAAGATTAAAAAAAAACAAAAAAGAAACAAACACAGTCGGACCAGCATGTGATACAATGATTAAGTCACTGGGCTCTCACATGAAAAACTGTGGTTCGAAGGGACCAGCAGTTAGCGTAATGGCTATGTTGCTGGACTCCTATGTAGTCGACTGCGGTTCAAGTCCCAGACCCGGTGGCTTAAAACTCACACCAGGCGCGTGTGCGTGTGTGCCCAAGATCCCGAGAGGAGAATGGAGGAGAAGGGATTGTGGCGTGGCCATCCTCACCCCTGGGGGGTGATTTCTCACTTTCTGTCTCTCTCAGTCTCTCTGGTGAGCACACACACCCTATAGCAAAAATCTCTAAAAAACAGAGAAAAGAAGAAACAAATACAGTCAGGAGATCATGGAGGAACATGCCAAATGAGAGAAGGGTGGGCCCTGGACCCACACAATATTATACACAGTTAGGATCCAAATCCTAGCTCTGTCACTTACACCTGGCAGAACTGGGGAAGATGCCCAATATCTCTGAGCCTCAGTTTCCTAATTTGCTTGTCATTAGCATCCTCCTGGCTCCTCCTCTGGCGGAGATCTGGATCTCTACGATAGAAGAATGACTTCTTCCTGCTTTTGTGTCAGCCTCTTTTAGAGGGACCCTCCCAGGTAGTGCTGATATCTGTCAAAAATGTTTTTAGAGAGATTTTTGCTATAGGGTATGTGTGCTCGCAGGAGAGACAGAGAGACAGAAAGTGAGAAATCACCCCCCAGAGGGGATGGCCATGCCGCAATCCCTACTCTTTCATTCTCCTTTTGGGCTCACACGCACATGCATAAGTTTTAAGTCGCCAGGTCCAAGACTCAAACTGCAGTTGACTACGTGGGAGTCCAGCGACGTAACCATTACACCATATGCTGGTCCCAATATCTGTCAGAAATTGCAGTCAAACTTTAAGCTTTGATTATTGCTCTTTCTTGCTTCTTCTCCCTTTCTCCCTTAGTTTAATGGCTATGTCGCTGGACTCCCATGTAGTCGACCGCGGTTCGGGCCCCGGACCCGGTGGCTTAAAACTCACGCCAGGCACGTGTGTGTGCGTGCCCAAGATCCCGAGAGGAGGATGGAGGAGAAGGGATTGCGGCGTGACCATCCCCCCTGGGGGGTGATTTCTCGCTCTCTGTCTGTCTCTCTCTGTCTGTCTGGCGAGCCCATGTGCCCTACAGCAAAAACCTCTCCAAAAAAAAAAGCTCATGCTGAGCATGTGTGTGTGCGTGCTCAAGATCATAAGAGGAGAGTGGAGAAAAGATTGTGGTGTGGTCATCTCCCTTGGCGGGGGAGTTCTCACTTTCTGTCTCTCTGTCTCTTTGGTTAATGCATGTGCCCTATAGCAGGAATCTCTCTAAAAAAGGAAAAAATACTGTATTCATTATTATTGTTATTTTTTATATTGTTATATATTTTATATTGTGCTCACCAGAGGCAGAGAGAGAAAGTGAGAAAGCAAGTCACCTGGTCCAGGACTTGATCTGCAGTCAGCCATGTGAGAGTCCAGAGCCTTAACACTATTCCACCTGCTGGTTTCCGTATCCCTCACTCTTTTTTTTTTAAAGATTTTCGCCATAGGGTGTGTGTGCTCGACAGAGAAGAGAGGAGAGGGACAGAGATAGTGAGAGAGAAAGTGAGAAATCACCCCCTAGGGGGATGGTCACACCATGATCCCTTCTCCATTCTCATCTTGAGATGTCAGACATACACACATCCATGCCCAGCATGATTTTCAAGCCACCAGGTCTGAGACTTGAACCCTGATTGACCACATGGGAGTCTAGCTCCTTAACTACCATGCCACGTGCTGGCCTCCACTCTCCCTCACTCTTACTCTGTCTCTTCCTTTCCCTGAACCAAGGCATGACTCCATCTGAGATGAGACTAATCAAATCCAAGTGCCAGTCACTGCGCTCTGTCCAGCCGCCTCTCCTCTGTCCCTGTGACTTTCTTTTTTTTTTTTTTTGGAGAGATTTTCACTGTAGGGCACGTGCGCTCGCCAGACAGACAGAGAGAGACATAGAGACAGAAAGCGAGAAATCACCCCCCAGGGGGGATGGTCACACCGCAATCCCTTCTCCTCCATTCTCCTCTCGGGATCTTGGGCACGCACGCACACGCGCCCGGCGTGAGTTTTAAGCCACTGGGTCCGGGACACGAACTGCAGTCGACCACGTGGGAGTCCAGCGACATAGCCATTACGCTAACTGCTGGTTCCCGTGTCCCCGTGACTTTCTGACTGACTAGCTTGTCTTTTTAAAACAACAACAAAAAACTATTAAATTTAATTAATTAATTAATTTTAATTTGACCATAGAGGGACAGAGCGAGAGAGACGGAAAGTGAGAAAGCAAGCCACCAGGTCTAGGACTTGAACCATTGTTGGCCACGTGGGAATCCAGTGCTCTTAACCACCACACCACCTGCTGTTGATTGTTCATTTCTCGCCTTCACATCAGTTCTCTCCCAAAAGTTGCTTGGCAAACAGATTTCCTGGCTGTCTTACCAATTAGGCAGGCCTGGGGAATATGCCTAGAACCTAGCTAGTCGGACATGCCTAATCTGGGTTCTCTTCATTGTGAAAAATTCTTGGAATTAGAACCAACACGAGGTTTCCATGATGTCTGGTTACAAACATCTAGTTCATCACATAGAAGTCCATATATACTGTGTGGAATACGTGATAGGTGCATAGAAAAGAAAAGAAAATGTTATTTCCCTCCTTTTCCTAACCAGGTGTGGTTAGTTTCCCTCTGTGCTCCCAGAACACCCTTCTGTAGTATCCATCACAGAGGCTGGCTAATTGTTTGGCTGTACATATATTTTTAAGTTAGAGGCTTTATGGGCATAGGGGAGGGGCTCTGTCCTTCTTCGCTGCTTTCCGCAAGGTGGCCAGGAAGTTGCTCAGCTCCTTGCACTTCCTCTCAGTGAGGTTGTGTGTCTCCACCTACCTCTTGATGAATTTGAGGGCCCGCTTGTCCCTGGACACCTTGAGCAGCTCCATGGCTTGCTGCCTTGGTCTGTTCACGTTCTTAGTCACTCTGGCCCTTGCTGAGGCCCACGGTCATGGGATAGTGCAGAGCCCTGACTGCAGCTCTCCAGTAGCTACTCTTGGTTGTATTTTCTCATTTTTTTTCTTTCTTTTTCCTTTTTTCTTTCTTTCTTTTTTTTTTGAGAGGTTTTTGCTATAGGGTGCGTGTGCTTGCCAGAAAGACAGAGAGAGACAGACAGAAAGCGAGAAATCACCCCCCATGGGAGATGGTCACACTGCAATCCCTTCTCCTCCGTTCTCTTCTTTGGATCTTGGGCACGTATGCACACACTCCCGGCGTGAGTTTAAGCCACCGGGTTCAGGACTCGAACCACGGTCAGCTATATGGGAGTCCAGCGACATAGCCATTACGCTAACTGCTGGTCCCCTCTTTCTTTTTTTGAGACAGATATTTGCTACAGGGCACATGTGCACGCTGGAGAGACAGACAGAAAACCAGAAATCACCCCCGAGGGGCACTGGCCACACCACAACCCCCTCTCCTCCATTCTCTCCTCAGGATTTTAGGCACGCACACAGGCGCCCAGTGTGTTTTAGGCAGCTGGCTCTGGGAATTGAGCTGCAGCCAACTATGTGTAAGTCCAGCCATGTAATCATTATACTATCTGCTGGTCCCATCCTTTTTTTTTTTTTTTTTTGGGCGAAGTTGTGGTCATGTGCGCTTGCCAGAAAGACAGAGAGAGATAAAGAGACAGAAGTTAGAAATCACCCCTCGGGGGGATGGCCACACCACAATCCCTTCTCTTCCATTCTCCTCTCAGGATCTTGGGCACACACACACGCGCCCGGTGTGAATTTAAGCCACCGCGTCCAGGACTCAAACCACGATCGACTACATGGGAGTCCAGTGACATAGCTATTACACCAATTGCTGGACCCCCCCATCCATTTTAACATGTTACTATTGAGTCTTACTTTTCTTTTTTCTTTCTTTTAAGAATTATTTTATTTAACTTTATCCATCCATTTTATTTATTTATTTACATTTGACCAGACAGGGAAAGTGAGAAATCAAGCCACTAGGTCCAGGACTTGAACCATGATTGGCCACGTGGGAGTCCAGTGCCCTTAACCATCCTGCCACCTGCCAGCCCCGAGTCCTACTTTTCTTATATTGTACGATTTCATTGACAGCTGTCACTGTCCCATACCTGGCAAATACTGTCTTCTCCTATTACCTATCAGCTCCTCTGAGATTTAGGGAGGCTCTCAGGAATCAAGGAGGGTTGTTGCCCTTCCGTAGAAATCTCTGGACACTTGTCGTTTTTATAACTCTTGCATCTGAATCATAGACTAATAAAGCTAGAAAAGTCCTTGTAGATCTTCCGTGCAAATTACAGACGCCTTGGATATTTGTCTCCCGGATCTCTTGATTAAATCATTTCCTCTTGGGCTTGATTTAATCTTGTGGGTTTTCTTTATGATAGACTCTAAGCATACAGCCCAGGTGTGTACCATCTAAGAATTATTTATATTATTTTATTTCGTGTTATAATTTTTAATTTGACCAGAGAGAGAGAGAGAGAGAGAGAGAGGAAGGGAAAGTGAGAAAGCAAGACTTCAGGTCTGGGACTTGAACTGGCCATGTGGAAATCAGCACCTTAACCACTGTGCCAGCTGCCAGCCCAGCTATGCCATCTAGATTTGTGAAGTGTACTCTATAATGTTCATACAAAAATGAAATTGCATTCGCATGTGGTGCGTGTCTCAGAATATATCCTTGCTGTTAAGCGATGTGTGTATGCATGTATTACATGCATCCATCTATATCTGTATCTATATATAAAATCTTGATTGATAGCTAATATTTCGACTGCTAGAAATGCTTTCTTTTCTTCCCTTCCTTCCTTTCAGCAGGGTCTTGCTGTGTTGCAGTGCTTCTCAACTTCCTGAGTAGCTGAGACCACAGGCGCCCATGCCTGGCTCTCTTTGGGACAGGGCCTCACTATGCCCAGGCCAGTCTGAAGCCTGTGGTCCTCCTGCCTTAGCCTCCTGAGTCTCTGGAGTAACGTCATAGCCCAGTTAGCATCTACTTCCTCTGTCCCTTCCTGTACATGAGAACACATGTTCACGTGATTCAAATCACATAAAACTTACATGAGCATCTGTATATACACGTTAGGATGACTGTTTTGTTTTCAGATGATCTTTTCAAGTTGTTCTTTGCTATAGGGTGTGTGTGCTCACCAGAGAGAGAGAAAGTGAGAAATCACCCCCCAGGGGGAATGCCATGCTGCAATCCCTTCTCCTCTATTCTCCTCCTGGGGTTTTGGGCATGCATGCACGTGCTCTCAGTGTGATTCTCCAGTCATGGAGTCCAGGACTCGAACCACGAAGCTGGCCATGTGGAATCCAGTGCTTCAATCTCCATCCTACCTCCTGGTGCCATCAAATGATCATTTATTGAAATATTTTCCTGTTTAATTTTTAAAAGTTTATGTCTTTATTTTTCTGAGAGAGACAGAGAGACCAAATGGGACAGAGACAGCACCCCCGATAGTTTCTGGACACCAACATTTGACCCCAGTCTCAGCCAGTCCTGTTCATGGGCATGCACATGCCTGGCATACTTGGACAGGTCTCTGAATGCGAACCCAGTACCTTCCCACGTGGGCCAGCCTTGTAAAGCATCATGTTTAACCGTGGTACCGCTGTCTGACCCACCCTATTAACCAGTTGGGTATTGCACTGTGCCACTGTTGGTATCATCTACACTGTCATGAGCACGGAGCTATCAACATTGCTGTCCTCAAGCTGGGCTGTCCTCGGATGGAGCACTTCAGTGGTTCCAGAGGGTTCTCTGGCTGAAGAGCAGTGTCCATCTGCCGGGCAATGTTGACGTTTTCGTCAGGAGTGCTATTTCCACTGTGTCTGATGTTTTGTTTCTTTCTGTCTCTTGGTGGTTCCTTGAAGGCTTTCATGATCAGGGCAGAGGCAGATGGTGCCATCAATATGAGCTATCCCTTCTGAAAAGCCGGTTTCACCCTAATCTTCAGACTCTCCCAGCTATCCGTTGTGTTGGTGATGTCATCACCAACTTTTTTTGGAGACTGGCACAGGGGTCCGTCTTAGGGACCAGGGCAGGTGTGGCACCAACTCCCTGATCTGTGCACCTGATACGTAGCCTCGCTCTTACTGTGATGGACCGCAGGGTGGAGGCAGCTGGTGTCAGACCCAAATGCAGGATGACAGAAGAAAGTTTTAACTTCACTTCCTCTGGGCTGAAAAGTAAAGGGCCCGAATGTTTACCTTCCTATACTCCTTACAGATAAACACGTTAAAGCCTAGCATGTCACTAAGCACTCACTCCCCAGCTCGATTTACACACTCCCCTCACCATGATGGAAACTCTAGGCACTGACCCAGACCCAGGGGCTGTGAAGCTCTTTCCTTTTGCAACTGGCCAGGCAGCCCTGAGCTGCAGAAGGGGAGAAGGCTGGGCCTGCCTGTGATGGATGGAATTAATCTACTGAGCTGGAGAAACCGAGTAATTAAATTCCGAATCACCCCTCAGACCAGCCCAGGCCAACACAGCAGGGGGAAGGAGGGAGCTCTGATCCACAAACCAATATCCTGAGGGGGGGCCACCCTTTAGACCAAGAAGGAGACCAGTTGGCTGGCTGGCTGGCCGGCAGGTGACATGACTCACCAGTGCCACCGACTCGCTTTCCAAGAGGAGAGGAGCAGCATTGAGAAGAAAGCTACCCCACCTCTACTAAAGCAGGGTGAGAGGGACGTCGGGGCCCTCCTACCCTCCCCACAGTCTTCCTTCTCCTCTGTGGGATGCAGCCTGGGAGAACACCGGGGTGGCGTTCAGGGTTAACAGCCTGGGATCATCATTGCTCCTGGAATCCCCTCAGCTCTCAGCCATGACAGGCAATTTTCCAGTAAGGTGTAGAATGGCAGGAGATGACCCCTCCACACAGGCTCCCCTTCTTCTTCAGAGAATAAAGTGGAAAAAAGTATGTAGAGTAGAAAGGACATTACTAAATTCTGATTTAAATTAAACTTTCCTGAAACCCAAATAAAATATTATTAAAGGAATAAAAAAGTGATATAAAAGGGCAAAAAGGGGCCAGCCGGTGGTGTGGTGAATCCCACATGGTCAAATGCACAGTTTGAGTCCTGAACTCAGCAACTTGAAAAACATGCTGGGCACATGTGTGTGCATATCCAATATATTTTTTTTTCTCAAGAGATGTTTGTTATAGGGGGCTTGCACTCACCGGAGAGACAAAGAGAGACAAAAAGAAAGTGAGAGATCATCTTCCGGGGGGATGGCCATGCCAGTTTCTTTTCCTCCATTCCCCTCTTGGGATTTTGGGCACCCATGCACATGTGAATGCACAAATGAGCATCAAGTTGCCAGGTCTGGGACTCAAACTGCCATCGGCCATGTGGAAGTCCATTGCCTTAACCACTAGGCCACCTGCTGGTCCCACATCCCCAGAATCTTGAAAAGGAGGGAGAAATGGAGGAGAAGGAATCATAGTGTGACCTTGCCCCATGGGGGGAATGCTTTCTTTCTTTCTCTTTCTGTCTCCAGCAAGTGTACGTGCCCTCTGGCAAATTAAAAAGAGAAAAGAAGAGAAAAAAAAAGGAAAGGAGATATTAAAGAATGGGAGAGCATGGCACGCTTTTTAAAGATTTCTTTCTTTCATGAGATTAAAAGATACAGAAAAAGTGAAAGAGAGAGAGAGACAGAGAGAGAGAGATGCACCACGACAGGTCCCAACTTCAGTCACCTCCCCAGCCTGCTGCCAGCCAGGCAGGACCATGGGTACCTGTGCCCAGAGTGCACAGATCAACTAGAGAACTTAACCCACTGCCTTCTTTTTTATTTTATGATATTTATTTAATTAAAATATATTAAATTTTATTAATTACTGTTATTATTCTAAGTTTTCTTTCTCTTTTATTTTTTGAGAGATTTTTGCTATGTGTGAGACGTGTGTGCTGGCCAGAGATACAGAGAGACAGAAAGTGAGAACTTACCCCCAAGGGGATTGGTCATGCCACAATCCCTTCTCCTCCATTCTCCTCTCGAGATTTTGGGCATGCACGCATGCATACACAGTGTGAGTTTAAGCCAGTGGGTCCAGGACTCGAACTGCAGTCGACTATGTGGGAGTCCAGTGACATAGCCATTACACCATCTGCTGGTCCCTGTATCTACTAAATTTAAACATTGTCTTGAAGGAACTTTGGGAACAAGATGTCCAGGCAGATTTCACTACCACAGTCACAGGACGCTGGTCAGTGATTTTCCCCTTGCAATCATCTTTCTCAAGACCTTTTCTGTCTTCATGGGACAAAATCAGAAGAGGAATGGGTGGTAGCTGGGGGGGCTGGCAAATTATTCACAAGACTCAGTGGCCTTTATGGATGTTGCTATGGACTTCACCCAGGAGGAGTGGACTTTGCTGGATCAAACCCACAGAGCTGTGATGCTGGAAACGACAAGAATCTAGTTGCAACTGGGAGATTCATCTTAGTACCAAGTGGTCAGCACCTCAGCAAAATATTCTGCAGGAGAAAGCATCGAATGTGATGGAAATAGAAATCGGATTGAAGAGGAACTGTTTAATCAGTGTGGAAAAACCTTGATTGGATGCTTATGCCTTAAGAATCACAAGAGAGCTTACTTTAGAAAGAAAAATTGTGAGTGTACTCAGTGTGAAAAAGCCATCACTAAATGCTCTACCTTTAGTCCACAGAAGGAAAGTGATATTGGAGAGAAACTTCTTAAATATAATCCATGTGAAATAGTCTTTAGCCAAAATCCATATCTTCTGGGTTGCAAGGAAAGTCACATTCAAGAGGAACCATATAAATGCAGTGACTATGGGGACCAGCAGATGTAGTCAACTGCAGTTCGAGTCGCAGACCCAGCAGCTCAAAACTCAATCTGGGTGCATGTGTGTGAGTGCATGCCCAAAATCCCAAGAGGAGAATGGAAGAGAAGGGATTGTGGCATAGCCTGTGTGTGTGTGTGTGTGTGTGTGTGTGTGTGTGTGTGTGATTTCTTGCTTTCTGTCTCTCCAGTGAGTGTACATGCCCTCTAGCAAAAAAAATCTCTTAAAAAAATATGGGACCAGCAGTTGGTGTAATGGCTATGTCGCTGGACTCCCATGAGTCGACCACAATTTGAGTCCCAGACCTGGTGGCTTAAACTCACACTGGGTGCATGTGTGTGTGTGTCCAGAATCCTGAGAGAAAAATGGAGAGGTTGGCTGTTCCTCCTGGGAGGTGATTGCTCGCTTTCTGTCTGTCTCTCTTTCTGGCAAGTGCACACGTCCTATAGCAAAAACCTCTCCAAAAGAAAAAAAAAGGCAATGACTATGGAAAAGGTTTACCTTCCTCTTCATACCTTAGTGAATGTGTGAGTCTTTGTGGTGGAGAGAGACCACATTCATTCATTTATTTATTTATTTGAAAGATTTTTGCTATAGGGTATGTGTGCTCGCCAGAGAGACAGAGGGACAGAGGGATAGAAAGTGAGAAATCCCTGCCAAGGGGGGATGGCCACGCTGCAATCCTTTTTCCTCCATTCTCCTCTTGGGATTTTGGACACATATGCACATGCGCCTGGCGTGAGTTTTAAGCTGTCGGGGCTGGGACTCGAACCGTGTTTGAGTATGTGGGAGTCCAGTGATGTAACCATTACACCATCTGCTGGTCCCGAGAGGCCATGCTCTTGAATATGGGCAAACTTTTTCTCACTCTACAGGCATTTTTGTATATATGCAAACTCACACTGGAGCAAGACCCTGTGAATAAAGAGTATAGAAAAGCCATCACTCAGTCTTCATATCTTACTCGACATTTAAGAACTCATGATGGATTGCTGCCTATGGAATGCGGGATATTTGAGAAAGCCTTTGCTTATTCTCAGACCTTGCTAAACACATGACTTACTACTAGAGAGAAATACTATGCTTGTAAGGAGTGTGGCAAAGAGTTTTACTTGTTTCTCAAAACTTAACATTCACATGTGAGTTCACACTGGAGAAAAACCGCTTGAATATAATAAATGTGGGAAAACCTTCCAAAAAAAAATGATTCAACCCTATCTAATGCTATTATTTGTTTCTTAGGGCTACTGTAATAATGCACTACAAACTAGGTGGCTTAAAACCACAGGTTTTTTTTTTTTTTTTTTTTGTTGAGAGGTTTTTGCTATAGGGTGTGCCAGAAAAAGAGAGAGAGACAAAGAGACAGAAAGCGAGAAATCACCCCCTGGGGTGGAGGGGATGGCTACATTGCATTCCTTTCTCCTCCATTCTCCTCTCAGGATCTTGGGCACCTATGCACATGTGCCTGGCATGAGTTTAAGCCACCAGGTCCAGGACTAGAACTACGGTCTACTACATGGTAGTTCAGTGATATAGCTATCACACCAACTGTCAGTCCCAAAACAACAGAATTATTATCTGACAGTTCTTGAGACTAGAAGTCAAAAAACAAAGATCTGTTGAGTATTGATTTTTCTGAAACCTGTATGGGAGAATCCTTCTTTATCTCTTTTTGCTTCTGGCGATTATCAATAATGCTTAGCAGGGTCAGCAGGGGGCATGGTGGTTAGGGTGCTGGACTCCCACATAGCTAACTGTGGTTCAAGTCCTGGACCTGGCAGTTTGCTTTTTCACATTCATTTTCTCTCTCTCGTGTCTCTCTGGTGCATGCATTTGTCGTATAGCAAGTTAAAAAAAAAAAAATCAAATAAATAATTCTTTGAAAAAAATAATGCTTAGCATTCTTTGGCTTGCAGCTATATTACTTGAATCTCTGTATCCACTGTTCCATGATATTCTCCTCTTATAAGGACACCGTTCCTAATAGATCAAGGGCCCTTATTCCAGTACGGCCTTGCTTTAACTAATTACACTGGCAGCCACCCTATTTCTGACGGTAAGGACGTCAGTGTATCTTTTTTAGGGACCCAATCCAACACAATGAATAACAAATGCCAAATCTCTAAAACAGTTATACAGCTTCAGTGCAACAGAAAATCAATCCCGACTGATTCTAAAATTTTAAAAGAAAAATTTTGTCACAATTGATAAGCTGATTAAAAAAATTATATTAATATACAAAGAACCAAAGAAAGCCAAGATAATATTTTTTAAGAATTATTTAATTTTATTTATTCTTTTTTTTTTTTTCCTTTCTAATTTGACCAGAGTAAGACAGACAGAGAGAGAGAGACAGTGAGAAAGCAAGCTACCAGGTCCAGGATTCAAACCATGGTTGGCCATGTGGGAGTGTCCAGCACCTTAACCACCACGCCACCTGCTGGTCCTGATAATCTTTTTTCTTTTGAAGGGAGAGATTTTTAACTATAGGGTGCATGCGCTTGCCAGAGACAGAGAGATGGAGAGACAAGAAGCAAGAAATCATCCCCCAGCCATGTCACAATCCCTTTTCTTCTATTCTCCTCTCGGGAGTTTTGGCACACATGTACATGCACCTGGCATGAGTTTGAAACCACCAGGTAGTCGACTTGAACTGTGGCTGGTCATGTGGGAATCCAACGATGTAACAATTATACCATCTGCTGGCCCCAAGACAACCTTGAAGAACACAGTGGTAGGGAAGGCTTTTTCCTATAAGATATCATGAATTATTGAGTGGTCAGAAAAGAAAGTCATGATGTATTTTTCTACACAAAAATTGCATCATGACTTTTCTTTTTTCTTAAAGAATTATTTATTCATTCATTTATCTTAATTTGATCAGAAGAAGATAGACACACAGAGGGAAGGAAAGTGAGAAAGCGAGTCACCAGGTCCAGGACTTGAACCGTGGTTGGCCATGTGGGAACGTCCAGCACCTTAACCACCTGCGGGCCCCATGTCATGACTTTTCTGACAACCCAATGTTGTAAATCTGTTATAAAAATTAAGATAACATATTTTTACAAGAAGAGATAAAAGGAATAGGTTACAGTCCTGAAACAGCCAACACATATTTAGACTATTTATATGTGACAAAAGTGACAATGCAGACTAGTGGGGGAAACAATAAGCTTTGCAAAAACAGGGCTTAATTTGGCCGGCAGGTGGCACGGTAGTTGAAGCACTAAACTCCTACATAACTGACCGTGGTTCAAATCCCAGATCCAGTGGCCCAAAAGTCACAACAAATAAACAGATGAATAAAAAATAAATAAATAGGGATCAGCATGTGACATGGTGGTTGGGACGCTGAGCTCCCCTATGGCCTACCGTGGTTTAAGTTCTGAACCTGGCAACTGGCTTTCTCAGTTTCCCTCTGTCTCTCTGGTCACATTAAAAGAAAAATGATATACAAAACTAGATACAATCATTCTTAAAAAAAAAATAAGGCTTAATCAATTTCATATTTACATGGAAAAGATGAACACCTTACATATGCCATCCATAAAACCCAACTTCAGATGGATTACAAATCTAAATGTGAAAGACAAAGTAGTAACACTTCCAGAAATTTCCTACCTTTGGCAAGGAAGTATTTGTTAACAGAACATAAGCAGCACGAAGCATAAAGTTCTTTTATGCTCATAAAAGACACCAATAAGAGAAAGAAAAGGCAAGCTACTGAGTGAGAGGCAATATTTTGCAATATGTGTATTCAAAAAGGATGGTCTTAGTCTGTCCCTGCTGGTCACAACTTTCATAGACTGGGTAATTTATAGATAACAGATATTTTTTCTCATAATTCTGGAGGCTGAGAAATCCACGGTCAGGTGTGGGCAGATTCGTTGTCTGGTAAAGGTTCTCTCTGATTCTAAGATGGCATTGTATTCTCTTGAGGTGAGGAATGTTGTGTTCTCCCATAGTGGAAGGATTCAAAGGGCGAAAGGGATAAACCTTGCGTGAAGCCTCTCTGAAAAGGGCATCAATCCCCTTTGGGAGGCAGAGAACTTATGGCCTAGTCACCCCTCCCCTCTCCAATACCAACACCTTTGTGTTAAGTTCCAACATATGGATTTAGAAAGGACACATATATTCAAACCATAGCAGAGCTTGTATTCAGCATACAGATCCATAAGAAAAATGGCAAGCAATACAATACAAAAAATAACTAAGAATCTTGAATATGGAAAGAATATCCAGATATTCAAAAGCATGAAAATGGGCTTAACTTCAGCAATCTAGGAAATGCAAGTGAAAACCATAGTGAGATACTGCTATATCCCCACCAGAACGGTTACAATTTAAAAAGATGTACAGCTCAGGACAAGCAGTTGGCGTAATGGCTATGTCGCTGGATTCCCATGTAGTCGACTGCGGTTCGAGTCCTGGACCTGGTGGCTTAAACTCACGCCAGGCGCATGTGTGTGCGTGCCTAAGATCCCAAGAGGAGAATGGAGGAGAAGGGATTGCACCCCAAGGGGTGATTTCTGGCTTTCTGTCTCTCTGTCTCTCTCTGTCTTTCTGGCGTGTGCACACACTCTATAACAAAAACCTCTCCAAAAAAAAAAAAAGTGTACAGTTGTAATTATCAGCAAGGATATTGGAAAACAAACTCTCAAACATGACTGGTGGTGTCATCGAACCTATGTAATTCACCTTCCAATTTTATAAGAGAATGTTTATTACCAAGCTGCTGGTCTAGGAGACAGGAGACTGGCTCAAATCTATCTCCTACATATGAGTTTGATGTTAGTAAGGGGGTAGTAGCTTGTAAGGCACTTTATGATTGGTTCTTGGGCATTTGGGGCTTGGACTCTGGGTAGGCAAGTGCAGAGGGTCTGCCTGTGTATTGGTACAGGGCATGAGCAGAAATGTCAGCCTTGTTATGATGGGAGCTGTCATACTTTCTGGGTTTTCATGTCACTAGGTCACTTCAGGTCATTGCTAGGTGTGTTCTGTACAGGCTCCATGAAGCCATCTGGGTTCTTCCAGTCCTAGCCAGTTCTCACAGGTTTCTGGGCAGTCTTCTGAAAGACAGAAGCTCAGTCCCAACCTTAGGAACTTTGTTATAAGAGGGCTAAATCAGTGAGAGTGTAAACTGAACCAACCACTTTCTAGAAAACATCACATTATCTAAAGTTTTGTATATACATAACAAGCAATATTTTTTAAAAGAATTATCTTATTTTAACTTTATTTATTATTATTATCATTATTATTTTCCAGTTTGATCAGAGAGACATGGAGAGAGAGAAAGTGAGAAGGCAAGCCACCAGGCCCGAGACTCGAACTGTGGACGGCCATGTGGGAGTCCAGTGCCTTTAACCACCATGCCACTTGCCGGCCCCCATAACAAGCAATATTACTGCTAGGTACAAAGCAACAAAAGATGGGAATGTTCACAGTAGCAATATTCCTTTTTGAAAAAATAATTTTGACTTTATTAACTTATTTTAATTTGACCAGAGAGAGACAGAATGAGAGAGAGGGAGAAAGTGAGAAAGCAAACTATCAGGCCAGGACTGGAACCATGGTTGGCCATGTGGGAGTCCAGTGCCCTTAACCACCACACCACCTTCTGGCCGCGCCCGTCACAGTAGCAATATTCCTAATAGCTGAAAATTGGAACCACACCCAATGTCCATCAGCAGTAGGTAATTATACTGTAGCTGGGCCAGCAGGTGGCCTGCTGGTTAAGGTGCAGGATCCCACAGGGCCTGCACCACTCGTCTCAGACCTAGTAACTTGAAAAACATGCCAGTGCTGGGTGCATATGACTGCGCCCAAAAATCTGGAGAGAATAGAGAAGGGACTGCAGTGTGACCAATGGGGGGGATAATTTCTGATTTCCTCCATTTCCCTCTCTCTCTCAGCAGCGAGTGTTTGTGCCCTATGGCAAAAAATCTGGGAAAAAACGTAGTATATTCATGAAGTGGAATACTATACAGCAATCAAAATGAAAATGTCTCCCCAACTCTCACAAATCACGGACGTAGCTCAGAGATAACGTTGAACGAAAGAATGCCAAATCCTGACTTTGGGCAAGTTACGACAAAAATAACTTCTGGTTTTGGTGAGGATTCAGTGGGAAGACGTGTCAAGTGCTTGGATGGTGCGTGGTCCGAGTGTTAGGTATTATTTACGTTCCCTCAGGGGCTACTTCACGGAAATGGGCACTCAAGGAGGGTTCTGAGCGCTCACAGGGCCTTCTGACACTCCAGCCTCTTCCTTCCCCGTCTCACGGCCAGCCTGGCTCTCTCTAAGGCGTCGACCATAGCTGAGGAGCGGGGGATGCTGGGAAGGTCCCCTCGCTGTCCGGAGCATGATGGGAAGGGTGGGCGGAGACCCGGGCTGCGCACGCGCAGTTGGCCGGCTGTCGCACTGCGATGGATGGGTGCAGTTCCCGAAAGGGAGAGTAATTGTGGTCCTGGCGCGGGAGGTTTGGTCCTGCTCTCCGTTCCCCGCCCGGCGCTCCGCCGGGAGCAGGGAGGCGACCGCAGGT
>NW_006159717.1:1251309-1270824 GCF_000334495.1 Tupaia belangeri chinensis
CCCGTAGGTTGCTACGGCCGGACGAGTGGCCGCAAGTTCTCCGGCGGCCCAGCGCTCCACCAGCTGCCGGCGGCGTGCGGGGTCCCGTGGGACAAGGCAACTTCGGGGAGCTTGCTTTTCGCCTCAGGTTTAGGGCGCCCGTCTAGTGCGTATACTCTTGAGCGGAAGGCAGTCTAATGAATGGCCCAGAGTCCTGTTTACAGGAAAGCGATAGGAAGCGGGTCCCCGAGCGCCTCGTCCAGCGCAACCCTGAAAGGGGCAGGTGGCCTGCTCTAGGCGAGGCGTGCCTGCTGCTCATGGGAAGCGTCCTGAGCTCGGCGCGAGCATCAGGCCAGGAACGGGCTCCCTCGGAGGCCTCCACCGAAGGCTGAGAGGTGAGGTGGGAGGTGAACGTGCCGCCCTCGAGCAGTGCAAGCCCAGTGCAAGCCGACGTGCGCCTTCGAGGACGAATTCTCACGGAGTCAGAAACTGTATTTCTTGAGTCCATCCTCTCCGAACTTATTAACTTCCTCCCATGTCTTGGTCTGCTAGTTTAATCGGCCTTGACCTTTGATTTAAAAAGACCCAAGTGCTTGTCTTATTTATTTTTTAAAAAAACTATTTTATTTAGCTTTATTTATTTATTCATTTTTTTTTCTCATTTTTTTGGTAGAGGTTTTTGCTATAGGGTGCATGCACTCACCAGAAAGAGAGAGAGAAAGTGAGAAATCACCCCTCAGGGGGGATGGCCATGCCGCAATCCCTTCTCCAACTTTCTTCTCTCAGGATCTTGGACACGTAGGCCACATACCCCGCGTGAGTTTAAGCCACGGGGTCCGGGACTAGAATCATGGTCGACTACTTGGGAGTCCAGCAACATAGCCATTATGCTAACTGCTGATCCCGATTTCTTAATTTATTTTTAATTTGGCCAGAAAGGGACAGAGTGAGTGAATGAAAGAGAGAGAAAGAGAGAAAAGGAAAGTGAGAAAGCAAACTGCCAGGTCTGGGACTCCAACTATGGTTGGTTATGTGGGAGTCTTAACACCTTAACCACCCCCGCCACCTGCCAGCCTCCCAAGTGCTTGTCTTTAAAGATATTGGGAAAGTGGGAGCTATTGCAGACTTTTCCTGACTGCTAAGGTAGCTACCGAAGTAGAAAGCAGCAAGAAAGGAGAACCATTAGTCATAGCCCTGGAAGATTTTCTTTTCAGATGCTCAGACCTGAAGCCCCATGAGTAAGTCAGAGTTTTTAATATAAATATGAAGAATTAAAAAAAAAAAAAAAAAGACAAACTTGAGTGCAAATCTTTTACCTTGTATTTTAGGAATCCACTCTCCATTGCCAAGAAGAAATCTGTTAGTTTTAGATGGTGGAACCCCTTTGCATAAAATATTAGAATGAAAGAACCTTTGGATGGTGCCTGTGGCAAAGCAATGACACCACAGCAGGGGCTTGTGGACAAAATTAAAGAAGAGCCTGACAATGCCCAAGTAAGCATTTCATCTTGACTTTTAAAGTTTTTTTTGTTGTTCAGTTTTCTTTTTTGTCTAGTGAATTGCAGGTTTCAGTTAGGTGGTCTCTGGTTTATAAGTTAAAACAACCCAAACCGATCTCCCCATTAAATGAATAAATCATGTTTTATGCTTTTTGAATTAAAAATACCTTTGTAACTATGTAATATTTCTTTTTGTTAAAAAAAAAAAGATAATATGTATTACCAGTTGTTTATACTTAGCACTTAAAAAAAATTCTCTTGGGGAGAACAGGTGGCATGGTGGTTGAGGCACCAGACTTCCACGTGGTCCATGCAGTTTGAGTCCCGGACCTGGTTGCTTGCCTTCTTATTTTCTCTTTCTCTTTCTCTCTCTCTGGCGAGCATATGTGCCCTGTAACAAATTAAAAATAATAATAATACGGAACCAGCAGTTAGTGTAATGGCTATGTCGCTGGACTCCCACGTAGTCGACCGCGGTTCGAGTCCCGGACCCGGTGGCTTAAAACTCACACCGAGCATGTGTGCGTGCGTGCCCAAGATCCCGAGAGGAGAATGGAGGAGAAGGGATTGCGGCGTGACCATCCCCCCTGGGGGGGTGATTTCTCGCTTTCTGTCTCTATGTCTCTCTCTGTCTGTCTGGCAAGTGCACGCACCCTATAGTGAAAACCTCTCCAAATAATAATAATAATGATAATGAATAAAATTAAATAATGAAAAAAATTCTCTTGGGGGCCAGCAGGTGGCTAGGTGGCAGTTAGTAAATGGCAAAGACACTGCACTCCCACCTGACTGACTGAGATTCGAGTCCTGGACCTGGCGGCTCACTTTCTTTCTCTCTCTCTGGTGAGTGTATATGCTCTGTGGCAAAAAAATAAAAAAAGTGAAATGAAAAATTGAATTTTTTAAGAAGTTTTTGCCATAGGATGTGTGTGCTTGCCCGAGAGAGAGATACAGAGACAATAAGAGGGAAAGTCAGAAATCACCCTGCAGGGGGATGGCCACACTGCAGTCCCTTCTCCATTCTCATCCTGGGATCTTAGGCACACACGGGCGTGCACCCAGCGTGAGTTTCAGGCCCCTGGGTCCAGGACTTGAACTATGGTCAGCCATGTGGTAGTCCAGCAATGTAGCCACTAAGCCATCTGCTTGCCCCAAAGTATTTAATTCTGTTTTAGGTGAGTTTTTTGCTCTAGGGTGCGTGCACTCCCAGAGAGACGGAGACAGACAGAAAGTGAGACATCAACTCCCAGGGGGTAGCCAAGCCGCAATCCCTGTCTTCCATTTTGCTCTCAGGATTTTAGACATGCATATACATGTGCCTGGTGTGTGTTTTAAGCTGCTGGGTCCGGGACTCGAACCATAGTTGACTACATGGGAATCCAGTGACGTAACCATTGTAACAACTACCAGTCCCAATATATTTAATTCTTTTGAGAGGTTTTTGCTATAGGGCGCATGTGCTCACCAGGAAGATGGAGACAGACAGACAGACAGAAAGCGAGGAATCACCCCCCAGGGGGGATGGCCACACCACAATCCCTTCTCCTCCATTCTCCTCTCGGGATCTTGGGCATGCATGTACACATGTCAGGTGTGAGTTTAAGCCACCGGGTCCAGGACTTGAACCATAGTCGACTACATGGGAGTCCAGTGACATAGCCATCACGCCATCTGCTGGTCCCTTAATTCATTATATTAAAAAAGAATTATTTTATTTAACTTTAATTATTTATTTATTTTAATTTGACCAGAGAGGGACAGAGTAAGAGAGAGAGAGGGAAAGTGAGAAAGCAAGCCACCAGCTTAGGACTCAAACCATGGTTGGTCATGTGGGAATCCAACATCCTTAACCATCATGCTACCTGCTGGCCCCTAATTCATTTTATTTTAATTAACTTTATTTATTTATTTATTTATTTATTTTTAATTTAACCACAGAAGGACAGAGTGTGAGAGAGAAAAAATGAGAATGCAAGCCACCAGTTTTGGGGTTCAAACCTCAGTCAGCCATGTGGGAGTCCATTGCTCTTAACCACCATGCCACCTGCTGGCCCCCCATTATTTATTTATTTATTTATTTTGAGGGATTTTTGCTATAGGGCACATAGCATTCACCAGAAAGACAGAGACAGAGACAGAAAACGAGAAATCATCCCCCCTGAGGGGGGATGGCCACGCTGCAATTCCTTCTTCTCCATTCTTCTCTCGGGATCTTGGGGACGCATACACACACGCCTGGTGTGAGTTTAAGCCACTGAGTCCGGGACTCAAACTGATTGACTACATGGGAGTCCAGTGACATAGCCAGTACACCAACCACTGGTCCCCCTAATTCATTTTTTAAAGAGAGATTTTTGCTATAGGGTGCATGTGCTTGCCAAGGAGGCAGAGACAGAAAATGAGAAATCACTCCCTGGGAGGGTGGCTATGCCCCAGTCACTTCTCCATTCTCTTGGGATTTTTGGCAAACTCGCACACACTCCTTGTGTGAGCTTTAGGCCGTTAAGTCCAGGGCTCGAATCATGGTTGTCTACATGGGAATCCAGCAATGTAGCCATTATGCTATCTGCTGCTGCTGAAATATTGAATTCTTTAAAAAAACAAAAAAACTACAGACTCTTATGCCTGGTAGTAGTTTTCTTTATCCTGTTAAGTATTTATGGTCTATGTGCTAGGTTCTGGAGATCAGGAGTGAGCCGAGTCAGCGTAGGCCCTTCCCGCGTAGAGTTTGCGGGCTAGTAGGAGAGAGTACATGAGTAATTGGTCAAATAATATATGTCAGTCCAGACTATGACAGTACTCTGGAAGAACTGGGGAGTCTGGCCGAGTTTTGGCTGAGGGCTGGGGGATAGGGAGACCTTCCTAAGGGATGGAGTGGTAAGCTGAATCGTGAAGGACGGACTGAGTAGGCACAGGGCGTGAGGAGTGTGTTCCACACAGAGGGAGCTGTGAGTGGAAAGCCCTGAGTGGGGAGATGCGGGTTTTTTTGAAAAACTTCTAGACCAGTAGACCTTGCATACTGTGAAAGTATGCAGATGGAGATGATGGCAGTCAGATAACAACAGTAATAATAGATGTCATTAACATGTCAACACGCAGTATATATGTACCATAGTAACCTGTGACAGTAACATCAACATGATTGGTACCGATGTGTGCTAAGTATTCCAGGTATTATCCTCACCTTCTGTTTTACAGATGAGGAAACCAAAGCACTAAAAGGCCAGGTAGTTTACCACATGTTGTAGTTAGTAAACGGCAAAGACTGGGTTAAAAAAAATCCGCAGATGGGACCAGCAGTTAGCGTAATGGCTATGTTGCTGGACTCCCACGTAGTCGAACTCGGTTCGAGTCCTGGACCCGGTGGCTTAAACTCACGCCGGGCACGTGTGTGTGTGTGTGCCCAAGACCTCGAGAGGAGAATGGAGGAGAAGGGATTGTGGTGTGGCCATCCTCCCTGGGGGGCGATTTCTCTCTTTCTGTCTCTGTCTCTTTCTGTCTGGCAAACACTTGTGCCCTATAGCGAAAACTTCTCCAAAAAAAAAAAAATCTGGGGAGTTAGACTCCAGAGCCTATGCTGTTCTGCTTTTATAGTAAGATGGTATGTAATTTAATTTTAATTTGATGAGAGAGAGGCAGTGAGAAAACAAGCTGCCAGGTCCGAGACCTGAGCTAAGGTCGGCCACGTGGAGTCTTATGCACCAGCCACCGCACTGCCTGTCGGTCCCGCCATTGTAGGGTTTAAGCGGGAAAGTAGGATGAGACAGATTTGTGTTTGGAAAGATCATTCTGGCTCCCCTTGGAGGACCCCTATTGAAAAACACAAAAATTAATGCAGAAAGAGCATTAGTCATTTGGCAATTTTTTTTTCCCTTGGGCAGTTTTCTTCTCTAGTTATTGATTTATTGCAAAAAATAAAGCAGTAGTTTTAAAAAACAATTATTAATTTTATTTATCATTATTACTTTTTTTTTTTTTTTGGAGAGATTTTCGCTATAGGGCGCGTGCGCTCGCCAGACAGACAGAGAGAGACATAGAGACAGAAAGCGAGAAATCCCCCCCCAGGGGGGATGGTCACGCCGCAATCCCTTCTCCTCCATTCTCCTCTCGGGATCTTGGGCACGCACGCACACGCGCCCGGCGTGAGTTCTAAGCCACCAGGTCCGGGACACGAACCGCGGTCGACTACGTGGGAGTCCAGCGACATAGCCATTACGCTAACTGCTGGTTCCCTCATTATTACTTTTAATTATTTTGTTTATTGTCATTATTTTTTATTTTTTGAAGTTGACCAGAGAGAGAGAAGGAAAGTGAGAAAGCAAGCTGCCAGGTCTGGGGCTCAAACAGCAGTCAACCATGTGGGAGTCCAGCCACCTTAACCACCACGCCACCTGCCGGTTCCTATTATTTACTATTTTTAAAAATTTTGCTATAGGGCACATGAACTCACTAGAGAGAGACAGGGGGCAGGTCTGGGACTTGAACAGACAGACTTGAACAGCTGTGTGGGAGTCCAGCGCCTTAACCACCAGGCCATGTGCTGGCCACAGGCAGTACTGTTTTTGAAACAAGTATAAGTAACATAAATAAAATAGTAAATATGGTTTCTCACTCCATTCATAGACAGTGTGATTCCAGGACAGGGATGCCTGATAGGTTCTGTCTCCGTGAGCTGTCCTTTCAGAGTGCTGTGCTGAGAAGGGTTTGGAAAGGCCATCTGCAGAGCGTGGAGGGGCGTCAGCATTCCGGGTGCTTCTCTTCCTTCCAGATGGTAGATTCTTCCTCATCCCCTGCTGGAGATAACCATTTGTCAGGTTTTGTGGATTTACCTGTTAAGTATCCTTTTCTTTTTTAAAGAATTGTTTTAGGTGGCGTGGTGATTAAGGCACTAGACACTCCCACATAGCTGACCATGGTTCGAATCCTGGATCTTGCTTTCTCACTTTCTCTCTCTCTCTCTGTCTGTCTCTTTCTGGTCAAATTCAAATGAATGAATAAATAAAGTTAAATAAATTCTTTTTTTTTTTTTTGAGGGGTTTTTGCTATAGGGCGTGTGTGCTCGTCAGACAGAGAGAGACATAGAGACAGAAAGCAAGAAATCACCCCCCAGAGGGGATGGCCACGCCGCAGTCCCTTCTCCTCCATTCTCCTCTTGGGATCTTGGGCACGCACGCACACGCGCCCGGCGTGAGTTTAAGCCACTGGGTCTGGGACGCGAACCACGGTCGACTATGTGGGAGTCCAGCGACATAGCCATTACGCTAACTGCTGGTCCCAAAATTAAATAAATTCTTTAAAAAAAAGAATTATTTTATTCAACTTAATTAATTAACTAATTAACTAATTGATTTCAGTTTGACGAGAGAGAAAGAGAGAGAGAGCACGCCGCCAAGTGAGAAAGCAAGCCGCCAGGTCTGGGACTCTAACCATGGTCGGCCATGTGGGAATCCATTGCCTTTAACCACCTGCTGACCCCCTGTTATGTATCTTTTGACTCCCTTTTCCTTGTTGTATTATTGTTTCTTACCTATGTTTTTTTTTGTTTTTTTTTTAAGAATTTTTTATTTATTATTTTTTAGCAGGTTTTGTTTTACGGTGTGTGTTTACTGGAGAGAGAGAGATAGAGACAATGAGAGGGAAAGTGAGAAATCACACCCCCAGGGATGGCCACACCACAATGCTTTCTCCTCCTGGGACCTTGGGAATGCGTGTACATGCGCTTGGTGTGATTTTGAAGCCACCAGGTTCAAGACTCGAATTGCAGTCGGCCATGTGGGAATCCACTGACATAACTGCTATGCCATCTGCTGGCCCTTTTATTATTTTTAAATCTCAGAGGGCACGTGCAGAGGAGAGAAATAGGAAGAAAGTGAAAGTGAGAAAGCAAGGTGCCAGGTCTGGGACTTGAACTGCATTCAACCATGTGAGAGTGTAGTGCCTTAACCACCATTCCACCTGCTGGCCCCTCTGGACTTCTGTAACATTTTCCTATTCCTTTTTCTTCCTTCAGTCACATATCCCATGAAAACACTGTACAGTGATGTCATTGTGCTCTCTAGAGAGCTGGTGAAATAACTTCCTTTAAAGACCCTGTCTCGGGACCAACAGTTGGCGTAATGGCTGTGTCGCTGGACTCCCATGTGGTCGACTATGGTTCGAGTCCCGGACCCAGTGGCTTAAACTCACGCTGGGTACCTGTATGTGTGCACCCAAGATCCCGAGAGGAGAATGGAGGCGAAGGGATTGCAGTATGGCCATCCCCCCGGGGGATGATTTCTGTCTCTCTGATTAATAAAGAAAGTTAAATAAATTCTTTTTTTTTTTTTTGAGGGGTTTTTGCTATAGGGCGTGTGTGCTCGTCAGACAGAGAGAGACATAGAGACAGAAAGCAAGAAATCACCCCCCAGAGGGGATGGCCACGCCGCAGTCCCTTCTCCTCCATTCTCCTCTTGGGATCTTGGGCACGCACGCACACGCGCCCGGCGTGAGTTTAAGCCACTGGGTCTGGGACGCGAACCACGGTCGACTATGTGGGAGTCCAGCGACATAGCCATTACGCTAACTGCTGGTCCCAAAATTAAATAAATTCTTTAAAAAAAAGAATTATTTTATTCAACTTAATTAATTAACTAATTAACTAATTGATTTCAGTTTGACGAGAGAGAAAGAGAGAGAGAGCACGCCGCCAAGTGAGAAAGCAAGCCGCCAGGTCTGGGACTCTAACCATGGTCGGCCATGTGGGAATCCATTGCCTTTAACCACCTGCTGACCCCCTGTTATGTATCTTTTGACTCCCTTTTCCTTGTTGTATTATTGTTTCTTACCTATGTTTTTTTTTGTTTTTTTTTTAAGAATTTTTTATTTATTATTTTTTAGCAGGTTTTGTTTTACGGTGTGTGTTTACTGGAGAGAGAGAGATAGAGACAATGAGAGGGAAAGTGAGAAATCACACCCCCAGGGATGGCCACACCACAATGCTTTCTCCTCCTGGGACCTTGGGAATGCGTGTACATGCGCTTGGTGTGATTTTGAAGCCACCAGGTTCAAGACTCGAATTGCAGTCGGCCATGTGGGAATCCACTGACATAACTGCTATGCCATCTGCTGGCCCTTTTATTATTTTTAAATCTCAGAGGGCACGTGCAGAGGAGAGAAATAGGAAGAAAGTGAAAGTGAGAAAGCAAGGTGCCAGGTCTGGGACTTGAACTGCATTCAACCATGTGAGAGTGTAGTGCCTTAACCACCATTCCACCTGCTGGCCCCTCTGGACTTCTGTAACATTTTCCTATTCCTTTTTCTTCCTTCAGTCACATATCCCATGAAAACACTGTACAGTGATGTCATTGTGCTCTCTAGAGAGCTGGTGAAATAACTTCCTTTAAAGACCCTGTCTCGGGACCAACAGTTGGCGTAATGGCTGTGTCGCTGGACTCCCATGTGGTCGACTATGGTTCGAGTCCCGGACCCAGTGGCTTAAACTCACGCTGGGTACCTGTATGTGTGCACCCAAGATCCCGAGAGGAGAATGGAGGCGAAGGGATTGCAGTATGGCCATCCCCCCGGGGGATGATTTCTGTCTCTCTGTCTCTGTCTTTCTGGTGAGCGCACATGCCCTATAGCAAAAGGCTCTCCAAAAAAAAAATAGAAAGGAATCATTTTATTATTTTTAATGGATCAGGGACAGCAAGAGCGAGACAGAGAAAGTAGAGAAAGCAAGCCTCCAGTTCCGGGACCCAAACTACTGTTGGCCGAGTGGGAGTCCAGAGTCCTTAACCACCACGCCACCTGTCGGCCCTCCAATGACATTCTTTACATTCCAAAGTTACTTTGTACTCTGAAAGACACCAGCCTTCTTCTCCTTTTCAAAATCTTTCATGGAATCATAATTTCTGTAGAAATGTGCCTATGCCTGCTTTCTTAGCTCAGCCACAGCAAACTTATAGAAAGCTGCAGCGCTCAGGGGTACAGATACTGCTCCAGCAATAGGAAATTGCAGGTGCTTGGCCAGAAGGCCAGCATCTGAGCTTTCGCCAAAGCACTGGAAGCCATGGCAGTTACTGTGCTTCAGCACCAACGTCCTTCCATGCTGAAGAAGAAAGCTCATTTCTTCTGTGAGTTTTTACTCCTGCTGTCTGTATTCCATATCATGTAAAGGCTGTTGTGAGCAGTTTACGTATACAGGGCTTTGTAAGCTCATGGAGAAATGGAATTCATTTTATCATAATTTTTTCCCCTGATCCTAACCCCACACCTTAAATCTAATTCTCGCCTTAAGAAAAATAGAATTATAGGAGGACAACAGGTGGCATGATGGTTAAGGTGCTGGACTCCCACATGGCTGACTGTGGTTTAAATCCGGGACCTGGTGGCTTGCTTTCTCACTTCCTCTCTCTCTTTCTTTCTGGTGAGCACACTTGCCTTATATCAAATTAAAAAAATACTAAAATAAAATAAATCTTTTAAAAAATGGAATGAAAGTATGAGTTTATTTTGGCACAAAAAAATTGAAATCAATGCATAGTTATTTTATTTTTTAATAATGCACATTTCTGTGAACTTCTTGAAGACTCTTCATATTCATCTATTTGATATTCATAGTCCCGGGTACTATTTCTGTTCCACCTTACATTCAAGCAGCTGAAATAAAGAAACTTGTTAAAGTCACACAACGGACCAGCAGATGGTGTAATCACTGGACTACCACATGGTCAACCATGGTTTGAGTCCTGGACCTGGTGGCCTAAAACTCATGCTATGTGTGTGCGTGCCCAAGATCCTGAGGAGAATGGAGGAGAAGGGATTGCGGCGTGGCCATCCCCCCTGGGGTGATTTCTCAGTTTCTATCTCTCTGTCTCTGTCTTTCTGGTGAGTGTACGCACCCTATAGCCAAAAAAAAAAAACCACCTCCGAAAGTACACCCCATGTGGCATGGCCACACTTGTAAGCCATTTCCTCCATTCCCAGCTCATCCGGATGTGGGACGTGCACACACGAGCCAGTGTATTTTCCAGCTGCTAGGATTGGGCCTTAAACTGGTCAGCCACGTGGGAGCTGACCCCCACAGTGTAGTTCTTACCCATTGCACCGTGGACTGGCCCATAGCAGTTGAGTATTTTAAGAACAAAGTAGGAGAAGAGAATACATTTCAAAATGTTTAGGTAAAATTTATCAGGTTTAGAGATTGCCTGTGAAGTTTGAGAGTCAAAGAGGAGTTGAGAAATACTTCCCGGTTTCTGGATTTATGATGATATGATAAACGATAGCATTTACTGAGGGGCTAGAACAGGACTCTAAAAAGTAACTGATGGAGCATGGGATCTGCTCTGTTTAAGGGGCTTGAGGCACATTCAAGTGGTAGTCTGCACTGGGTGGCATTTGTACATACAAGTCTGGGACTTGGAGATTTCAAAGTTATCTACCTTTAAGGGTGGGGTTGCCAGATGAAATCCAGCATGCCCAGTTTCATTTGACTATCAATATCATGAGAGTATGTGTGAGGTAAGGCTGGGGCACCCTTCACAGGGCTTGGTCACGCTGCCATCCCTTTTCTCCAGTCCTTAGTCCACTAGGATCCTAGGCACGTGTGCAGGTGCCTGGTGTGTTTTCAGGCCAGCCAGTGGGGGCTTGAGTGGCAGTGTTCATGTAGCCTCCAGCTCTTAGTCTGTTTTGCCATGAACTACACCATGGAGGTCAGTCCAACCATGGGAATTTTTTTTTTTTTTTACATTTGTTACAGGACGTGTGTGCTCACTCTAGAGACAGATAGGGAGAGAAAAGTGATAGTGAGAAAGCACCCCCCAGGGACATGGCCATGCCACAATTCCTTCTCCATTCTCATCTCACGATTTTGAGAATGAACACGTGTGCTGGTGTGTTTTTCAAGCCACCAGTTCCAGGACTTGAACCTCACCGTTGGCCACGTGGGATGCCGCTACCTCAACCACCAAGCCATTGGCTGGCCCCAACAGTGATAATTTAAAAAAAAAAAAATTAATTTAATTTTATTTATTCATTTATTTTAATTTGACCAGAGAGAGATACACAGAGATAGAGGGGGGGGGAAATAAGAAAGCAAGCCACCAGGTCTCGTATTCGAACCTCGGTCGGCCATGTGGGACTATCCAGCGCCTTAACCACCACACCACCTGCTGGTCCCAACAGTGATAATTTTTAACACAAGTACGTTTCATGCAATTTTTGGAACATACTTACTCTAAAAGTTATTTGTTTACCCAAAACTGAAATTCAACGAGGTGTTTTGCATCCCTATTTGAAGTCTGGCAGCTCTGTATAGGTGGTAAGTGAAGCCATGAGTCTGGATGAGATTGTTTGGGAAGTGAGAGTAGAGAGTGTAGGTTAGAGGAGAAAGCTGGGAGCTGGTTAACTTCGGACTTCAGAGTAGTCCCCTCTCCAGCACCCCAGCCTTGCCTGGGAGCTCGTTAGGGCTGGGCTGGCCCTTTAACGCAGTGTTTAGTACTGTGCACAGAAAGCTGGATCCTGCCTGGGCGACTGCTGTTCAGTTCTTGGCCCCAGCATCTCAGAAAACACCCTGCGTTGTGTGTTTGTGTGTGTGTGTGTTTGTGTGTGTGTGCACGTGCCCCCGCAAGTTCTGGTAGGATGGAGAAATGGAAAGAAATGTGGCGTGACTACGCTCCATTGGGAAGCACTTTCTCTCCCTCTGTCTGGTGAGCACGTGTGCCCACTGGCAAAAACGAAAAAAAAAAGAAAAATGTTTGTCCTCTTACTGATCCAGGAACTCTGGGACTAGAGCCCGTTTATGTTTGAACATGGCTTCCAAGAAGTTCTGATGGCACTGAATTTGGGAACTGTTGGCTTAAGGATGAACATAAGATGATCCTGAAGGATGGGCCAGCAGGTGGCATGGTGGTTAAAAGTGCTGGACTCCCACATGGCAGACCATGGTTCAAGTCCTGGTCCTGGTGGTTTGCTTTCTCACTTTCCCTCTCTGTCTTTCTCTGACCAAACTGGATAATAATGATAAAATAAATAAAGTTAAATAAAATAATTCTTTAAGTAACAAAAAGATCCTAAAGAATACTGCTTACGTCATTTTTAGTTGCTATGACAAATTACCCACAGACTAGGTGGCTTATGAACAACAAATTTATTTTTCACGGTTCCAGAGGGTGACAGTCTGAGATCAGGGTACCAGCGTGGCTGGGTTGAGAGTGAGGGCCCTCTTCTGGGTTCCCTACTACTGACTTCTTGCTGGAACCTCTCAAGGTAGACAGCTAGGTAGCTGTTTGCCCTCTTTTTTTTTTTTTTTGAGTTATTTTTGCTATAGGACACATGCACTCACCAGAAAGACAAGAGAGACAGAAAGTGAGAAATCACCCCCCAAGGGGAATGGGCACACCGCAGTCCCTTCTCCTCTATTCTCTCAGGATCTTGGACACGCACACACACGTGCCTGGTGTGAGTTTAAGCCACTGGGTCTGGGACTTTAACCACGGTCACCTATGTGGGAGTCCAGCGACATAGCCATTATTCCAGCTGTTGGTCCCTAAATAAAACAGATTTAAAAAAAAAAAAAAAAACAACTTGTGTAAAGTGGAACTAAAGGATAAAAATAAAAAATACAAACTTGATTTCTATTTTTTATTTATTTTTTATTTTTTTTTTTGAGAGGTTTTCGCTATAGGGCACATGCACTCGCCCGACAGACAGAGAGACATAGAGACAAAAAGCGAGAAATCACCCCCCAGAGGGGATGGTCACGCCGCAGTACCTTCTCCTCCACTTTCCTTTTGGGATCTTGGGCATGCACGCACACATGCCCGGCGTGAGCTTTAAGCCACCGGGTCCAGGACGCGAACTGTGGTCGACTACGTGGGAGTCCAGCGACATAGCCATTATGCTAACTGCTGGTTCCCAAAAATACAAACTTGATTTCTCAACATAAGCTCCATCAAGCTCCAGACGCATTTGTAAGCAGTGATAGCAGCCATTCAGTTCATCCTGAAGAACCAAGCTCGTGGGAACCGTGACCATGTCAGCGTAGTGCTTTTTTTTTTTTCTTTTAATTTTATTATATTTTTAATATTACATTTAATCACATATCTTAAAAAAATTTTTTTGGCCAACTGCTGGTCCCATATTTAATTATTATTATTATTTTTTAAGAATTATTTTGTTAGGGGACCAGCAGATGGTGTGTGGTTGAAGTGCTGGACACTTCCACATGGCTGACCATGGTTCGAGGCCTGGACCTGGTGGGCTTGCCTTCTCACTTTCCTTCTCTCTGTTTGTCTCTCTCTGGTCAAGTTAAAAAAGTAAATGAATGAGTAAAAGTAAATAAAATAATTTAAAAAAGAATTTTGTTTTTAAGCTTTTATTTTTATTTTTATTTGCCTGTTGGTACAAGGTAAACAACCATGGCAGATGGTTAAATATGCAAAAATAGAGCAAAATATGAAATAAACTATTAACAACGGCTATTTGTCACCTAAAATCAATGAACTTTGGCCTAGGAGGACATAGAAGTCAGATCATTAACACTGAAAAATGTGGGGGAGGGACCAGCAGTTACCGAAATGGCCATGTTGCCGAACTCCCATGTAGTTGACCGTCGTTTGAGTGCCGGACTCGGCAGCTTAAACTCACACTGGGTGCGTGTACATGTGTGCCCAAGATCCTGAGAGGAGAATGGAGGAGAAGGGATTGTGGTGTGGCCATCCCCTCTGGGGGGTGATTTCTCATTTTCTGTCTCTCTGTCTCTCTCTGTCTTACTAGCGAGTACATGCACCCTATAGCAAAAACCTCTCCAGAAAAGAAAAAATACTTTTTTGCCAGCCTGCTGGTATGGTGGTTAAGGCGCTGGACTCCCACATTGATGACCATGGTTTGAGGCCTGGACCTGGCATCTTGCTTTCTTTCTCTCTGGTGAGCCACATGTGCGCTATAGGAAATTTTGGAGAGTTTTTTTTTTTTTTTTTGCTATAGAGCACATGCACTCGCCAGACAGACAGAGACAGAGATAGAAAGCGAGAAATCACCCCCCCCCAGGGGGGATGGCCACGCCGCAATCCCTTCTCCTCCCTTCTCCTCTCAGGATCTTGGGCATGCATGCACATGCGCCTGGCGTGAGTTTAAGCCACCGGTCCAGTACCCGAACTGCGGTTGACTACGTGGGAGTCCAGCGACATACCCATTACACTAACTGCTGGTCCCTGCGCTATAGGAAATTAAAAAAAAAAAAGAAAAGAAAAAAAAATTATTTTAAAAACAAGATTTTGCCAGAGGGTATGTATGCTTGCCAAAAAGAGAGGTAGGGGACGGGAGAAAGCACTCCTCAGTACCGCACAGTCATGCCACGGTCCCTTCTCCGTTTCTCCATCCCGTTGGGATTTGGAGCATGCACACACGTACCCAGCATGTTTTTCGAACCACTGGGTCTAGGATTCAAACCGCATTGGTTGTGTGGGATCTGGCTTCCCTAACCACTCAACTATGGGATTGGTCTGTAACAACTATTTGTTAAATGCCACAATTATGAAACTTGTAAGTACAAGAGCTGGCAGTTTTGTGTACAGATCTTTACTTTTGGCCAACAGTAAGACATTGGCCTTTATTTGTGTTAAATCATCTGTCCTCCCTCTGCCCATGATGGCCCTGGGGATTAGGTAATAGTATCTTTATTTTACAGGTAGAGACATTGAAACTAAGAGAGATGGAGTAAGTTGTTTCTCAGCTAAGATCACGTGTTTCTGTGCGGCAGAGCTTACGGCCGTCTCTGCTCTGTGACGCCACCTGTGTTGGCCGTTGAGTATGCAGAGGTGGAAACGGGTGTGGTCTCTTGTTTAGAGCGGGCTTGGTCCTTTCAGTCTAGTGTGTGGGGAAGAACAGGGGTCTTAGGCGTTAATCAAATTATCATTCAAATAAATATGCCGTGATGTGTTATGATAAATCTACGAGAGAAAGGGAGCGACCGTAACGGGAACTTAACTTCACTTGGGCCAGGGTTTGAATTCAGTGCAGCAATTGCATTGTATCTGTTCATCTGAGAGAGAACTTGGTTTTAGAATAGAGGAACCTAGGTTTGATCCCATCGGAGCACTTAGGAGCACTTAGTGTCTTTGATCTTGACAAGTTGCTGAATATCTCTAAGCTTTACTTTCTTCCTCTGAGAGGGAAAAACAATTCTTTTTTTTTTTCCCCCAGAGTTTTGCTATAGGGCACATGTGCTCGCCAGAGACAGAGAGGCAGAATGCTGGAAATCACTCTCTGTGGGGACGACCAGGCCACAATCCCTTCTCCACTCTCCTCAGGATTTTGGGCATGCATGCACACATGCCTGGTGTGAGTTTTAAGCCATCAGGTTCTGGACTTGAAGTGTAGTTGGCCATGTGGGAGCCCAACGACGTAACCATTATGCCATTTCCTGGTCCCAGAAAAATAATTCTTGTCTTATTGGCAGGCTCCTGTTTTGGTACTGTAATTTACGTTCCGGCAAGTAGTGAATTAATGCAGTAGTTCCTACTTTCTGGCATTCAGTAGTGTAAGAAATTCCAAAAGTAATTTTGAAACTGATATAGTCATTTATTTTGCTAAATGGCTTAAACTTAGCTGGGCCTATGTGCGTGCCTGTCCAAGATCCTGAGAGGAGAATGGAGGAGAAAGGATTGCGGAGTGGCCATCCCCCCTGGGGGATGATTTCTCCCTTTTTTGTCTGTCTCTCTCTCTCTCTCTGTCTGTCTGGCAAGTGCACGTGCCCTATCACAAAAACCTCTCAAAAAAAAAAAAAAAAAGAAAAAGGAAAAAAAAACTCTCCAATAAAAAACAAAGAACCCCTATTATCCCGAGAGGAGAATGGAGGAGAAAGGATTGCGGAGTGGCCATCCCCCCTGGGGGATGATTTCTCCCTTTTTTGTCTGTCTCTCTCTCTCTCTCTGTCTGTCTGGCAAGTGCACGTGCCCTATCACAAAAACCTCTCAAAAAAAAAAAAAAAAAGAAAAAGGAAAAAAAAACTCTCCAATAAAAAACAAAGAACCCCTATTATCCCGAGAGGAGAATGGAAGAGAAGGGATTGCAGCATTGCCATCTTCCCGGGGTGGGGACGTGGTGGATTTCTCACTTTCCCTCTGTCTCCAGCAAGTGCTTGCTCCTTAAGGTAAAAAAAAAAAAATCTTAAAAAAAATACTATCTAATGATATTCATTATTTCAGAAAAGCAAGATTAAAAAAACCAAAAAACTTCTGTTTTGAAGGATCTAAAGCTATTTAATATCACACAAATACACATATACACAAGTACACATGCATTCAAAGTAGGACGGTCATGACCTCTGAACAAAGGACAGTCCTTTTCAAAATAGGTACCTTATATTTTTAAAAATTTGTTTCATTGGCCAACGGATGGTATGAAGGTTAAGGTGGCTGTATTCCTCGTGACCGACGTGTGTTTCAGTCTGGGTGGCTCGAAAAACACACTGGGCCTGTACTGTGTGCCCAGAATCCTGAGAGGAGATGTAGTGTGGCCATCCCCATAGCGTCTTTCTCTCTCTCTCCAGCATGCCCATGCGTCATATAGCAAAACTTGAGAAGAATTTTTTGTTTCATGATTATATTTATTTTAAAAGATTTAAAAGAATATTTTAGGGTAAATCTGATATAGGCTGTGGTGATTGTATGTGTAAAAAACAAATTTCATAGAAACTTTCTTACCTTTTCTACCAAGAACAGATGATAGCTTATAAGTCTGTTATCTAAAATTACAAATTTGATCTAAACTCTAAACCCATTAATTTCATTTATTGGTCCCTTATAAACATAGCCTATGGGGCCAGCAGGTGGTGTGGTGGCTAAGGGCACTGGACTCCCACATGGTTTGAGTCCTGGACCTGGTGGCTTGGTTTTTCACTTTCCCTCTCTCTGTCCCTCTCTGTTCAAATTTTTAAAATAAAATAAATAAAGTTGAAAAAAAACACGTAGCCTAAAAGCAGGTAGTGCTCAGCATTGGAAGAGCTATGTATTATTTCCATATATTAATGTACATTTGAGAATATATGTAAGTATTTGGAAAGATTCTTCAATTCTGAAAGATCATTTTTGTAAAGTTTTTTTTTTTTTTTTAAAGAATTATTGGGGCCGGCAGGTGGCATGGTGGTTAAGGCGCTGGACTCCCACATGGCCAACCATGGTTTAAGTCCCAGACCTGGTTGCTTGCTCGTTCACTTTCCTTCTCTCTCCCTTGTCTCTCTTTCTGGTCAAATTAAAATAAATGGATGAATAAGTAAATAAAGAATTATAAAAAAGAAAAAGAATTATTGGGGCCGGCAGGTGGCATGGTGGTTAAGGCGCTGGACTCCCACATGGCCAACCATGGTTTAAGTCCCAGACCTGGTTGCTTGCTCGTTCACTTTCCTTCTCTCTCTTTCTCTCTGATCAAATAAAAAATAAAAACAAAAATAATTATTAAAAATAATTATTCATTTAATCTTATTTATCATTATTACTTTTCTAATTTGACCAGAGAGAGAGACAGAGAAAGGGAAAATGAGAAAGCAAGCTGCCAGGTCCAGGACTCAAACCATGGTTGGCCATGTAGGAGTCCAGCACCCCAACCATCATGCCACCTGTCGGCTCCTTATTTCTGTGAAGATGAAATCCAGTCAACTAACTTGTAAATTTTGACTTGGAAGTTCTGAAGGGACTGATGATTGGAATGTATGAGATTAATATGATAGAATAATTTTTTGCTAATATTTTTTCTAATTTATTTAGGTATACTCTATTCATTTCCCTTTTTCTTTACCTTTTTATTGTTTTGTTTTGTTTTAGGAGTATAGGAGTGCCCAGTTGCCAAAAACTCAAAGTGAATTGAAAATTAGTGCTGTGTTTTCAGTTAGTGGCAGTCCTCTTGGTAAGAAACCGCTATATAAATAATCTCAGTGAACACTTGTTTATTCTGGCTGGTAAAATTTAAGTCTTTCTCACCCTTTTAAAACAGTGTTTTTTTAAAAACTGTGTAGCTGGTCTTTCCCAGCACTTAAAATCATGGGTTAAATAAGGTAATAGCAGAATATGATAAATGTAGTAAGGAGTGTATTATATCGATGCACGTATTGGTTCATGAAACTTCTGTTTTGGTTATTATACACACACACACAGACATATATATGTGAGAACTGGGTTGTAGTGTAAATTATGTGCACGTATTGATTCATGAAACTTCTGTTTTGGTATTATACACACACACACACACACACACACACACACACAGACACAGACACAGACACAGACATATATATGTGAGAATTGGGTTGTAATGTAAATTGTGTTTGTTGTTTTTTTTTTTTTTCCTGTGGGCCATGGTAAAAAGCAGTTCGAAACTGACTGCTGTTTCCTTAGTGGTTCCAAGGCGGAGGGACTCTGTCCTGGGGAGAAGGCGTATGCATTAGTGTTGGTTCTAAACCTGCTTTTCTTACTTTGTTTCCCTAGCCCAGCAGCTGACCCCAGGCCTCCAGCTCTCTCTTGCATCACCTGGCTCAAATATAGTGCTTCCTTCAGTTCCAGCCATAGCTATTCAGGTTTTTTGTTCTGGCTGTAAAAAAATGCTTTATAAGGGGCAAACGGCGTATCACAAGACAGGATCTGCTCAGCTCTTCTGCTCCACACGATGCATCAGTGGGCATCCTCCACCTGTCTGCCTCCCACCGCTTCCCAGGAAAACCTGCACAAACTGCTCAAAGTAGGAAGTTCTGATTTTTTAAATTCTGATGTTTTCTTCATGGTAAGGGACCTTGTGTGCTGTGCCTGCGTGTGTGTGAAGAGTGAGTGAGTTGGACGAGAAGCGCCCTTAACAGGGCCTTATCACACAGCGATACCCTTTTCCCAACCCTCCAGCTTGTTAGGATCCTGGGCATGCACGCACATATGCATAGCATGCACCTGGGCGTGGCTCTCCGCATATAGATCAGTTCATTACCTACTGTCCCACCGGGCTGGGCCTCAAAGTATGAGATTCTTTTATTAAAAAATAAGTATTTATTTAATTTGATTTCTTCTCCTTCAGTTGG
>NW_006159717.1:1270864-1274881 GCF_000334495.1 Tupaia belangeri chinensis
AGCCGCCAAGTCCAAGACTCAAATCATGGTCGGCCATGTGGGAGTCTAGTGCCTTAACCACCACTCCCCCTGCTGGCCCCCAAAGTATGAATTTTTTAAATTTTTGTTTAAGATTTTTTTTTAAGAGGTTTTTGCTATAGGGCGTGTATGCTCACCAGACAGAGAGAGACAGAGAGACAGAAAGCAAGAAATCACCCCTCAGGGGGGATGGCCACGCCACAATTCCTTCTCCTCCATTCTCCTCTCGGGATCTTGGGCACGCACGCACACACGCCTGGCGTGAGTTTTAAGCCACCGGGTCTGGGATGCAAACTGTGGTTGACTACGTGGGAGTCCAGCGACATAGCCGTTATGCTAACTGCTGGCCCTCAAAGTATGAAATTTTTAATGGCACTGCATTTGACTTGGCTCTTTGTAGTGCACGTGTAGTTGAGGCATGCTTTTGTAGCTTTAATCTCTTTTGCACACTTCTACAGAGTTGGACGTACAGAGCTTTTTAGCAGATAGAGAAATTTGTGAATTCTGAAGTTCTGTAGCATTAAATACGTGAATTGGTATTCAGAATATTTCCTGGGGCCAGCAGGTGTTGTGGTGGTTAATGGCGCTGGACTCCCACATGGCCGACTGAGGTTCGAGTCCTGGACCTGCTGGTGTCTTGCTTCCTCTCTTTCCCACTCTCTGTCTCTCTCTCTGGTCAAATTAAAATAAGTAATGAAATGAAATGAAATATTTTTTTAAAAAAGTATTTCCTGAACCAGTTTTCTTTTCTTTCTTTCTTTATCTATTTTGCCTTAGGACACATGTGCATCCTTTTCTTTTTATTTAAATTTTACTGTAGGAAGAAATATCATACCCTTTGTGGGAATCACAGGACCACCTCTTTATGCTGTAATTGTATAGTGGCCTTTTGAAATGATTTAACAACAGGACCCAGCAGGCGGCATAGAAGTTACAGTGGGTAGATCCCATATGTCCGACCGCACAGTATAAATCCTGGGCCAGCGGCTTGAAAATCCTGCCTGTCCCTGTGCATGCACGCCCAGAATCCCAAGAGCAGGATGGAGAAGGAACTGCGGTGCGGCCTTCTCCCCACCCCCAGGGAGGTGCCTTCTCACTCCTCTCTGCTTCCTTAGGTGAGCCACGTGCCCTATAGCAAAAAACTATCTTGAAAGTTATTGAAGTATAGGCTAGAATAATACCATTCTTTCAACGTATTTTAATTTGTTATTATATAGTACATTAATGTATTTTAAGATGCAGTTCTTCAGGAGGTAACAGCTCTCGAGGGTTGCATAAGTCTGGTGTATCTCTAATACCTTGTGAGCTTCTGTTGAGGTCCTTGCTGCTTTGCCATCGCGCCTCATGCAGAGGGAGGAAGAAGCAGCAGTCATGTGGACCCTCTCTGCCTTGTCGTGTCTGAAGGATGTGGCATGTTTTCTCTATTTCTGAGGTAACGTATTCCAGGAATACAGTCAGTAGTCACAAATACAGAGCAAAAAAAGTCAAGAGTTTGGCTTTATTCTTTTTTCCCCCTAATTTGCCAGAGAGCACATTGCTTGCCACAGAGAGGCAGACGGAGAGAGAGAGCATCCCCACGGGGCATGGCCACGCCGCAGTCCCTCCTCCTCCTCTGCACCCTGTTGACAGCTTTGGTCCATGTGCACACACTCTGGTGTGTTATCCAAGCCTCTAGGGCAAGGATCTTGGAATTTGGCTACAGGGCAGCCCGAGAGCTTGATCGTGGATTGTAGCTCTGTCACCGATCAGCTCAGTGGCCTGAGTTAGCTGTGTGACTTTCCGAAGCTGCAGTTCTCATTGGTGAGGAATATCCCCTTCCCAGGGCTTTAGCAAGGCCATGCTAGCACATGATCTAGCACACAGCTTCCTTAGTACTGGGATCCTGGTACATCTTGACGTGTTACTATTTATAATTAACATTGGATAACATGTGTACTTAACACAGCCTGTATAGGCCCCTATTTTATCTTTGAAGATATATATGACAGTTTATCTGCTTGGTATGCTGGCTTATGATATCTAAAAGTAGATCCTGCTAAAATGGAAATCTCTACCTAAAAAGGAGAGAGGAATTTTTAAGTGTTTTATTTAAATATTCAAATTTAGTTTTGTTCTAAAATGCCTTCTAATACTTACTTTAACACTTTTATGTCAGTCTCATGAAACAGATCTAAGGAGTAAATTTAGTTCTCTGTTTTTAGATATTCTGTTTCAACATATCAAACACCAAAATAAAGCCAGTTAAAATGTAAGGAACATAGCTTGACTTACATACGTCCAAATGTGCACTGTTCTCTTAGAAGTAGTCACCCTTATCCATGACTCTGCCACAGAGCTGCTTCTACTCAAAAAGTTTTGATCTCTTGATTTGGTATTGCCCTCAGAGACAGGTCTGTCATCTCAGCATGAGTTTGATTTTTACAAATGCCTTCTCAGGCGTTTGTTTGTTTGTTTATTATTAGAGTAGTGATTGGGCTGCCATGGTTAGTGTAGTGGTTAAGTGCTGTGCATAGAAAGCCAGGCCCCCACATGGCTGACCATGGATCGATTCCTGGCCCCAGTGGCATGAAAGTCCTGTCAGGAACGTGAGTGCATGCCCCAAATCCTGACTGGTTGGGGAAATGGAGACGGGCTTATGATGAGCACACTCCATCGGGAGGTGCTTTCTTGCTTCCTGTCTCTCCCTGGTGAGTGCACTCACTGTATGGCATGAGAAGAAAGCAGAGGGCCTGAAGATGGTTAGTGGTGGGAACCAGCAGTTAGTGTAATGGCTATGTCGCTGGACTCCCACGTAGTCGACCGCGGTTCGTGTCCCGGACCCGGTGGCTTAAAACTCACGCCGGGCGCGTGTGCGTACATGCCCAAGATCCCAAGAGGAGAATGGAGGAGAAGGGATTGCGGCGTGACCATCCCCTCTGGGGGGTGATTTCTCGCTTTCTGTCTCTATGTCTCTCTCTGTCTGTCTGGCGAGCGCACGCGCCCTACAGTGAAAATCTCTCCAAAAAAAAAAAAAAAAAAGATGGCTAGTGGTGATGTCGCTGCACTCCCTCATGGCCTACCACTGTTTGAGTCCCAGACCCAGTGGCTTAACTCATAGTGGGTGCGTGTGTGTGCGTGCCCGAGATTTGGAGAGGAGAGTGGAGAAGAAGAGATTGTGGCATGGCCATCTCACTAGGGGGTGATTTCTTGCTTTCTGTCTGTCTAGTGAGCCCAGGTGTCCTATAGCAAAAATCAAAGAAAGAAAGAAAGAAAGAAAGAAAGAAAGAAAGAAAATAGAGTACGTGATTAAGATTAAATGGGTTGGGGACCAGCTGGTGGCGTGGTGGTTAAGGCGCTGGACACTCCCACACGGTCGACCAGGTTCGAGTCTTGAATCTGGTGGCTTGATTTCTCATTTCCTCTCTCTCTCATTCTCACCCTCTGTCTCTCTCTGGTCAAACTAATGAATGAATGAGTAAATAAAATAAAAATAAAAAATTATTAAAAAAAGATTAAATGGGTCATACAGTTTTTTTCCCCTTCTTTTAAAATTATTTATTTTATTTTTATTATTTTTAATTTGCTATAGGGCACGTGCTCACCAGAGAGAGAAAGAGAAAGAGAGAAATCATGAGAAAGCAAGTTGTCAGGTCTGGGCTTTGGTTTGAACCATGGTCGGCCATGTGGGAGTCCAGGGCCTTAACTACCACACTACCTGCTGGCCAGTGGAAGCACACTGTTAAAGTTTGACTCTAAAATTTAAAAATTGTTCTTAGGGTTCTTTATTATTTTTTTTTTCCTGGAGTACGGGTGTGCTCTCCAGAGAAAGAGAGAAAGCACCCCTGCCACAGTCCTTCCTCTGTTTCTCCATCCCATTAGGATTTGGGGCATGCATGCATGCATGCTTGGCATGTTTTTTCAAGCCTCTGGGACCTGGGATTTGAACTGCAGTTGGTCATGTGAGATCCAGCTTTCTTTTCTTTCTTTTTTTTTTTTTTTTTTTTGAGGGTTTTTCTTTAA
>NW_006159717.1:1275049-1297998 GCF_000334495.1 Tupaia belangeri chinensis
CTCGAACCGTGGTCGACTACATGGAAGTCCAGCGACATAGCCATTACATTAACTGCTGGTCCCTCTTTTCTTTTAAAGAGTTATTTAGTTTAACTATTTTTTTAAATTTTATTTATTCATTAATTAATTCATTAATTTTCTTTTTTTCTTTTTTTTTTTTCTAATTTGACCAGAGAGAGAGACAGAGAGAACGTGAGAAAGCAGGCCACCAGGTCTGGGACTCGAACCGTGGCTGGCCGTGTGGGAGTGTCCAGTGACCCAACCACCATACCACCTGCTAGTCTCTATTTAACTATTTATTTTAATTTAAAAAAGTTATTTTATTTTAACTTTATTTATTTATTTATATTTGATCAGAGAGGATCAGAAAGAGCTAGAGAGAGAGAGAAGGTGAGAAAGCAAGCCGCCAGGTCCAGGACTCAAACCATAGTTGGCCATGTGGGAGTCCAGTGCCCTTAACCACCATGCTACCTTGCTGGCCCCTTTTCTTTCTTTTCTTTCTTTTTTTTTTTTTTTAACATTTATTTAATTTTACTTATTACTATTACTCTTTAGTTTGACCAGAGAGAGAGTGAGAGAGAAAGAGAGAGTGAGAGAGAAAGAGAGAGAGAGAGGAAGAGAGTGAAAAAGCAAACTGCCAGTCTGAGACTTGAACTGCAGTTGGCCACATGGGAGTCTAGCGCCTTAACCACCACACCACCTGCCGGCCCCAAGATCCAGCTTTCTTAACCACTAGACTGTAGGGGTGGCCTTGTTCTTAGTGTACTTACAGATTAAAAAGAGAAATTAGAAAAAAGTATGTTCGAGCCATGTTCTTGTTAAAAGAGGCGTGGCTTCCCAACGTTAGTATAGTCACCTCGCCTGGAAGCGTACGTTTGGGGTACATTCATATTTATGTGCACACATCTTCATTACAGCGTCTTTTCCATTGGTTTCCTTAAGTTACATGTTACATCACTGGCAAATAAAATTTTAGTAAATAAAATTCTGTACTGCTCTTGGCTGGCAAGTGGCGTGGTGGTTAAGGGCACTGGACTCCCACATGGCTGACCAGGGCTTACGTCCTGGACCTGGTGGCTTGTCTTTTCAGTTTCTCTCACTCACTCTGTCCCTCTCTGATCAAATTGAAATAGATGAATAAATAAATAAAATAATTATTTAAAAAAAATTTTTATTGCTCTGTGTTTAGTATTTCAAAATAAATACTTCTGTATATAAGCGTACTAACTTAGTTTCTAAGATACTCTGCCATATTTTTAAGGTTAGATAAGTATTCAAAAATTAAAGTAATTTTTGTTGTTATTCCTTCATGGCTTATCGAGGAGCAGCCCTATGTAGTGGAGGTCCAGGTAGGAGTCAGGAGAGTGGAGAGAGGGCATCTTCGGCTCGAGGATCGGACTGTCTGGGTTTGTATCCTGGCTTCACTGCTTACTAGCAGCATGACCTTGACAGGCTGTGTGACCTCTGACTCAGTCTTCTCATTTGTAAAATGGCCGTTATAATATTTACCTCCTAGTGTTTTTGCGATATTTAAATTAAATCACTTGAGTAAGATAACAATGCCTGGCACATAGCAATAACTCTGCACTTAATTGTAGTGCATATTGTTATTACCATTCTTCTTTTTTTATTACCATTGTTACTCTATCTCTATTGTTTTTTTTTTTTTTAAGAGGTTTTTGCTATAGGGCATGTGCGCTCGCCAGACAGACACAGACAGAGAGAGACAGACAGAAAGCAAGAAATCACCCCCCAGAGGGATGGCCACGCTGCAATCCCTTCTCCATTCTCCTCTCGGGATCCTGGGCACGCACGCACACGCGTCCGGAGTGAGTTTTAAGCCACCAAGTCCGGGACGCAAACCATGGTCTACTACGGGGGAGTCCAGCGACATAGCCATTACGCTAACTACTTGTCCCCCCCCCGTTTTTTTTTTAAATAATTTGCTATAGAGCGTGTATGTTTGCCAGAGAGAGACAGAGTGAGAAAGCACCCCACTGCCAGCCCCTATCGTGGTCACTCTACGATCCCTTTTCCGTTCTCTTGGGATCTTGGGCACACATGCACAAGTGTCAGCATGTTTTTCAAGCCACCAGGTCCAGGACTTGAACTGCGCAGTTGGCTATCTGAGATCCAGTTGCCTTAACCTCCATGGTACCGGCTAGCCCAACCATTATTTACTCTGTGGCCTGTACTAGTGTTTCTATTAATGACTATTTCCTCCAGTCTTTTTTTTTTTTAAAGAATTGTTTTATTTAACTTTATTTATTTATTTACTTTAATTTGACCAGGAAGGGACAGAGTGGTGGGGGTGGTAGTGAGAAAGCAAGCTGCCAGGTCTGGGACTTGAACCACGGGGAGTCCAGTGCCCCTAACCACCACACCACCTGCTGGCTCCCCAGAATGGTGTGCGTTGAGAGAGACAGAGAGCGAGAGAAAGAGAGAGATACGGATTTGATCCTGAAGTCCTCCAGCCTCCATTGTTTTTTGCCATAGAGCCGGCACCACCGCGTCCTCCTCCAGTTTTTATACTTGTTAGAAGAAAGGCAATATTTAGCCTCTTTTTTGGGGGGAGGAGAGATTTTTGCTACAGGGCACAGGCGTTTGCCAGAGAGACAGAAAGCAAGAGAGTACCCTCCCGGAGGAATGGCCACTCCATGGTCCCTTCTCCTCCATTCTCCTCTTGGGATTTTGGGCACGCATGCACACGTGCTCAGCTTGAATTTCAAGCCTCCGGGTCTAGGACTCAAACCCAGGTCAGCCATGTGGGAACCCAGTGATGTAACTGTTTTACCGTCTGCTGGTTCCCAGCCTGTTTTCACTAGGGTATTGTTGTCTCTGTTTATTGCAGTAATTAGCTCTTAAATAGGTCTAGGAGTCTCACAGAACTCGATTTTTGTCCTTTCTGTTTTGTTCCTGTTTCCGTCTGTTCTCTCATAAAAAGCCTTAACAGTCCTTTCGTCATCTTTCCTTTGATCTTTTCGGTCACAGCTGTTTTGTGTATCGTGCTAATTTTTTTTAGGAATTAGTTTATTTAACTTTATTATTATTATTGTTATTTTCCAGTTTGATCAGAGAGAGACAGAGAGGAAGTGAGAAAGCAAGCCACCAGGTCCAAGACTTGAACCGTGGTCGGCCATGTGGGAGTCCAGCGCCCTTAACCACCATGCTACTTGCTGGCCCCTTGTGTTAATTTTTTATGTTAATCTTCGAAGGTTCCTGTTTCCCAAAATTTCACATTTTTAATTTTTTTTTTTTTTGGAGAGGTTTTTGCTACAGGGCGCGTGCGCTCGCCAGACAGACAGAGAGAGACATAGAGACAGAAAGCGAGAAATCACCCCCCAGGGGGGATGGTCACGCCGCAATCCCTTCTCCATTCTCCTCTTGGGATCTTGGGCACGCACGCACACGCGCCCGGCGTGAGTTTTAAGCCACCGGGTCCGGGACACGAACTGCGGTTGACTATGTGGGAGTCCAGCGACATAGCCATTACGCTAACTGCTGGTTCCCCACATTTTTAATTTTTAGAAATTTTTTGTCTCTTTTTAAATGAAATTTTTCTACTACTACTACTATTATTATTTTGCTGTAGGGTACATGCCCTGGCCCTAAACAGACAAGGGTGGGGTGGGATGAGAAAGCATCCCCCAGGGAGGCGACCATGCTACAGTCCCTTTTCCATTCTCCTCTCGGGATTTGAGACACGTGTGTACATGTGTCCTGTATGTTTTCAGGCTGTTGGGTCTAGGACTTGAACCACATAGTTGGTTATGTGAGATCCAGCTCCCTTAACCACCATGCTACTTGGCTGGCCCTCTTGCCTCTGTTTTACATTCCTTTTATTCTGTGAGTGAGAGAGAGGGACAGGCACTCCCAGCTGAGTCCTCGTGCTGTGACCCATGTCCAGCCTCAGCTGGTCACGGTCATGGGCACATGTTCACCCTCCCTCCGCCCTTGGGACACATCCAGGACCCTCCTGTGGGGCTGCAGCGGCGGGGACTGTGCAGTTGGTGGTGTGTCGGCTGGCCTCTCTCCCCTCGGCGGCTGCTGGCTCGGAAGAGAAGCATCTTGAGGTCTGGAATTGTGGGTGGCCCCCTAGTCTAGTTCTGTTGGCACCAGTGGGCGAGGCTTGGTTGGAGCTGGGAATCTCACAGTTTGGCATGAGCACCAGGCTCGCTGTATTTAAAACAGCTTTCCCTTGACACGGCTGTGTGTGAGGGGGAGCCCCGTTTTACATGTGAGGAGACTGAAACCGTCACTGCCGCATCGTCATCACTCAGCTGACGAGTAACTGAACTGATGAGCCCCCAGCTTTTCCAACGCCTTGTGTGGGGCCTTTTTCTGACGTACAGTGGCCAACCCTAGTACGTGTTATTTTTAGCTCACCAAGATGAGGTTGTGGTTGTGAAAAACGCATTTCATTTTTTCTTTGTTATTTATTTTTAGAGACATTTTAAATCCAAAGAATGTGATCACAACTCGGTTTGAAAATTCTTCTCCTGGCAAAGAATTCTGCAGCCAATCATGCTTATCTTCTTATGAGCTAAAGAAGAAGCCTGTTGTCACCATCTACACCAACAGCCCTGCCACCCGGTGCAGTGTGTGTCAGAAGAACGCGGACGTAAGTAACAGTTTACCCTTATCATGCGCATGCGTCTGCCCAACCAGCAGATTTTATTTTAAGAATTATTTTGGGAACCAGCAGTTAGCGTAATGGCTATGTCGCTGGACTCGCATGTAGTTGACCGCGGTTCGTGTCCCGGACCTGGTGGCTTAAAACTCACGCCGGGTGCGTGTGCATGCGTGCCCAAGATCCCGAGAGGAGAATGGAGGAGAAGGGATTGCGGCGTGACCATCCCCCCTGGGGGGTGATTTCTCGCTTTCTGTCTCTATGTCACTCTCTGTCTGTCTGGCGAGCGCATGCTAAAAACCTCTCCAAAAAAAAAAAAAAGAATTATTTCATTTTTATTTCTCTCTCTCTCTTTTATTTCTTTCTGTCTGTTGTTTTGTCTTTCTCTCTCTCTCTCTCTGCTTTTCTTTCTTTCAATTTGACCAGAAAGGGAGAAAGAGGAAAGTAAGCCACCAGGTCCAAGACTCGAATCGCGGTCAGCCATATGGAAGTCCAGTGCCTTCAACCACCACACCACCTGCTGACCCCTGGATTTTTTTAAAAGCAGCTCTGCTTATTTTGTATGTGTGCTCATTTTCCAGATCCGGTTTGAAGTTAAGTACCAGAATGTGGTGCATGGTCTTTGTAGTGATGCCTGTTTTTCCAAATTTCATTCCGCCAACAACCTTGCCATGAAGTGCTGTGAGAACTGCGGGAGCTACTGCTATAGCAGCTCTGGTCCTTGCCAGTCCCAGAAGGTGTTCAGTTCAACGAGCGTCACGGCGTACAAGCAGGTACAACACGAGTCTGGGCTGCGGGGGGCTCACTGTTTCTGCGTCGGCTTCATGGGGATGAACTGCACAGTGAGAGAGAGAGCTCCTTCCCTCCGTTCATTCTGGTGTGCGATTTCCTCTCCCGGAAAATGGGACGGATCTGCCACTGGAGGGCATGATTGTGGCAGAACTCAGTTCCTTGTTAAGGTTCCCGTGTGGCTCAGGATTCATAAATAACACGATTGTTGTGTGAAATGTTTTTTTTGGAGAGGTTTTTGCTATAGGGCGTGTGTGCTCGCCAGAGAGAGTGAGACAGAGAGAGAGAAAGCGAGAAATCCGCTGCAATCCCTTCTCTTCCATTCTCCTCTCGGGATCTTGGGCATGCATGCACACGTGCCTGGCATGAGTTTAAGCCATCGAGTCTGGGACTCGAACCACGGTCGACTACATGGGAGTCCGGTGACATAGCCATTATGCCATCTGCTGGTCCCTTGAAATGTTTTGTTAAATATTGACAATGATGAAAAATATGTCATCAAAAAACTGCCAGTGAGAGTTAAAATATGATAAAATCAGCAAACTTAAAGGAAGCATATCTTTTTCATTTTAATATGTTTTAGAACAAATAATTATTTTGGCAGCATTGTCCTATTAGAATACCTGATTTTATGGTAGTGAATAATAATAGGTCGATCTGGTTACTATTCTATCACTTTGTGTCATTTTAATTATTGATAAATAATTGTTTTTGTTTGTTTGTTTTTTTTGAGAGGTTTTTGCTATAGGGTGTGTGCACTCACCAGACAGACAGAGAGAGACAGACAGAAAGCCAGAAAGCGAAAAATCACCCCCCAGTGGGGATGACCACGCCGCAATCCCTTTTCTTCCATCCTCCTCTCGGGATCTTGGACATGCACCCACACGCACCTGGTATGTTTAAGCCACCAGGTCCGGCACTCGAACCACGGTCGACTGCATGGGAGTCCAGCAACATAGCCATTACGCTAACTGCTGGTCCCAATAATTGGGTTTTTAAAAGTACGTAATGATAGTCAAAACGTTTTTCCGTTGTAAAGTTTGATTTGTTAATGCGTCTGAGCAGCTGGTAGAGGACATGCATCATGAGAGTCTCTCTTCCAGGAACGACCACTTTGGTGGTCTTGTTCCTATTTTCACGGGGGAAATCCATGTTATTTTAAGCCTTCTTTATCATATATGCTTTATTTACATTTAATTAGTGTGCATCTATACAGCGTACAAAATGGTTTTTCGAAGCATGACTAGATCGTGTGTTAGTTCGGTCAGAGATGCTGCCATTTTTGTGAGATCCATCCTGTTCTATACGTGATCCAGAGACCAGCTCCCTCCCCATTTTGTGACGATACTGTACTCTACCAGTTGCATACACAATGTTCCGCTTTTACTAGGAAGATTATGTAGTGAAACTGCACAGGCAAATTTTTTTGTGAACCCCTGCTTGAAAACCGGGTCACTCTGTAGGTTTCTCCTAACGTGCTGTCACCTCATTGCCGTCTCCTGCTTGAGAGTCTTACGGGTCACACCACCTCCAAGATGGTGGTCGCTCCTGATTTGATGTTCTCGTTTGGTACATGGCTATTTGTGATAGGAAAAGCATGTCACCATGACTGGATTCACCGCTCCTGACATGTGGTGCTGTTTCTGAGATACCAAGTAGTTACTGTTCCTTTCACTCTATGTTACTACTCATCACTTCAGCAGTGACACCAGACAGCTTGTGTTTTCCCCACCCCAACTTGGCAAGTCTGGTAGTACGGCCTCATTGTTATACTCAAATATCTCAGCCAAGGCAGTGCTTGCAGGTAGCTTCTTTCTCCATTTTGAACAATATGTAAATAAGTATGCTCACTAGGCATCTAAGTGTCATTTTATTTTCTTAATAGAATTCAGCCCAAACACCTCCTTATGCTCTGGGGAAATCTTTGAGGCCCTCAGCTGAAATGATCGAGACTACGAATGACTCAGGAAAGACAGAGCTTTTCTGCTCTATTAATTGCTTATCTGCTTACAGAGTTAAGACTGTTATTTCTTCAGGTAATTTTAAGTTTGATGAATTTATGGATTTAGAAGCTATATAAGAAAGTAACTTTTTCTTTCACACTGTTACAAACTATATTTATATGGTGTTAAAGATTGATTTGCTTTTAAAAGACTGATATTTTGAAGATAATTTTTCACTGATTTTCTTGGTCACTGTGTATTTAATAGTTTCATATGTGAGAAGAAAGAAAAAGTGCTTATAAGTTGTAAGTTTTTGTGTAAGTGGAATTTAAATGAAGTTAGGTGTAGTTAGGTCTACAGATTACTTTAAAATTTCTTGATTTTGGGGGTATATTACTATTAGTTTTTTTTTCCCATTCTCTTAATATATTTTTGGCTCATTTGTTCACTTGTATAACTTAGTCTTTGGTTCTTGTTTTTGTCACCAAGGTGTTCAGGTTTCGTGTCACAGCTGTAAGACCTCAGCAACCCCTCAGTATCACCTCGCCATGTCGAATGGAGCTATCTATAGCTTCTGTAGCTCCGGTTGTGTGGTGGCTTTCCAGGTATGGTCTAAGGTAGTGTTTCATCCCTGCAATTCTCATAGGCATTGATCTGTGACAAATGGTTAACTGCTGAAGGTCCATACTTAACAACTGTAGATTTAAGTTAAAAAGTTCTGTTCTACCAGTGTCCCAGAAGTTCTTTCTACTGAACGCGTGAGCTCAGAGGTTGGGCCTCAGCACTTACTTTCTCATTCAGGGTCCTCCCTCAACTGCCTTTCCCTCCCACTGTCTCCCTGGCTTCTCTTCCTTTTCAAAAGGTGGAAGCTGTTGGGTCATCGGGAAAATCATGACACACTTTCCATGATTTTCTATGCCAAGTGCGTCATGACGTCCCCGGCGACCCAGTAGCACATGGCTTGCGTAGGTGGTTTGGTGAAGCAGCAGGTGGGGCTTGTGTGCCCCTCCTCTCATTCGGGTCAGATGTCTCCTGCCTCCTGATGTGTCTTCACAGCCCTCGGTGCTGGTGATGAGAGGTGGAAGGACACCTTGGGGCACAGAGGGGCCTGCTCTAATGTATTAGCAGTATGTGCTCAAGAGCTTTGTCTGGAAAACCTGAATCCCAGTCCTTGACCTCTTAATATTGCATTTCTCAGTCTTTATTCTACAGTTATGCCATTTAAACTTTGTGAGATCATTTTGTTTGTTTTTGTAAAGAGATTTTTTGCTATAGGGCTTGTGTGCTTGCCAGAGAGACAGAAAGCGAGAACCTACACACACACACCCGGGAGGATGGCCATGTCACAATCCCTTCTCCTCCATTCTCCTCTTGGGACTTTGGGCACATGCACATATGTGCCCAACATGAGTTTTAAGCCACTGGGACTGGAGCTTGAACTGCGATGGATATGTAGGAGTCCAGCAACATAGCCATTGTGCCATCTGCTGGCTGGCTCCAGATAAAATATTTTGAAAAAGTCTACGGAGGAAGTGATTTATTAAAATTTAGAAAGAAAAATTACTAAGTTATGTTATTTCTCAAATGATACAATTTTTGCCTTATTTGTGTTTGCCCAGAATGTATTCAACAAGCCAAAAGGAACAAACTCTTCTGCAGTGCCCCCGAATCAGGGCCGTGTGGTTGTAAGCCCACCCTCAGGGCCAGCAGCGCGGGCAGGAGTGGGTGACACCTCTGCGGTCGGCCCCCGCTCTGTCAGCGGCCCCGCTGCAGCCATTCCCCAGCCTCTGACTGAGCAGTCCCAGCAAGTCGCTCTGACCCACACGGTCGTGAAGCTCCGGTGTCAGCACTGTAACCATCTGTTTGCCACAAAGCCAGAACTGCTTTTCTACAAGGTAAAGAGAGCTCACGAAAGGGACTGACTCTAAGCTCGACCAATGGAAGCATTCCTTTCATCTTTGACAGTTACTCACTTTACGCTGAAGTGAGAAGGAAAGGGGGTTTTTTTAAAGGTAAAGCAGTTGTTAAATTAGATCTCACTGATTTATTTTTCTGCAGGGCAGAATGTTCCTGTTTTGTGGCAAGACTTGCTCTGATGAATACAAAAAGAAAAATAAAGTTGTGGCAATGTGCGACTATTGTAAACTGCAGAAAATTATAAAGGAGACTGTGCGCTTCTCAGGGGTGGATAAGCCATTCTGTAGTGAAGGTAAAGAAGAAAACCAGTCCGACCCACACAATGTGGGGCTGTAGTCCTTGACCCAGTTGGGTGATTCGTCCACAATTAATTTGCAAGTAATTTTTCTCTTATGAGGTATAATTTCAGGCTTTTAAATTGAGATCCTACTTAGTTGACTGTAGAGTTTATCTTTTTGAACGCTGCGTTAATCTCGATAAAGAAAAACGATCAGAATGTAACTAGATCGGTGGTGTATGGGAATCTCTCCATCAGTCTCGCAGTGGCACTTCTGTGCTTGCATTCATTTGTAGAGAACTTTCAGCAGTTACTGCTTCTTGGCTTAAGAAGCTTATACCTGATCTTTCTGAATATAAATGGCCTAATGTTTTTTTTTTTTTATAATTATTTTATTTATTTATTTATTTATTCATTCATTCATTTATTTTTAAATTTGACCAGAGATAGAGGGTGAGAGTGAGAGAGAGAGAGAGGAAGTGAGAAAGCAAGCCACCAGATTCAGGACTTGAACCCTGGTCGGCCATGTGGGAGTGTCCAGCGCCTTAACCACCATGCCACCTGCTGGTCCCAGTGGCCTAATGTTTTTAGTGTATATTTAAAAGGTGATAAGAGGGGCTGGCAGGTGTGTGGTGGTTAAAGGCACTGGATTCCCACATGGCCAGGTCTCCGACCTGACAGCTTGCTTTCTTCCTTTCCCTTTCTCTCTCTGTCTCTCTCTGGTCAAATTAAAAAAAAAAAAAACAAATGGAATTAAATAAATAATAATTAAAAAAAGAGAGATAAGAGTTGTCTTGTGGATATGGAGACTGTCTTTTAATCTCGAGGCAAATAGTTGTGTCAGATATTCAGCAGTGGGCTTAAAGTTTGTATCTAAGACCAAAGAAACTCACTTTACCTTAAGTTAGTGTAAATTTGATGTTTCTGCCTTTAATTCCTTCTTCTGTTGTCAGTTTGTAAATTCCTCTCTGCCCGGGACTTTGGAGAACGATGGGGAAACTACTGTAAGATGTGTAGTTATTGTTCACAGACGTCCCCGAATTTGGTAGAAAATCGATTGGAGGGCAAGTTAGAAGAGTTCTGTTGTGAAGACTGCATGTCCAAATTTACAGTTCTGTTTTATCAGGTAAATGTGATCTATTTCTTAGCTTTCCGAAGTCAGCGCAAATTATTTTCTGTTTAAAATGTCAAGATGTGTGAAGAAAAGTTTGAGGTTTAGAGCTGGGGGAGATAAACTATGAGGCGCTCGAGCCAACGTTGAATGCACATATGAAATCTTCGGGGTCGGGGATAGGATTTCTGGAGACTTCACTGTTGATTGAGGATATAGTCGTTTTACTTTTGCTTCCTTGTGCAACACATTGACCTTATTTGTCGTTTCGAGTTCTTCGAGGTTAGCACTTACATAATGTTTTCTCATGTGAGTGGCGCACTAACTCACATCACCCGGAGGAACTGAGAGTCAGCTCTGTTCTCGCTGTGTAGGTCAGATGACAATGCCTGGCAACCTTACCTACCTCTTTTTAAAAAAGATTACTTGTTCAAAAGATCAATGACAGCTACAGTTAGTTGACCTACGCTTGTGTCTTGTGCTTCATAAATGTTACTTTGTCTAATTTCCACCATAGTCCCAGAAGGGAAGTGTATTATGGCCAGCTTGTAAGTAAGAAAAAGGAGTGAGGTCCAGGGAGGCTAAGGAAGTCGTTCTCGAGGAAGCTGGTAGGTGACAGCGAGATAGCACCGATAATGGTCTAGTGAAGTTGCTGTTTACATGTCTGCCTTACCCCCAAAGTGTCATTTTCTTTAGAGGATAAGGATATTATCTTTTATTATTGCATGACCAGGACCAATCACAGCACCCAAGACAAAAGATGTCTAACTAGATACGTGGTAGTTTAATCGAAGGCCTTATAACTCCAAAGCCCATTATTTTTCTACTACTGTAGGCTATTTCTCTTTCTTAAATTATTTTTTAAAAGAATGATTTTTTATTTAACTTTATTTTATTTATTTATTTTAATTTGATCAGAGAGGGCCATAGAGAGAGAGAAAGTAAGAAAGCAACCACCAGCTCTAGGACTCAAACCACTGTCAGCCATGTGGGAGTCCAGTGCCCTTAACCATCACGCCACCTGTCAGCCCCATGTATGCTATTTCTTAATTTTTTAAAACTGGTACCTACCTTGGGCCAGCAGGTGATGTAGTGGTTAAGGTGCTGGACTACCATATGGCTGACTGTTTCAAGTTCCCAGACCCGAAGGTTTAAAATTCACAACGAGTGTGTATGCGCGTGTGCACATGCAAGCCCAGAATCACAAGAGGAGAATGGAGGAGGATTTGCAGTGTGACCATCTCCCCCAGTGGAGGGGAGGGGATGATTTCTCCTTTCCTGCCTCTGTCTGTCTCTTCAGTGAGTGGATGAACCCTATAGCAAAAAAAAAAAAAAAAAAAAACTTAAAAAACCTATCTTTAGATTCCTTCATCAGTAATTCTGGAAACCGAAGAGTACCTCTTACTATTCTCTTGATATAGGGCATTTATTTCAAACAGTTATTTTAGATATGCACATATGCGTACGTACACATGCACACATACATACACATACACACATTTTTGCATGAATGAGAGACAGACACACAGACAGATATGGCTGTGATTCACCCCAGCCAGCCCCCAGATGACAGGCACGCAGGTGCCGGTGTCTTCAGAGAGGTGTCTGGCACTCACCTAGAGCCTTCTCATGTGGGCAGCCGTGCAGAGCTACGTGTTTTACTGCCGTGCCGCTGTCCAGTTACCAAACCTGTGTTTAACCACAGAGTTTTCAGGTAGGAACTTTACTCTTTGTAGGCTTCACTGACTCATATATTCTGTTTCATAGCCTGTGGTTCATGAATAATGTTACCTTCCCATTGTTTTATAGTTAAAGCCTGTCTTGTCTTACGTTTCTTTCTCAGATGGCCAAGTGTGATGGTTGCAAACGACAAGGGAAGCTCAGTGAGTCCATAAAATGGCGAGGCAACATCAAACATTTCTGTAACCTATTTTGTGTCTTGGAGTTTTGTCATCAGCAAATTATGAATGACCCGCCTTTACAAAATAAAGGTAAAATTAAACTTTCTTTTTTTTTTTTTTGGAGAGGTTTTTATTGCTATAGGGCGTGTGTTCTCGCCAGAAAGACAAAGAGAGACAGACAGAAAGCGAGAAGTCACCCCCGAGGGGAGATGGGCACGCGGATGGCCACGCCGCAATCCCTTCTGCTCCATTTCCTCTCGGGATCTTGGGCACGGATGCACATGCATGAGGTTAAGCAACTGGGTCCAAGACTCGAACTGTGGTTGACGACATGGAAGTTCAGCGACATAACCATTATGCTAACTGCTAGTCCCCCAAATTAAACTTGACTAATGAGATTTTTCTTCTTTTTAAGACTTTTGCTATAGGGTACATGCATTCATTGGAAAGAGACCGGCAGAGTTAGAGAGAGAGAGGGAAAGTGGGAAATCACCCCCCCGGGCGGGGGGGGATGGCCACATGGTAATCCCTTCTTCTCTCAGGATTTTTGGCATACATGCACACACCTGATGTGAATTTTACGCTGTTGGGTCCGGGACTCTAACCGTGCAGTCAGCAATATGAATCCTGCCACCTCAACCTCCATGCCACTGTTGCCCTGGCTAATGGGATTTTTTTTTTTTTTAAGGTTTTTGCCATAAGGTATGTGTGCTCACCAGAGAGAGAAGAAAAGTGAGAAATCACCCCCGCCCTGGGAGATGGCCACACCGTAACTCCCTCTCTTCCATTCTCCTCTTAGGATTTTGGGCAAGCATATACTTGCACCTGGTGTGATTTTCCAGCTGCCAGGTCCAGGGCTTGAACCGTGGTCTCAGCCATATGGCAGTCTAGTGTCTTAACCACCATGCCACCTGCTGGCCCCAGCTAATGGGATCTTTATGTCAGTAGTAGGATAAACAATCAGTACACATCGTTGTACATGACATAGTAAACACGTAGTTTTACTGGATTAAAATAGTGAGAATTTATTTAAATTTTCCTTTAAGAGTCCCTAAAGATTGCTCTTGAGAGAAGATACTGATAAGTTCTGATGCTTTTTTACTCTCATAATCAAACACACCAAGAAATAAATGTACAAGCACTGAGTTTTATAGGAGAATTAGATCTGACCGCATTGATGAAGTAGATCTGTACGTGACTAACGTATACAGACAGGTCTGTCTCTCAGTTAGTAAATAGAGCTAAAGACCGCAAGTCAGGGCAGACCAAAGGAGAGATGTTCAGCCTGTTACTGTATTAGGGAACGTTGCTGGGAAAGTCATGACGCTTTTTTTTAATAGAAAAATACCGCACGACTTTCCCGACAACCTAATAGTTGCTGTGCCAGGTATAAGATTTGATCCAGAGCTTGTTTATAGCCAAGGAAAAAAGAACACATTAATTATTTCAGAAAACATAAAGTAGATCAGTTCTTTATGGGTAGCAAAGTTTTTCCTGGCTAAGAACAAAATAATTTTGCAAGTAGGGCAGCTAATGTGGTCAGACAAAGAGATGAGCGCCCCCAGTAGTACTCTCTCAGTGTTAGATTAAAATGCTGGGTACCGTGTCCCGTGACCAGGGCCTGGCGGGCTGCCTGACTGACAGCATCCATGTGGTTTGGCACTTTGCAGTCTGGCCCTGGCCTACCTTTGCTGTCTTACTAAGCCTCACCTTAATTAGTCATGCTTTATGCTAATCTTTTAGGTCAGCCATTCAATTCCTAGGACCAGTCAGGTTGGGGTAGGATATTCATTCTATAACATGGCAAATTAAGAAAACCAGTGTTATTGGATGGACAGCTCCCTCATTTATAAGTTTATAAAAATTATCATGTTAAATTTTTTTCTTTCAGTTTTTGCTATCAGGCATGTGTGCTTGCCAGAGAGAGAGAGAGAATGGGGATGGGGAAGTAAGAAATCACATCCTTGGGGGACCAGCAGTTAGCGTAATGGCTATGTCGCTGGACTCCTATGTAGCCGACTGTGGTTTGAGTCCCAGACCCGGTGGCTTAAACTCACGCCAGGCGCGTGTGTGTGCATGCCCAAGATCCCAAGAGGAGAATGGAAGAGAAGGGATTGCTGCATGGCCATCCCCCCTGGGGGGTAATTTCTCGCTTTCTGTTTCTCTGTCTTTCTGGCGAGCACACGTGCCCTATAGCAAAAAAAAAAACCAAACTCTCCAAAAAAAAAAAAAAAGAAATCATGTCCCTGGGACCAGCAGATGGCATACTGGTTACGTCGCTGGACTCCCACATAGTCAATTGCAGTTTGAATCCTAGACCTGGCGGCTTCAGACTCACACTAGGCACATGTGCATGCATGCTCAAGATTCCGAGAGGACAGTGGACGAGAAGAGATTGTGATGTGTGGCCATCCTCCTCAGGGGAGTGGTGATTTCCTGCTTTCTGTCTCGTTGTTTCTCCGGCAAGTGCACGTGCCCTACGGCAAAAATCTCTCTTAAAAAAAAAAAAAAGAAAAAGAAATCATCTCCCAAAGGAGACAGCCACGCTTCTATCCCTTTTCTTTCATCCTCTTCTCAGGATTTTGGGTGCACACATACACAAGCATGCATGTCTGTGCTCCCAAGCCGCTGGGTCTGGGACTTCAACTGCGAAGTTGACCACCACACCACTGCCTGGCCCCTATCGTGTTAAAGTTTTATTTGGAGTGATTAGGTGTTCTATTAACATTCACCAGTAGGGCTGGCAGGAGGGATGGTGGGTAAAGGCGCTGGATTCCCACATGCCTGACAGGTTTGAGTTCCGGACCTGGTGGCTAGCTCTCTCCCTTTCCCTTTCTCTCTGTTCAAATTACAATAACAACAACAACAACAAATAGAATTAAATAAATAATTCTTTAAAATATTCACCAGTATAAGAGCCCCGTTAATCCTGAAAGTACTTCCTAGATTTTTACCTGTTAAACTGTGTCATTTGAAATTTATAATTTTATAGAATCAGGTTCTCTTTAAGCCGTGAAGTAATCTGACCAGAATCACCCAACCCAACCTCATACAGAATTAGATATTTGAATTTGCTCTTTGAAATCTTCACTGTTAAATGGATACGTGTGTGTGTGTGTGTGTGTGTGTGTGTGTGTGTGTGTGTAAACCCTTTTGTTTATGCCAGGTCTTACTTGTTTGTTTATTTTAATCAGTAAATATTTCTAAGGCACAAACTGCTTTGATGGAGCACCCTTCTTCAAGGGCAGACACAACACCAGTTATAACCAGTGTGGTGTCCTTGGCGACAGTGCCTGCTGCCCAGCCCACGGGGAGCACTAGCAGTGTAAAAGGTACGACCTGAGACACAGTTTCTTTCTAAGAGGGTCTTGCTGATGAAATCTTTCTTTACTTTTTTTTTTTTTGAGAGCTTTTTGCTATAGGGCACCTGTGCTCACCGGAGAGACAGGAGAGAGAGGGAGAGATAGGAAGCAAGAAATCTCCCCCAGCGTGGCCATACCACGCTCCCTTCTTCTCCATTCTACTCCTGGGATTTTGAGCACACATGCACATGGGCCCAGTGTGAGTTTCAAGCCGCCGGGTCTGGGACTCGAATTGTGGTTGGCCATGTGGGTGTCAAGCACCTTACCAGTATGTTACCTGCTGGTCCCCTTTCTTTACCTTCTCTGAGATAACGTGTCCCTCTCTCTGAGGGAAGTGAGTTAAATGAGATGATGTGGATGGAAAGGAAGTGGTATGTGGTTTTTTTTTTTTTTTTTTAAGAATGCAGATAATTTAAATACACTTAATTTCTTCACCACCAGAAATAATTCAGTAGGATGGGGTTGGGGCTGCGGCTCCTTGCCTTACCAAGTGCTGCTGGTGTTACTGATGGAGGGTTTCTTGGACCATTTATGAGAAATTTTGGTCCAGACTCTAGCCTGCCTTAGTGAAAAGATAGTAACTTTTTGGTTTCAGTGTTTACTTCTGTATATCTGAGATAATAACACACATTTTAATTTGTAACAGGTGCAGTTACTAAAGATTCAGGAAAGATCATTGAAGATGTAAGTTTTATTGTTAATATTTTTCCTAATAATGCCATTTGGGTTTATTTCCATTTTAGATATTGTATTCTAATATATATCTGAGTACTTTTCTAAATATTTACAACTTAATGTTTGTTTCTTTTAAATAATTATTTTAACTTTATTTATTTATTTTAATTTGACCAAAGAGGAACAGAGTGAGAGAGAGAAAGTGAGAAATCAAGCCGCCAGGTTTGGGACTCGAACCATAATTGGCCATGTGGGAGTCCAGTGCCCAACCACCATGCCACCTGCTGGCCCCTTATGTTTGTTTCTAATCTTAATGATTTGACACAAGAATGTTAATAAGCGTATATTTCTGATTTATTTTATATTTGTGTTCAAATTCCTTAATTTCTTTGTAAATACTTGTTCATTCCATCTGGCTGCTTGCTTTTCTCTGTTACTATCATACATTCAGGTCTCTTTCTTTTAGACGAGAAAGTCTTTTCAAAGTGTAGTGTGGTACAGTGTGGTTGAATTGCGTGCAGCTGAGCATAGTGCATAGTGAGAGTAAATTTAAACTCTCTTTGTCTCAAATTAGAACTATTGTGAAACTTCCCCACATGAAGTATTTTTCAAGAAATGCTCACTTTAGATCTGGCGGGCCGAAAGGATCACAGACTGTTCCGGAATAAAGAGCAGACTCTCTAAGCCTAATGCATGCCAGCCTGACACATGTGACTGATGTTCTCTGGTCAAAGCCCGGAGTGGCCTAATTGACAGGATCCATGTGCAGAAGAACATAGTTCCCTCCGACCGTCGTCAGTGTCACGTGGCACCGGGTCAGCTCTGAGTGGGTTTTGGTAGCTGTTGTGCTGTTACCTTAACATTTGCTCTTGGTATCGTTAAAAATCTTTGTTACGTTACGTTACAGTGTCACTCAGCCGTTCGTGAAGTGGTGTGCTGGGGTAAAAATGTCCCCCAAACTGACTCACTTGGGAACAAAAGTAAAATTAGGTGTGGTGAAAATCTCTGAAGGTGACCCAGCCACTGCTGTGCTGTCGCTCATCTTGTGGATTTAAGAGAGTGTCCCTGGCAGGACATGAGAGGCAGTGCTTCAGATACCGAAAGCAGCATTAAAGCAGGGACACCCACACCCCTTAGTTCATGACAAATATCTTATAACCAGGTGAAGCTACTGGAATAAAGGAGAAGTCCTGGTACGAGGGCTGCAGGATCCGGCTGCCGTCATGCACCCAGAGGCCAGCTGGTGTCTGTGTTGAGGCATGAAATCATTTTGATGAGCTCACAGGAGCTGACAGTGAGACAAGGTTTATTGCGAGTCAGAGCGGCTTTCCAATTTTAAAGCCCACCAAGGTTTTAAGAATGTATAAAAGAAGCAGGCATGCTCTATCTGGTAACTGCGAAGTCACCAAAACACCGCAGCCCGACCATAACTTACAGAGGCTTCGACATGGAAGGCAGCCTGCACTTGCTAACGCGGCACCTGTGGAAGGGGTGCCGGAGGCCGGTGAGTCTGCGCAGAGCTGTGCAGGGCTGTGGAGAACTTGTTGGGGTGTCCCGCGAAGGATTAACAGAAGACTGCTCATAATTAGAGTCACAAGGCAGCGGGAGGAAGGGCAGCCACTAGCCTGGGCCTTTGGCCCAGCTGGCTGAGAGGTGACCGGTGTGCAATTGCTGTTTTTGAAGGAGGTGATCCAAACATGGATTGCTGTTCTGTGATGGCAAGGCATGATGGAAAATTTCTTGTGCCACGAAATCCCCGGTGGAAAAAAACAAGATAAAAAACTGAAACTGTGGGAACCAGCAGTTAGCGTAATGGCTATGTCGCTGGACTCCCACGTAGTCGACCGCGGTTCGCGTCTCGGACCTGGTGGCTTAAATCTCACGCCAGGCGCGTGTGCGTGCGTGCCCAAGATCCCGAGAGGAGAATGGAAGAGAAGGGATTGCGGCGTGACCATCCCCCCTGGGGGGTGATTTCTCGCTTTCTGTCTCTATGTCTCTGTCTGTCTGGCGAGCGCACGCGCCCTGTAGCGAAAAAAAAAAAAACCTCTCAAAAAAAAAAACCAAAAAACAAAAAACAAAAAACTGAAACTGTGTGAGATGGATTCTTTAGCAGAAGCCTTCCAGGGAATCAGACCAGCAGCGTCCACCATAATGTAGAGAGACAGCTTGTCCTAATTTAGTATTTTTTAATTGTCCCATTGTGTTGTTGGAAGGTGACCATAATAGTTTGTTTTTGGAGAGGTTTTTGCTATAGGGTGTGTGTGCTCGCCAGAAAGAGAGAGACAGACAGAAAGCGAGAAATTACCCCCCGGCGGGGGGGGATGGCCACACCTCAATCCTTTCTCCTCCATTCTCCTTTTGGGATCTTGGGCATGCACGCACACGCACCTGGTGTGAGTTTAAGCCACTGGGTCTGGGACTCAAACCGCAGTCAACTACATGGGAGTCCAGCAACATAGTCATTACGCCAACTGCTGATCCCGGTAATAGTTTTTATTTAATTATTTTCAGGCAGTATACCATATTTATTGTTGTTGTTGTGTTGTTTTTTGAGGGGAAGAGGTTTTTGCTATAGGGCACGTGCACTCGCCAGACAGAGACAGACAGAGAGACAGAAAGTGAAAAATCACTCCCTGGGGGGGATGGCCACACCACAATCCCTTCTCCTCCACACTCCTCTCGGGATCCTGGGCATGCGCGCACACACACCCAGCGTGAGTTTAAGCCAGCTGGTCTGGGATGTGAACCATGGTCGACTACATGGGAGTCCAGCGACATAGCCATCACGCTAACTGCTGGTCCCCATATAAGTTGTTACTAAAGTGAGGCCAGCAGGGTGGCATGGTGGTTAAGACGTCTAGATTCCACATGTCTTAGCGTGCATTTCAAGTCCCAATCCTGGCGGCTTGGAAAATATGCTGGGCACATGTGTGTGAGTGCCTGAAATCCTGAGAAGGACTTTCCCTCTCTCCCTCTCTTCAGTGAGTGCATGTGCTCTATAACAAAACTTTTAAAAAGTCATTAATTTGGTATACATTTGTGTATTGTGTATTAGGCACTAAATTATATTTTTAAATTACATATTTTTTTGAGAGGTTTTTTCTATAGGGCGCATGCATTTGCCAGAAAGAGACAGAGAGAGAGAGGAAGTGAGAAATCCCCTTCCAGGGGGGATGACCACGCCGCAATCCCTTCTCCGTTCTCCTCTCGGGATCTTGGGCATGCACTCACATGCGCCCAGCGTGAGTTTAAGCCACCAGGCCCAGGACTCGAACTGTGGTCGACTACGTGGGAGTCCAGCAACATAGCCAATATGCCAACTGCTGGTCCCAATTACATTTTTTTTTTTTTGAGATCTTTTTGCTATGGGGCACGTGCACTTGCCAGAGAGACAGGAAGCGAGAAATCACCCCATGTGGGAATGGCCACGCCTCAGTCCCTTCTCCATTCTCCTTGGGCATACATGCACATGTGCCTAGAGTGAGTTTAAACCTCCAGGTCCAGAACTCAAACTGTGGTCAACCACAAGGGAGTGGGACCAGCAGATGGCATAATGGTTATGTTGCTGGACTCCCATGTAGTTGACCGTGGTTCGCATCCCGGACCCAGTGGCTTGAAACTCACACTGGGGGCATGTGCGTGCGTGCCCAAGATACCAAGAAGAGAATGGAGGAGAAGGGATTGCAGCGTGGCCATTTTCTTGGGGGGGAGGTGTGATTTCTTGCTTCCTTCTTGCTCTCTCTGGCAAGCGCACATGTCCTATAGCAAAAAGCTCTCTCTCTAAAAAAAAAGCAACAAAAAACCAAACATAATTAATAAAAAACTATTTTGTGCAATTAATATTATTAATTACATAGTTGTATAATTAGGGTATTAATACATTAAGTTTTATATTAATAAGTACTAGCATATGTCTATAAAAACAGTCTGTATTGGTTTTAGATTTATGTACTCATAGAATGCGTCCTTCCTGTACGTATGTGGGACAGTTACGTCTTCAGTTGTGCTCATTTTTAAGTATTTGGGGTTTTCAGGAACATTTGCCTCGTATTTAATGTGACTGCCCTATATATGTTTCCCTCACGTGGAGTATTGCTGTAATTCATCAGCCACGTGTTACAGTAACCAGTCTGTTACAGGATAGCTCTAATTAATATTTTCAGTTTAGTCTATAAAAAGTATAATCATAAATTATGTAGTGCTCTTGTGATGTGAAAAATAACCGTACAGTTTTAGAATTTTTTCTTTATTTCTCTGAGGACTTCAGTATGAATCTGTCAAGTTATTTAAATAGTCTTAAATTTGGAGGGAAGGCGACAAATACAAGAAAGTACAAAGAAGAGAATTTGCAAAAATCAGCAGACTTTTTCTGTAAAGGTCTGTGTAGTAAGTATTTTAGACCTTGTGGACCATGTGGTCCCCTGATGCATCTGTAGACCCGGCTGTCTGTGTCTGCCACTGCAGCACGGACAGTACAGTGTGTGAACGAGTGGGCATGGCTGGGTCCGGGTAAGACCGGGTGTGCAGAGACAATTGGCTGGCTCGACATGGCCCACAGACCTTAGTTTGCCAGCCCCTGCTCTGCTGTATTCCCATCACCCAGAATTAACCATCATTAGATATGCTCACAAAACCCTCCATCTTCCTCACCACCTTTTTTTAAACATTAATTATTACCACTAGTCTTTTCACATCCTCAAAAGCAACTATTCTGTAATCTTCCTATGTACAGATCCATGGCAAATATTTTTTAAATAATTATTTAATTTTCTTTAAATTTTTTTTTTTTTTTTTTTTTTTTTTTTTTTTTTTTTTTTTGAGAACTTTTTGCTATAGGGCATGCGCGCTTGCCCCAAAGACAGAGACAGAGAGACAGAAAGTGAGAAATCACTCCTTGGGGGGATGGTCACGCTGCAATCCCTTCTCCTCCATTCTCCTCTTGGGATTTTGGGCATGCACACATATGCATCTGGTGTGAGTTTCAAGCTACCAGGCCCAGAACTTGAACTGTGGTCAGTCATATGGGAGTCTAGTGACATAATCACTAGATTTTTGCTACAGGGTGTGTGTGCTTGCCAGAAAAAGAGAGAGAGAGAGAGAGAAAGGGAAAGTGAGAAACCAGCCTCCAGTGGGGATGGCAATCCCTTCTCCTCCATTCTCCTCTTGGGATTTTGGGCATGCACACACATGAGCCTGGGTGAGTTTCAAGCCACTGGATCTAGAATTCAAACCATGGTTGGCCATGTGGGAGTTCAGTGACAGCCATTATATCATTTGCTTGTCCCATAGTTATTATTTTTTAATTTGCAGGGCATGTGCACTCATGAGAGAGAGCAAGTGAGAGAGGAAGCCAGAAAGTAAGTTGCCAGATCTGGGACTCCCAGCTGTGCAGTCAGCCAAGTGGAAGTCTGGCACCTTCACCAGCATACCACCTGCTGGTCCAATATATATTCTTTTTCATTTTCATTTTATTTATCATTATTACTATTTTTAATTTGTTATAGCGCATATGCGCTCACCAGAGAAAGACAGAGAGAGAGAGAGAGAGAAGGGGAAAGTGAGAAAGCAAGCCACCAGGTCCAGGACTTGAATTGTGTTGGTCATGTGGGAGTCCAGTGCCTTAACCAACATGCCATCTGCTGGTGCCCATATTGTTTTTAAGAATATTGTTTTGAGGGGACCAGCAGATAGTGTAATGGTTATTTTGCTGGTCTTCCATGTAGTTGACCACAGTTCGAGTCCCGGACCTGGTGGCTTACAACTCACGCCCAGCGCGTGTGCGTGCGTGCCCAAGATCCTGAAAGGAGAATGGAAGAGAAGGGATTGCGGCATGGTCATCCACTCTGGGGGGTGATTTCTCACTTTCTGTCTCTCTGGTGAGTTCATTTGCTCTATAGCAATAATCTCTTTTAAAAAAAAAATGGAAAACTCTTTAAAATTAATTCAATTTGATTTAAATCAGTACTTTTTCAGAGTAAAGCCAGAAACATTTTTTCCTATTTATCCAACAAAAAGTTCTGAAAGAACAGAGGAGGCTTCTGTTCATTTGAAACCTGAATGTTACAGATTGTTCTCCACTCTCAAGAAGAGGGGTTCTGCGTGTAGTTATACTGCACACTGCATGATGCAGCGTGCACCAATTTATCATCCTTGTTTTAAGAACATTCAAAATGAGTTTGGTATCTGGATTGACTGTATAGAAGTATCAGTTTCCTTCTACTTGGATGGAAATGCTATTGGTAATTGAGTCATTGTAGACTCGGGTTATTTAGAACCTGAAGATTCACCTTATGGATTCTGTGTTATTTGAATTTGATAAAGTGATGTGGGGTAGGGAGGGAAAG
>NW_006159717.1:1298583-1301957 GCF_000334495.1 Tupaia belangeri chinensis
GTGTGCGTGCGTGCCCAAGATCCCGAGAGGAGAATGGAGGAGAAGGGATTGCGGTGTGACCATCCCCCCTGGGGGGTGATTTCTCGCTTTCTGTCTCTATGTCTCTCTCTGTCTGTCTGGCGAGTGGACGTGCCCTATAGTGAAAACCTCTCCAAAAAAAGACCTCAGGCCAGGTGTATGTGCATGCCTAAGATCCCGAGGGGAGAATGGGGGAGAAGGGACTGTAGAATGGCCATTCCCTTGGGTGATGATTTCTTGCTTTTTATCTCTGTTTTTCCCCATCTTTCCAGCAAGTGCACATACATGCCCTATAAAAGTCTCTCTTAAAAAAAAAAGGAATATTGTTTTTAAGACTGTCCATGTTGAGCCTTATAGGTTTGGTACACCTCTGTTCTCTGCTGGGTGTATTATTTGTCTTCAGGTACCACATTATTTACCCGTTGCCTTATTAACGACCACTAGGTCACTTCCAGTCTTTGACCATTAAAAATCTGCTATAGTGAATGTCCTTGTATATGTCTTTTTATGCACATGTGCAGGTGTTTTCTCTAGAGTAGAAACAGAAGAATAGAATTGTTGGGTCAAAGGTTGCTTGCTTTTTTGGGACCAGCAGTTGGCGTAATGGCTATGTTGCTGAACTCCCACATAGCCGACCGCGGTTCAAGTCCCGGACCCGGTGGCTTAAACTGCCAGGTGCATGTGCGTGCATGCCTAAGATCTGGAGAGGAGAATGGAGAAGGGATTGTGGCATGGCCATCCCCCCTGGGTGATTTCTCACTTTCTGTCTCTCTGTCTCTCTCTGTCTTTCTGGCCAGCGCACGCGCCCTACAGCAAAATTCTCTCTCAAAAAAAAAAAAGGTGCTTGCTTTTTTCATCTTTAAGTTTCTCTACAGAATGGCCTCATTTTCTTTTTCTTTCTTTAAGAGTGATTTTTGCTATGGGGTGTGTACACTAGCCAGAGAGACAGAAATTGAGAAATCACCCCTGGGGGGATGACCATGCTGCAGTTCTTTCTCCTCCGTTCTCCTCCCTGGATTTTAGGCACGCACGTGTGCCTGTCATGACTTTCAAGCCTCCTGACCTGGGACTTGAACCACAGTCAGCCATATGAGAGTCCAGCACCTTACCCACTATGCTGCCTGCTGGCCGTGGGTTCCAGTTTCTAATCTCACCCACTGTGAGATTAAATGGGTGTAATCCCACATTTCTCACAGCGCCCCATCCTTTAATATTCTCATTTAAACTTTTTTTTTGCCAACCTGTTTCGTAGTACCTTGTTACCTTAGTTTGCATGTTACTGATTTCTAATAACTTTGTTTACATTTCTGTTTTGGTTATTTGAATTTCTTTGAATTTCCTATTTTAATTTTTCCCATTTTTATATTGAATTGTCTTTTTCTTATTGATTTCTGGGTTGCCTTGATATACTCTGAATTTTCCCCTTTCTGTTTATCATTTTCGCCAGCACAAAACGATGGAGTCAAGCCCCCAACCCCCACGCCACCTGCTGGCCTCCACCTCCATCTTTGTTTTGCCAACTCCGGGGGTCAGTTTCTAGTGCTCACTCTTCACAGCCTTTCAGTAACGTTTCAGCAGTTGGTCTCTTCCTCTGGGAAATACCTCCTTCATTCAGCTCTGGACATCATACTTGGTCCCATCTCAGTCTGCTCCTTTCTGAGGGATTTACAGAGGCCTGTGGGTTTTTGTTTTTATTTGTTTATTTTTTGAGAGAGATTTTTGCTGTAGGGCATGTACACTTGCAGGAGACAGAGACATAGAAAGTGAGAAATCACCCCCTGGAAGGCTGGCCGTACCACATTCTGCCCATTCTCCCAGGATCTTGGGCACACACGCATACATGCCTGACATGAGGTTTAAGCCTCTGGGTCTGGGACTAGACCCAGGGCTGACTACATGGGAGTCCAGCCATGTAACCATCATGCCATCTGCTGGTCCCAACCCAGTCCTGTGGTTTTAAACTCCCCCTAGATGGTGGATGATTTCTGATTTATTTCTCTTGCCCTGAACTTTGGGCTCCAGATTTGTGTATCCAGCTGCCTGCCTGGTATTTACACTTAGGTGATTAATAGCCATGTCCAACAGTACGTCTGAAATAGGACTGTTTTATTCCCCCGACTCCTCTGTGGTGCCCGCTGCGTCCTATTCTCCCATTGCCACCCGCCTAGTCTGAGTTCCTTTGTCTTCCTTCTGGGTTATTGCATTGACGTCTTCCTGCCTCCATTCTTGACCTCTGCTGTTTTTCCTCCATACTGCAAAGGGCAGGGATAGAAGAAGGGGCCAGAGTGAGCTTCTCAAACACACAAAGATCATGTCTCTGCTCAGATAAGTTCAGTGAAAGTCTGAAAAGAATAAAGAAGGGAGCAGCTAGTTTCCACATATTCAAATGACAGGAATATGACAGCTATTCTAAAGATACATCTTGGGAACCAGCAGTTAGCGTAATGGCTGTGTCACTGGACTCCCACGTAGTCAACTGTGGTTTGCGTCCCGGACCCAGTGGCTTAAAACTCACGCTGGGCGCGTGTGTGTGCGTGCCCAAGATCCCGAGAGGAGAATGGAAGAGAAGGGATTGCAGCGTGACCATCACCCATGGGGGGTGATTTCTCACTTTCTGTCTCTATGTCTCTCTCTGTCTGTCTGGCGAGTGCATGCACCCTATAGCAAACACCTCTCCAAAAAAAAAAAAAAAAAGATACATCTTAATGCAATGATACTGTTGCCTGAATAAGCTATTCAGTAGAAAAGAAGTCCAGAAATGACCCAAATATGTATAGAGATGTGTGTGTGTGGGTGGGTGTGTGTGTGTGTGTTTATTTATGTGTGAGTTTAGTAATGGTAAAGTTGGCATTTCAGATCAGCATGAGAAGTGTGGCATTTCAGATCAGCATGAGGAGGGGACCTGTGAAGAAGATACAGCTGGATTTGGTCCAGCAGGTGGCAAGTGGTTAAGGTGCTGGATTCCCATATGGTCAACTGCGGTTTGAGTCTCAGATCCATCGGTTTGAAACTCACGTTGGGTGCATGTGCACGTGTGCCCAAAATCCTGAGAGGAGAATGTAGGAGAGGGACTGTGGCATGGCCTTACCCCCTGGGGGGTGATTTCTCCCTTTCTATCTCTCTGGTGAGCACATGCACCCTATGGCAAAAGTATCTCAAAAAAAGGAAAAGTAAAGATACAGCTGAATTTTTGCCTTGCAGTTCAGACCAAAGTGAAGTTCAGAAGGGGAAAAGGTAGGAATGGTGGGACTTGGGGCTGGCAGGTGGTGTGATGGTTAAAGGCGCTGGATCCCCACATGGCCAACTGCGGTTCAAGTCCTGGAACTGGCAGCTTCCTTTCTTCTTTTCCCTTCTTT
>NW_006159717.1:1302212-1312709 GCF_000334495.1 Tupaia belangeri chinensis
CCTACAGTGAAAATCTCTCCAAAAAAAAAAAAAAAGAAAAATAATAATGATATTAGCAAATGGAAATAAGTAATTCTTTAAATATAAAAAAAGAAATAGTGGGACCAGCAGATGGTGTAATATTTGCATGACTGGACTTCCACATGGCTGACCGTGATTCAAGTCCTGTACCCAGAGGCTTGAAACTCATATCAGGTGCATGTGCGTGTATGCCCAAAATCCTGAGAGGAGAATGGAGGGGAAGGAATTGCAGTGTGCCCATCCCCGGGGGAGCGATTTCTTGCTTTCTCTCTGTCTATGGTGAGCACACGCACCTTAGAGCAAAACTCTTTAAAAAAAAAAAAAAGACATAGTAAAAGTACTAGGAAAAATATAGGGAAAAAAATTATTTAGAATGATTTGACTTAATTGTATTTATTGTTACTATTTTTTAATTTGACAAGAGAGAAAAAGTGAAAAAGCAGGTTGCTGGGTCTGGGATTTGAACCATGGTTTATCATGTGGGAATCCAGCACTTTAACCATGCCACCTGCCAGCCCTCAGGAAAATTTGTAAAGTGTAGATAGATGTAGGAGAGTTTTTAAAAATGTGTCACAAAACCCAGAAACCATAAAAGAATCAATGAGAGGGACAGCAGGTGGCATGGCAGGTAAAGGTGCTGGACCCGCATATGACCAGCTACAGTCTGTTACTGGACCCGGCAGCTCGCGCTTGCTCGCTCTCTCTCGTGAGTGCATGTGTCCTGTAGGAAATTAGAAATAAATAAATGAAATTAAATACTTTAAAAAATATTTATTGATTTTGTTATTATTTTAAAATTTATTTTTTCTGTTTTCGGAGAGGTTTTTGCTTAGAGTGCGTGCGCTTGCCAGCCAGACAGAGAGAGACATAGAGACAGAAAGCGAGAAATCACCCCCCCCCGGGGGATGGCCATGCTGCAATCCCTTCTCCTCCATTCTCCTCTCGGGATCTTGGGCACGCACACACACGCGCCCGGTCTGAGTTTAAGCCACTGGCTCTGGGACTCGAACTGCGATCGACTACGTGGGGGGAGTCCAGCGACATAGCCATTACACTAACTGCTGGTCCCTTATTTTTAAATTGGATCAGAGAGAGAGATAAAGGGAAAGTGAGAAAGCAAGTCTCCAGGTCCGGCACTTCAGTTGTGGTTGGCTATGTGGGAGTCCAGCACCTTAACCACCATACCACCTGCAGCCCCAAAATGAAATAATCCTTAAAAACAAAAATAGGAAAATTTAACTGTATTTCAAAGCCAAAAGACAAATGATAAGATGAAAAGGTTGCAACTTATGTCACAAAAAATTAGATTTGTTTTTTATTATGTAAAGACCATCTATGATAAAAAAAAATCCCAGTTGGAAAATTGGCGTAAGTATAATCCATCAGTTTCCAGACCTATACATAATAGTTCTTAAACATATGCAGAGAGATTCAGCTTCAGAAGTAGAGAAATGCAGGTTACACTTGTAGGTTAATAGGGTTATCAGAGAGAAAATGGACAGATACCACTGTTAAGGCATTCTTGCATCTTGTCTGGAGGGGTGAAATTGGTGAAACTGCTGCAGAGGGCAATGTAGTAGAGCCTGTTAAGATCTAAAATGTAGATACCATTATCCCAGAAACTCCATTTTTAGGGAACTTATACTTTAGATATATTTGCACATTTATGACATTAAGTGTGCACAAGGATATTAATTGCAGCTTAAAAGAAAGTTTATCCCAGGCTAGTAGGTTGCGTGGGGTTAAGGTACTACATCTCACATGGTCAACTGCGTGGTTCGAATTCCAGGGCCAGCAGCTTATAAAATGTGTGCATGCGTGCACGTGCTCACCACCCTGACGGTGGAAAACGGAGAAGGGACTGTACACTACTGAGCCCCGTTGCAGGAGTGCTTTCTCTCTTTCCCTCTCTGGCAAGCACATGTGCTCTCTGGCAAATTAGAGAAAATGGAAAGAAAATACAGCCCTGTGTGGGCAGAATCTGAAGTGCACCCTTTCCCACCCCACACCTATTCACGTGGCTTGGCAGGTGGAGTCCTTAAACAAGTGCACACAGTGGCCTTGTTGGGTCTGCTGTTAAATCAGGCATGGTGTATCCATCCAGTGGAATAATGCGCAGTTGTTAAAAAGAATGTGACAACTTGATATATACAGACATAGAGCAATCTCATGTATCTTGAGTGAAGACATAATGGGACCAGCAGATGGCGTAATGCTTATGTTGCTGGACTTGCAGGTGGTCAACCACGGTTCGTGTCCTTGACCTGGAGGCTTGAAACTCCTACCAAGCTACATGTTTGCACATGCCGTAAATCCCGAGAGAAGAATGGAAGAGAAGGGATCGTAGCATGGCCATCCCCCCAGGAGTGATTTCTCACTTTCCATCTCTGTCTTTATGGTGAGTGCATGCACCCTCTCTCAAAAATCTCTCTCAAAAAAGAAAAAAGACAAAACTACATAAAGCACACTGCCATTTAGGTTTTAAACATGCATATAAATATACTTAAATTTATGAGAAGTCTTCTGAAAGTCATGGAAAATGTGTATTATGAAATGACTATGGATTTCAATTTTTTTGGTACCAAAACAAACCCATAATTTCATTACATTTTCCACGAACTTTTTTGAAGTCACTGTGTGTATAGATGCTACTTGGAAGGCAGCCCATAAATGGGTAATGCTGATTCCCTCTGAGAAGAACTGGATCTGGGGAAGAATTTTAAAAGGGAAAATTTTTTTCATTGTTAACTATTTGTATCTTTGAATTTTATGCCACATTATCTCTTCAAAAAATATGCACAGAATAATTTTGAGAGATTTTTGCTATAGGGCACATGTGCTCATGGGAGAAACAGATAGAAAGTTATAAATCACCCCCTGGGGGGAATGGCCACACCATAGTCTCTTTTCCCTTCTCCCTTCTCTCTTCTCCCCTTGGGATTTTGGGCATGCATACATATGCTCCTGGCATGAGTTTCAAACTGCTGGGTCTGCTGGGTCTGGGACTTGAACTATGGCTGGCCACATGGGAGTCCAGTGTATTAACCTCTGTGCTACCTGCTGTCCCCTGCACAGAATAATTCTTTTTATGCGAGAGGGCACATACACATGAAAGAGGAAATGAGAAAAGGCATCCCCCACCCAGTGGATGCTGTGATCCTTTTTCTTCCAACTCTCCATTCTGTCAGGATCCAGGACATATCCGTGGTATCTGGTGTGAAGCCAACAGGGCTGGTATTCAAAACTGGATTGGCTGCACTTCCTCAGTGCAGTGCCTGACTACTGCACTTTGCAGACACTCTAGAACTTTTTTTGAGAGAGAGATTTTTGCTAGAGGGCACATGTGCTCACTGGAGAAGAGAGAGACAGAAAGCGAGAGATACACCCCCCCCCACCCCCGGGGAGATGGCCATGCCACAATCCCTTCTCGGGATTTTGGGCACACACCAACATGTGCCTGTCATTTTTTTTTGTTTTTAATTTACTTTTTTTTTTGAGAGGTTTTTGCTATAGGGTGCGTGCGCTTGTTGGAAAGACAGACAGACAGAAAGTGAGCAATGACCCCCCCAGGGAGGATGGCCACGCCACAGTCCCTTCTCATCCATTCTCCTCTCGGGATCTTGGGCACACATATGCGCCCGGCATGAGTTTAAGCCACCGGGTCCAAGACTCAAACCGTGGTCAACTATATGGGAGTCCAGCGACATAGCCATTGCACCAACTGCTGGTTCCATTTTTTAAAAGAATTATTTATTTATTTTTATTTGTTGTTATTGTTTAATTTGGCCAGAGAGAGAGAGAAAGGGAAAGCAAGAAAACAAGCCACCAGATCTGGGGCTAGAACTGCAGTCAGCCATGTGGGAGTCCAGTAGCCCTCAACCATCACATCACCTACTGACCTCAGCCCGTCATGAGTTTGAAGCCACCAGGTCCAGGACTTGAATTGGCAGTTGACTACTTGGGAGTCCAGTGATGTAACTGATAATGCCACCTGCTGGTTCTTTTATCTTTTCTTTTCTTTTTCTTTTTCTTTTCTTTTTTTTTTTTTTTTTAATGTTTTTCCCATAGGGTAAGTTCTCTTGCTGCAGACAAAGAGATGGAAAGTGTGAAATCACTCTTCAGGGGAGATGGCCACACCACGATCCCTTCTCCATTCCCTCTTGTGATTTTGAGTATGCACACACATGACACCTGGCATGATTTTCAAGCCACTGGGTCTGGGACTCGAACTGTGGTCAGCCATGTGGGAATGCAATGTCCTAACCACCTTGCCAACTGGACCCTGTAGAATAATTTTTGAAAAGAGAAAGCAAAACAGGGGAGTGAGATATAGATGGCTCCCAGACATAGATGGTTCACTGACATAAATCATAAGCAAAATAATGCTGACCCATGGAAAATACTTATGACTTAAGGTAATTTTCTGCTTATTGAGAATAAAAAGTTTGATATAGTACTCTGTGGCTAGGATGTTGGAAAACAGGCATACATATAGTGCTAATAGTCATATAGGGTTTTTTGGACAGTAAGAGGGAAAGTGAGAAATCTCCCCCCAGGGGCATGGCCATGCTGCAGTTCCTTTGCTTTACTCTCCTCCTGGGATCTTGGCTATGCACGCACATGTGTCTGATGTGAGTCTCAAGCCACTCGGCTCAGGACTTGAACCATGGTTGGCCATGTGGGAGTCCAGAGATGTAACTGCTATGCCATCTGCTGGCCCTGTGATCACATAATTTGATAAAACTTCTATGGCTCAGAGCAATTTGGCAGTGGCATCAGAATTAAAATCATATACCATTTATATTTCTTTTCTTTTTTTTTTTTAGGAATTATTTCATTTTGTTTATTATTATTATTTTAAAATTTGACCTGAGAAAGGGAAAGCAAGAAAGCAAGCCACCAGGTCTGGGACTCGAACTGTAGTTGGCCATGTGGGAGTCTAGCACCTTAACCACCACACCACCTGCTGGCCTCCCACCATCCACATTTGTAAGACTTTATTCTGTAAATGTGATGCAGAGTTATGTTATACCTCCAACGTAGCTGCTAGGTGACAAGAGCAAGGGTGCCAAATCTTGCTAATAACGTGTCATCACTGGTGTTCTGAAGTCACTATTGTTTACATAGACCATCTCTATAAAGATGTATGAGAAACTGAGCCAGTGGTTGTGTTCAAGGTTGTGTTGGATAGGTGGCAGTCATTTATGTAGTCACTTTTATGCCTTCTGAACTTTGTACTGAGTGCTTGTGTACTGTGTGTGGTGTACTCCGTATGTGTCTGGTTGTGGTACTTTAAACAGGGTCTTACTACGGAGACATCCTCTTTCCAGCCTCTTGAGCAGCCAGGATTGCAGGTGTATGCCCTGACCTTTGGCTCTTTGGTTTGGGTGGAGAATTGAACCTGGGCCTCCTGTGTGGCCCCAGTAGCATTCAGCACATGCTGCTGTGTCCAGACCTCTAGTCTTTTAAAAGTAAATGGAAACGAGGCCGGCAGGTGGTGTGGTTGGGGGCGCTTGATTCCCACATGGCCAAACCTGGTGGCCTGCTTTCTCACTTTCCCTCTTCCTCTCTCTTCTCTCTCTCGCTCACTCAACTCTCTCCCTCTCTAGTCAAATTTAAATAAATAAAATAAAGTTAAATAAAGTAATTCTTTTAAAAAAAGTAAATAGAAACATAATTTCTCATCACATGTAAAACATGGTGCTGATCTTGTTTTTTTTTTTTTTTTTTTTTTTTTTAATCCATGGTAAATTTGGTATGCCAATGAAGGAGGAAGAGGGAGAGCGAAAGAAAGTGAGATGAGCATCCTCCATGGGGTCTGTTTATGCCATGATCCCGGATCACTCCATCCTGTCAGATGTTGTGCACCCACACACATGACTGGTGTGTTTCAGGCTGACTGGACCAGGGATTTGAACTGTGGTTGCCTTGTGGGGTCCAGCTTCTCTTGAGCAGTGCATTACTGCTGCACCAAGGAGCCTGCCCTTGTTTTTTATTTTTTTAAGAGATTTTTGCCAAAGGGCACATGCACTTAACAAGAGAGAGACAGTGAGAGGGAAAATGAGAAATCACCCCCCAGGAAGGGATAGCCATACCACAATCCCTTCTCCATTCTCCTTAGCTCTTGGGCACACACACACACCTGGTGTGAGTTTCAAGCTACTGGGTCTGGGACTCAAATCTCAGCTGGCAGTGTGGAAGTCCAGTGACGTAGTCACTAGGCCATCTGCTGGCCCCTCTTTCCACTAAGACCTGTAGATCCTGCACTGTTTGGCTTCTGTCTACGTACACAGATTTGCCATTCTCTCCCTGCCTACTGTTTCAGCCTTATTCTGGGTGTTTATTTATTTATCTTAAAATTATTATTATTATTATATATTCAATCACTATACCTCATTTAGCTTGTAGAGAGAATTTACCCAACATGAAATACACCTCAGACCTGTCCAGTTGAGAATATTATACACGTTATCATCATCAGGTAATAAACCATTTCTGTGTCCCACAAATGTCTTTTCTATTTTTCTTCCTAATTTCCCTCCCTTATACTCTTCCCCTTTCCCACCCTCCTTCCACAATGTCTCCAGTGTCCATAACTATTTTCAGTGCTTCAGTCTCTACCATAGAGTGCAGTTGGTACATGTTAAGTGGAGACATACAGTGTGTCTCTTTCATAACCTGACTTGCTTCACTCAGCAATAAAGTCCATATTCGTCCACTTTCTATCAAATGCCAGGGTCTTGTTTTTTATGGCTGAATAATAATATTTAGAGTATATGTGCCACACTTTTTCAATCCATTCTTGTGTTCGTGGACATTTGGGTTGGTTCCATGTCTTAGCAATTGTGAGTAATGCCACAGTAAACATAGATATGCAAGCATTTTTCTGACTGAGCATTCTCCTGTCCTTGGATAGATACCCAGGAGTGGAATTGCTGGATCATCTGGTAGTTCTTTTTGTAGGTCTTTGAGGAACCTCCATATTGTTTTCTTCAGTGGCTTGACTAATTTACATTCCCACCAACAGTGTAGGAGAGTTCTCCTTTCACCACAGCCCTGCCAACACTTACTATTTTTTGTATTTTTCATCTTTGCCATTCTGATGGGTATTCTAGGTATTTCTAAAGCGTGTCAAGCTTTTCTGCATTTCCGGGTTTTTGTACCTATAGTCCCTCTGCCTGGACTATTCTGACTTCCGACCTTTACTTGGCCTACTCTTGTGAATAATTCAGAAGTTCTCTGCTCAGATGTTTACTCCAGAATTAACCCTTCTCCATTCCATTGCTATCCATTCCCTGTGTTATTTTTCTTTGTAGTACTCATCACTCCCTGGAATTACACATTAGACATATGCTTGTTTTATCTGTTTATTTTATGCGTCTCACTCTAGATTGTGTGACCCATAAGAACAGGACTGTCTTGTTTTCTGCTGCACCTCCTGGGATCAGAACAGTGCCTGGCTCATAGTAAATATTCAGTAAATATTTATCGAATGAATAAACATGTTTTAAATACATTTCCCCAATCTGTTGTTTATCCTTTAGCTTTGTTTTACAAAGACCTTTGTTTACACAAATTTTAATTTCAAGATAATCAAATTTATCAGTCTTGTCTATTTTGTTTTTATTATTTTGTGTTTTATTTAAGGATACTTTATCTTTATTCTGGTCATTTAAAAATTCTCCAGTGATTTTAAGGTTTTAGTTTTTTTCATATTGAAGTTTTTAATCAATATATTTTTGGCTATGGTCTGAGACTGGACTTAATTTTTCTGAATAGCCAGTTGTGCTGATCATTGAAGATTGTTTTATGCGAGCTCATCAGCGAGGACTGTTTTATGCATTTTGACCATACTGTGGGCAAAATTTTATTCAAAATTAGTAAATGGGGCTATAATTGATTAGGAGAAATAGGAATTATTGTCTATTTTTCAAAGCTTTTTTTTACTATAACCAGTTCTTCAGAGAAATTATATTTCTCTGTATATATATCACCTGTCAAATGATAGCAAGTATAGTCAGTGATAAGATACTGAACAAATAAATAAATAAATAAATAAAACTTCTCTTTGGTTTCTGTATTTGTTGTTTTTTTAATAAGTTTACTTATTTATTTGCTTTAATATTAACAGAGAGGAACAAAATGATAGTGAGAAAGGAAGTAAGAAAGCATGCCACCAGGTCCGAGACTTGAACCACAGTCGGCCATGTGGGAGTCCAGCGCTGCTGATCATTGAAGATTGTTTTATGCGAGCTCATCAGCGAGGACTGTTTTATGCATTTTGACCATACTGTGGGCAAAATTTTATTCAAAATTAGTAAATGGGGCTATAATTGATTAGGAGAAATAGGAATTATTGTCTATTTTTCAAAGCTTTTTTTTACTATAACCAGTTCTTCAGAGAAATTATATTTCTCTGTATATATATCACCTGTCAAATGATAGCAAGTATAGTCAGTGATAAGATACTGAACAAATAAATAAATAAATAAATAAAACTTCTCTTTGGTTTCTGTATTTGTTGTTTTTTTAATAAGTTTACTTATTTATTTGCTTTAATATTAACAGAGAGGAACAAAATGATAGTGAGAAAGGAAGTAAGAAAGCATGCCACCAGGTCCGAGACTTGAACCACAGTCGGCCATGTGGGAGTCCAGCGCCCTTAACCACCATGCCACTTTCCAGCCCCCTGTATTTGTTTTTAACTAGGAAAGTACACAGACAGATGTCGTGAAACCTGTATCTTCCTGGTCTTTCCAACCTTTCAAACCTCTGAAGAACAAAGCTTTATTGTGCAAGCCCGTCACACAGACCAAAGCCACCTTGTGCAAACCACATGTGCAACACAAAGGATGCCAGACAGGTATGTGTGCCTGTGCTTCATCATGTACAGAGTTTGGTGTTGGGTTGCTTGGTTTTCGCATGTTTGTTTGTTTTCTAAGAAAGGAAAATAATTGATAATTGCTTTTTTTAAAGAATTATTTAATTTTATTTGTTATTGTTATTTTTTAATTTGATGGAAGAGAGAGAATGAGAAAGTGAGAAAGCAAGCCGCCAGGTCCAGGACTTGAATCGTGTTCAGCCATGTGAGAGTCCACTGCCTTAATTGCTGTACTACTTGTCAGCCCCAAGATTTGGTAATTTTATTTTTGAATTATTTAACTTTTATTTTTTAATTTATTTTAGTTTGACCAATGAAGGACAGAGCGAGAGACAGAGAGAGAGAGAGTGAGAAAGCAAGCTGCTAGGTTTGGGACTCAAACCACAGTCAGCCACATGGGAGTCCAGTGCCCTTAACCACAATGCCACTTGCTGGCCCTGATAATTTCTTGAATGTGAAAGCATTCATTAATCTTGGATCACATAAAATAACTCATTTCTTTTGTGAATTATTGTCATTACAATAATAACCACTAAATTGAATCCATATGCACACACAGCATCAGGTATAAAGTAGACAAGCATGTCGTATGTGGGTGCTGTTTTTCAAGTGTTTAGGGAAACTTTTGTAATTCCTAAGATAGAGAGTTAGTGAAGTGTTACTGATTGAACCTTAGTTTTTCCCTTAAACATCAGGGATTCAATTGTCAGTTACTAAGAGAACAGCAAATACAAAGGCACTTCAAACAGCTCATGGAAAAATGGAATTAGAGTTTGAGTTTATTTTGGTGCTAACAGAGTTTGAACTCCGCGTGTGTGTGTGTGTGTGTGTGTGTGTGTGTGTGTGTGTGTTTAGAGATTTTTAGGGTACATGTGTTCAATAGAGAGGCAGAAAGTGAGAAATCACTCCCCTCCCCCCCAGGGGGGATGGTCATGCCGCAATCCCTTCTCTTCCATTCTCCTTTCAGGATTTTGGGCACACACACATACATGTGCCCAGCATGAATTTCAAGCACTGGGTCCAGGACTGGAACCACAGTCAGCCATGTGGGAATCCAGTGAGGTAACCATTATGCCATCTGCTGGTCCCACATGTGTAGGTTTTTTTTTTTTTTTTTTAATAATCATTTTTCTGTGAACTTTTCGAAGATCTGCCTTGTACATCTGAAGTGTTGGTAATGATGAAAATTGTTTGAATTTACTCTTGACGGAGTTATGTTGTCCCCATCATGTTAACTAGTTTTAATCCCACTACCTTGATGTTTTCAATTACTTTAATAGTCTTCTTTGTCAAGTGTTTTTTTCTTGTTTTTGTTTTGCTGATGGTTGCATACACTTGCCAGAGAGAGAGAGGGGGACACCGGGAGAGGAGGACAAAGGAAAGCATTCCCCCGTGGGGCATGGTATGCCACAATCCCTTCTTCTGGGGGTTGATTTCTCACTCTGTCTGCCTCTCTCTAGTGAGTGCATGTACTCTATAGCAAAATAATAAATAAAAATAAAAAATGTGTCAAGACATAACCAGGAGTGTTCGTATGGGTTGTCTTTCTTTTTTTTTTGTTTTTTTGTTTTGCATGGACTCATTTATGTATTTTC
>NW_006159718.1:0-44769 GCF_000334495.1 Tupaia belangeri chinensis
CTGGCGAGCACACATGCCCTACGTAAAAATCTCTATTAAAAAAAAAAGAAAAAAAGAATTACCGGAGAGCAAGCAATAAGTGAAATGTCAACCAGCCTTAGAGAATCAACACTATCCTGAACACAAATGTTATCACAGCAAAATAAAATAGAAATCAACAATTAAGCGATAACCTAAACCCTAACTACTGGGGAAATAAAAAGAGGAAACCCTTATTTATTGCAATATTGCATGGCGTAGATAATTAAGCATAATAACATGGATTTGTATTTAGTCCTCAACAGCAGCATAGGTAACGTGTCGCAAACTCGTGCTCACGACTCTGCCGTGGTTGAAGTGCAGAGCGGTGGTGCTGGAAGCCACACGTCGGCATGGTTTGGACCAGCCTGGCTGATCAGAAACATGGCAGGTGCAGGCATGCCTGTGTCCCAACAAGCTAGAAGGCTGGGGAAGGGGGGCTTGTTGAGGGTGCTTTTCTCTCTGTCTCTCTCTCTCTCATGCAAATGAGCCCTCTATCATGAATAACATTAACCTGAAAGAAAAAACTCTGTGCCTTGCGGCTAAATAAAACATTGAGAGAAGTTCCAGCCTTCAATTCAGTTAATAATAAGTGAAAAGAAATAGTATGGCATTTGAAGCAATCAACTCAGGATGATTGCAAAGAGAATTATTTTCATCACCCATCTTATCTCCACTTCAAAAACTAGCAAGAAAGCAGTGAAGAGTCACGTAGGACTTAGTGTAGCACAAAATCGCAGATAGCCAATGATAGGGACGGTCCGCAAACCAAAGCTGGATCTTGAGGAACACCTAGAGAGACTGGAAAAGCTGAATTGAAATAAAGACAATGTTTTGAATAAGAAAATGATTCAAAATGATATTGAATAAACACCACCTGTAATAATACATACAAATGTATTTAAATAAATTTGAAAATAGGCTAAGTAGAATAATTATTAGGTGCACATAAACAACGGAAGTTGAATTAAGGGAGTAGAAGTGTAAGAATTATTTTTAATAGTTTTCTGTTCCAAAAATCTTTTTTTACCCTCCTAGAGCCCTAGAGCTTCACAATCACACATACATACACGTAGAAGGAGAAAAGTCACTACTTTGAAATAATATGTTATTGAATATCGATAAATAAAATTGCTTTATGGGTAGAAAAATAGGAAAGTGCTCATCTTATTTCATAAGCAGGTGTAATTGATGTCACTGAAACACAGGATTATAAATGAAATGGGGAGAGTCATTGTAACAGAATGGTTTTACTTATTAACATAGATGGAGATATTAGCAAATGTCAGAAATATAAAATATTGACAAATGGGATTCAGCAGTGCACTAAAATAAAGTATTAAGACCAAATGGATTTATAAGAGAAGTGGAAGGTTGGTGCAATGCCAGAAAATATTGATATAATTCACTCCATTAAAACTTAAGGAAAATAAATATGATGATCACAGAATAGGATGTTAGGATACAAAATAAAATTAGTTGATGGGACAAATGGATATTTATGTGCAAATGAACTACTTTGATTCCCGATTTCACACCATACATAAACTTAACTCAAAGTTCTTCATAGGCCTACATGTAAGAGCCCAAACTACGACTTTTAGGAGAGAACAGAGTAAGCTGTAGTCTTGTTAAGCAATGATATCTTAATTATAACAAAAACAAAATGAAGAAAGAGAAGACTGAGTTGGAGGCACTAAATCGCTCGCATTGTGCTTCGGAGGGTGGCGCCAAGACAGTGACGCCCACAGACTGGAGAACTTGTAAATCATTTCTGGTAAGATCGTGATATCCAGAGTATGCTTATTTTAAAAAAATCTTCAACTGACTAATAAAAAAAGACAAATAACCCAATTTAAAAGTGGGCGAATAATCAGAGTGGACATCTCTCCAAGGAAGATTAAGATGACAAGCGCATGGAAAGGTGCCCACTCTCATCTGCGCTAAGAAAGCATGAATCCGAACGCGCATGAAGGCACAGGGCAGAGCCTAACACGTGGACGTCCGGGAGGGCGGCCTCCAGCGCTTTCCCTGGTCCTTGCGTTGGGCCTGGTAGGGGATGCGGTTATGTCCGACTGGACCCTGCCCCTCCTAATTCTGTGAAACCGGACCTGGGCTAATTATCCAAGGGTGAGTGGGATTCCAGCAGCACGACATCTTTTGAGATGGATATCCTTTTGATATCCAGACTCATGTTTAAAGACCAGGATTAAACTGTAATATTTTAAAATATGTGTTTGCTCTTGTCCCCAAGGCCTGGAACACAACGTCTAATGTGCTAGGAATCTCTAAAGCAATGTGCCTTATGTATCTGAGGGGTTGGCCACTGCCTGACAATGCCTAGGGAGCTGCAGGATGGAGGTTCGTCAATAAAAAACCCAGGCGGGATTAGAGGGTTGGGGCTTTCAGGCCCATCCCCTGATGTCCTGGAAGGGAGAGGGGCCGAAGGTTCAGCTGATCACCAATGACAGTAAAGTAACCAATCGTGTCCTGTAATGATACCTCCACACAGTCCAGGACAGGGCCTCGAGAGCTTGCAGAGGGCTAAGTGACAGCAGCACGCGAGCTCCTGCCCTCCCCAGACGCCTTGCCCCGATCATATCCGTGTTAACATCCTTTATAATAAACTGGTAAACATTTTTAAAAATGAGATATCACTTTTGGTCATTAGAAAGGTAATAAAAAGGACAAACGGTAGCACGTGTTGGCAAGGCGGAGAAATTCATGCTCTCACACGTTGCAGGTGGGAGTATAACATGGTGCCGCCATTTGGGGAACGATGTGACCGTTCCTCGAAATGCCGGACGCAGTTACCAAGTGACCCACACGCTCCACTCCAGATTCTCCAAGGAAATAAAACTCGTGTCCACACACAAACTTATGCACAAATGTCCATAGCAGCCCTAATCACAATCGTCAAAAAGTAGAAATAACCAGAATGTTCATCAATGAATAAACGGACACAGATGTGGCAAGTCTCCACAGCGGAATCTCTCTGGCAGCAACACAGAGCGAAGTCTTGACATGTGCTGGGACCTGGGTAAACTTCACAGCACAGACTGTTACACCGACTGCAGGAAGTTAGTCAGAAAATACCACACTCATACCATACCACTTCCAGGAAATGTCCAGAACAGGCAAACCTGTAGAAACCTAGAGTCAAGGATGGAGTGGGGACTACGGGGCCTGCGTGGTCGGCAGAGGGAGCGTGGGAGGGTGGGAGGGAAATGTTCCCTAATGGGTCCGGGGAGCTTGGGTATGAAAACGATCTAAAATTAGATTATGTTTGTAGTTACTCTACTCTATAAATATATTTGAAAAACATTTAGAAACACTTTAAATGGTTGAATCTTTAGCTCCATAGATTTTATATCCATAAAGCTGTTCATTTGTTTAATTAAGATCTATTTTGGGAAATCTAATACACAAACATAGTACATTTTAATTACTTTTGCTATACAATATTAAAAATAGCTGTCAATGACAATTTGTATTTGACCTGGTTGTTGGTGCTTTTTGTTACAATAATAAATTAACATAAAGAAGCATAACCAATTAACTAACTATAAAAATAAGAATAAAAGAAAAATTCCCCAAACCAGTGAAGTTTATCTTGAAAACATTGCAGCCCTCATTCCAACTGGCACAAAGAACAACTGAAGAATAATTGTTCTGTGTTCATAGAATGAATGAGTAAATGTTTGATAATTAAAGTAGAATAATTTTATCAATTTAATTCATCTCAAACTTATTAAATGAAAAATGGAAGTTATAAAAATTACATAAATTAAAACACAGATGGGCATATTCATTACAGATAAAAGTGTACAGAACATTTTAAAATATGCCCTAAAATTACACAAAACAAGTCCATGATAGTATTTGCTTTTGAGGAAAAGAAGGAAGGGGAGAGAGCCACAGAATTTCAAGGCATCAGAGGAAAAGAAGGAAGGGGAGAGAGCCACAGAATAACAAGGCATCAGATCAGCCTATAAATACAGTTTATTTCATTTAAACTTTTTCAGATAAAAAATCATATTTATCAATTTTTTCAGTGGATACTTGGGTGATTTATTCTTTGTAACTTACTATGGTTTAAAATATAAGAATTAATTTCTGAGTAATTTTACTCTTTTAAAATGTCCCTTCAGGTTGCTCAATTCTATTTTGTTAAAGAATCAGCAGTTGGTTAAAGAGCTGATTCCCGCATGGCTGACGGTGTGGTTTGTCTCAGCTTGGTTTGTTTTCCAGCAACTTGGACAACACTCTGGGCACATGTGCGTGCATCCCTCAAATCCCTAGAGCAGAATGGAGAAGGGGTCACAGTGTGGGCATGCCCCAGGGGGTGGGCTCTCTCTCTCTCTCTCTTTCTCTCTCTCTGTCTCTGTCTCTTTCTCTCTTACTCTCACTCTCTGTCTGTCTCCAGTGAGTGCATATGCTCTATAGAAAAACAAAACCAGAAAAAATCACATTATGTAAAATTGTTAAATTCCCATGGTAATGGTTTATTAAACAGCACCATTAACCTAAGTAGCTGTATGGATTCATTTTCACCCACAAACTTTATAAAATATGCTTTTATTTCAGCTTTATTACAAGGCATAAAGATATTGAGAAATTATAAGATATTTTCCCATCAGTCATGCTGATGACACAATTCTGTCAATCACGTGAAATAAAGTACATCACAGTTATTTATTTATTTGACTTTTTAATTTTATTTTAGGTTTTTGCCGTAAGGCTGTGACTCACCAGAGACAGAGAGAAGGAAAGTGAGAAATCACCCCTTAGGGAGGGTGGCCATGCTGCAATTCCTCCTCCATTCTCTTCTTGAGATTTTGAGCATGCACGCACAGGGGCCCAGCATGACGTTCAAGCCACTGGGTTTGGGACTTGAACTGTGGCTGGACATGTGAGAGTATAGTTCCGTATTATTATTATTATTATTATTATTATTTATATACTCAATCGCTATACATCCCTTAGATTATAAAGAAACTTTACCCAGCATGAAATACACTTCAGTCCAGCCCCGTTGAGAATACCACGAATGTCATCCTCAACAGGTAATAAACCATGTCCGTGCCCCACAAACATCTTACCTCTCTATTTTTTCCCCAAATTTCCTTGTTTACTCTCTTCCCCTCTCCCACTCTCCTTCCACTTTGTCCTCAGTGTCCATAACGATTTTCAGTGCTTCTGTGTCCTCCAGTTTCTTAACCAGCACACCACCTGCCGGCCCCATCACATCCATTAAAGAAAGCTTTTCATGGCTATTTCACTACCCAAGCGTTGTATTTTTTTCTTGAAAAAAAAAAATTGGTACATTACACATTTCAAATTTAGATAGCGTTCAAAATAGTGTTTTCGTTCAGTTCTAATCGCATTACTAAAATGCATCTTCCAAAGAAGTATTTTTTCCTTTATTTAAACTTGTATCCAAAGATCTACAAGGACACCTAAAACAGGTGTGATATCCACAAGACGTATTTAATAAAAATGTGTTGAATTAATGGATTAACTCGGAGTTCTAGAAGAAATTTGTCAGTGTTATGCACTTTACCCGTGCATGGCGGGTGAAGCCACGGCCGAATCCTACGGGAAAGCCACGTCTGAAGCACGCTTGTGTCTGTGCATCGCCTCGAAATTAAGTGTTTGCGAAAATCGTGCCTTCAGGGTGGTCTCCACCTACCTCCTCCAGCGTCTGCGGCTTTCACAGACGGGAAATGAGAGAACGCAGGGCTGAGGCCGTCATCTGTCCCACCAGCACCACTTCAGACTGAGATAATGGGGTGCGGTTATCAGTCCCTCATCTGAGGCGTAGTTTGCAAATATAGCCTCCCGTTCTCAGGGGTGTCGAGTCACTCTAGTTCAGTCCCTCATCTGAGGCGTAGTTTGCAAATGCAGCCTCCGTTCTCAGGGGTGTCGAGTCACTCCAGCGATTTCCTTTCGCTGTGTGGAAGCTTTGTAAACTGATATAATCTCACTTGTCTAGCTTTTGGATTATTGCCTGTGCTTTGGGGATCTCATTTAAGAAGTCTTTGCCTACTCTGGTGTCTCCAAAAGTTTTCCCTGTGTTATCCACCTGTTGTTTTATAGTTTGAGGTCTTAGCTTTGAATTTTTGATCCATTTAGAGTTGATTTTTTTAATGGTAAGAGACAGGGGTCCAGCTTCATCTTTCTGCAGGTAGATACCCATATATTGCTAAGTGAAGCAAACCAGATCATTAAAGAAAGGTATCTTATGTCCCCACTAATACATACAGAATGTCTGCACTCAGTGGCAGAAACGGAAAGACTGAATGGTATAAAGGCACGAAGAGCAGCCGTGGATACTAGAGACGGCATGGGAGGAGGGTGAGAGGTGGGAGGAGGGTGAGAGGTGGGAGAAGGCAAGAGGGAGGGGATCAAGGGGAAGAGGGGGAAACAAAACATTTAAGGTACACGAAAAGGGCTAATCATCTGTTTATGAGAATGTTTATGAGGATATCTTTGACTGGACTAATAAACAGTGTACTCATGCTAGGAAAATGCATTTTGTATGGTGAATGATATAGAGTGATTAAGTGCAAAAAAGAAAAACAATAAAAGAAAAGAAAAAAGATAATTGGATGTGTGTGGCATGTGCACTGCATTAAAAAAAATATATATAACGCAAAAGGCATTCCGTAGCACGGAATGTGGAATGAGCAGTCAGGGCGGGCTCGGTACTGTGCGTGTCGGTGGTTAATGGGCACCAGGGGGAGGAGAAGATTCTCCACATGGTCCAGGTTTCTTCTCACAGGAGAATCCACACATTTTAAGTAACAGCCCCGTCGTGGGGTTCCGTGGGCTTGTTTACACTGAGCAGCTCAGCAAGTTACCCATTTCTCAGATACGGACAGCGAACGCGTAGGCACTTGACCAGAGGCTAAAGCACACGTGGGTATGTTTCAAACACAAAGTGTCCCCAGTGTTGGGAGCAGCCTGCACTGCAGTGACGACAACTAAGTGTAAGCTGGAAGTGGTTTCCAACTACGGGAGGACTTGGAAAGTTTCGTGGAAAAGGCGAATTAACGTACAGGTTTATTTTGGTACCAAAAAGTTTAAATTCATACATAGCTTTTTCTTAATGTGCATTTTCTGTGAACTTTGTGAAGACCCCTTGGTATCTTAGGCTTTATGAATAGTGTAATTAATGGACAGAAATGTAGTGTTTAGTCAGGGCACCCGTGCATTTAATTCCTGATCAGATACATAAAATGTTCATGGAAACGGGAAGCCACATCTTCAGGCACCTTCCATTACGTCTCACTGGCTGCAAATGCAATTTCACCTCCTATTTTCTAGACAGCTAAACTGAGCTTTCAGATTCTAGAAAGACTTGGGCCCTGCTGTTCTTATTGCATTCGAATTGTCTCCACAGCAGTGTGTCTTAAATACGTAAGTCAATTAACAAAACAGAATTTTAGAAGGATGTCTTGCTCAGGTTAGAGCTCAGGTGTATGCTCAGAAAATTGCAATTGTGCATCAGAAGTATTGCCCAAATGTCAGCAGCTCGGCTGAGCTCCCGGGGAAGAGGTTTTGCAGGACTGACCCAGACAGATCCCACTGCTCGGGGCCAGCGCTGTCAGACAGATTTGTGCTGAATGTAAAATTCCAGGGCATTATTAACAAGTCTTAAAAATCTTTAAAGGTATGTTACTCTTGCCAGTCACATTGACTTTTAAAGCCAAGGCATGTGTGAAAAGTCCCAGTTACGAGTGAGGCTCGCTGTTGAGAGCAATCCCCACGTCCAAGTACCAAGTGGGGTGAACCAAGAGAGCACACGGTAGAACTAAAGTATGCCTCATGGAAGGAAGATGGGTTACCCCCTTCCAGGACCCCCTACCCAGGGCCTGCCTTAGACTTCGTAGGTCGCTTCACATCTTCAGACCCAAGATACCCTCCGTGCACAGCGAACGGTGACTGGAAGTTCTATGAAACCGGCGGTGAGATGGGGGAGACAGAAGGATTGAGAGAAAAGCCAGCGTAAAACTGACAAAGAAAAGGCCTGTGGTCTGCACAGAGGAGGCAGCGAGGCTCAGGGATGACAGGGAGGTGCACGCACCCCTGCACAGGCCAGAGAGGGTGTGGCTGATGTGTGACCGGAGACAACAACCCCCAGGACAAGCGGCGGGGAGCGCCCTGCTCAGCACACCTTCTCGCTGATTATTCAAGCACACAGCCCTTGTGTGTCCAAAGAGGGGAAAAAACAATTATTCATGTTAAACTAAACCTAAAACTATTGAGAATAGTTACAAAAAATGAATTTTTTGATTGGCCATGTGGGAAAGAATAGAAACCGGGCAATTTCCGGCACAGGGAAATGAGCTGAAGCCCACTGAGCTTCAGAGACTGGAATTCGGGTGTATGTGAGGGGCGACTGGGGCTTGGCGTGTCAGGCTGAAGTCGAAGGGCGATGGCATGAAGCATTCTTGGTGGACCAAGACTCCGGGTGCCTGTGAGCATGGGGGACACATGGCCTAGAACGTTTAACAAACTTTTCCGAAATTCTTTTTACATGTCAGATTTGCAGTGTACTTTGCATTTTTAAACCGTAGAAGAACAAGGAGGAAGGTGAAATAATTCCAATTCAGTAAATCAAATATTTAAAATCTGTGTTCAAAAGAACCTCGTGCAAAATACTTTCCCCACATCCCTACCAAAACCTCCTTGTGAAACCCATACTCGCAATTCATCGCTGTCCATCTCGGGTGGGCTGGGTCTTCTTGACCTCTACTTGTGATGAGAAAGGGGTTGATGGTATCTAGCATCAATTTAAGGAAGTAAAGAAGCTCTGAAAGCTTCGGTCTTTCAGCTCTCAAACCATTCTCTGTTGACGTTGTCCCTTTCCCCAATCATGCTGCCCTTCTCTCCTCTCCTCTGCCAGAGCTACCCTTCATCAGCACAAGTGCTCGTTTGGGAATGAAGGAAGCCCGAAGGTCCATTACCTAAGTAGCCAGGCAGCTACTGAATATCTGTCATTTCAACTTTGTTCTGTTGTTCTCAACATGTCAGACTTAAAGGGAAAAAAACGGTAGGATGGAACTTTAACACAGCCAAGTGCGAGGTACAGCCCAGGGAGTGTGGAAGTCCAGCACACGCGACTTGACACCTGCTGTGAAATTTCGGTTGACTTTGTAAAGTCTGACCTAAGGTACCCACCGAACATCAGCACAGAAACACTGTCGAGTATGCACCATTTCACAGAGACCTTGAAAGCAGAAAGACATTCATTGATTTTTCAGTTTCCTTTGTACTGCCTAATCTTTAATGAGAAAATGGCAACATTTATCAACTGTGAACTTAAAAACGTTGGCTAAAAGTGCAGATGATAACAAATGCAAAAGAAATAAAAATCTGTTTGTACCTTAAAGAAGCAGTATAAACAATTCAACTGATTATATAAAAATTGTTAGAGATATAAATTCTGGACACTTACAAAATAAGTGTGTGTTATTAATCCAAGAACTTAGGATATGGTGAATACTAAAATGTATTGTTGAAAGGTAAGTTGGTTTCATCTTTAGGAATATGTAGTAGCTAGAGAAATTTATACATTATCTTCACAATTAAAAATTTTCCATAAGGAAATAATCAGAGATTCTCATAAAGATGTAACTATCGGTAATATGTATTAGCAAAACACTCATAAATATTTAAATACCTAATTTAAAAATAACGTGGTTATTTTTTATAGATACATAAGCACACCCGCAAATGAGTCTGCGAAAAGCTCATGGGAAATGCACATTATGAAAAAACCATGAATTTCAAGCTTTTTTGCATCAAAAGAAAGTCCTACTAACTTGTTACAACGTGTCTGAATAGGATCTAGTTTGAGGCATTAAGAAGAATGAGACATCACTTTGAAAAGAGCATCTATTAACCAACATGAATCCTGCCAAAACTGAAGCACAAACAGACATCAAATTTACAGTGCAGCTTGGGCGAAAGAATAATGAAATCACTGAGGCTTTACAGAAAGTTTATGGGAACAATGCCCCAAAGAAATCAGCAGTTTACAAATGGGTAAGTCATTTTAAGAAGGAATGAGATGATACAGAAAATAATGCAGACCATCTATACCAATTTACAAGGAGAAAAATGCATCTTGTTCACATCATAATTGGAGAGACACATTGGAAGGTGGTGAGATTTCACGCTGCTCACTTTTAAAAATTAATTTTAGGGTTTAAAGATTCCTTTTATGAGCATGAACAAAATCTATAATCAAAAGACAAAACAAAACAGAAAAATTACCGTACAGGTAATTAAAAGGACAACCGGAAAAGCCTCAAGTATAATGTACTTTTTAATTGGGTTGTCGGTCCATAGATGATTTTTATTATGATGGCAATTCTTATGGATACATGCATTACTTGGCATATTTTAAATAATTGCTAATATTTTGGTGGGAAAGTCATTTTAGGAAAGTTATCCTTTTATTTGTAAAATAAAACCTCTTGTAACCTCTCGCGAACATAGGAAAAAATGTATATATATTATTAAAGTATTGTTTTAACACTAAATATTACCTTAAAGTATAAATGATACAATCTCTAAACCTAAGAACTATGAGTTAAGTGAAGCAATGAAAATGTCTATTGTCTTCATTAACTTTTCCCATTGATCAAGAGTCAGCTGCCATTTCAAGCACTCAAATGTACAAATAAAAAGTGCAAATACTGGACAACAAAAGGGCAAGATTTCATACTGCCGATGCCAGCACGTGAGACTTAGGGAGACAACAGTCCATTGAAAAGCCCTTGCAAGAGAAGAGCAGTGAGTTTCCACAGCTGGTCGGTAAGTCACCGGTCACCGCCACGCCGAGGCCTCTGGTCCACCGGCTCTGAGCAGTTACCTGGGAAGGGGAGGAGAGAGGCATCTTAGTCATAGTAAATACAATCGTTTTTCTGGGTTCCTGGTTTCCTAGACTTCTGCTAGAGGACAGGGAGGAACAAATGCAGCTAGAGCTTAGAGATCTGAACATTCTACAGACAGACGAAAGGTGGAAAATTTGTTAAGCATAAGAAAGTAGCCATTTTGTTCACTTTGAGAAAAACAAGAGGTGATTTTCCTTCTTTGCTGCATCTACTGAATAGAATTCTACCTTATATTCATTTTATTTTACTTATTTTTATGTTCTAGTATAGAAAATATAGTCACATGCAAAATTAGACAGGCCAGGATGCTAACATTTGCAGCCTATGGCCACTTGGCTTTTTCTAAGCCCTACAAAATTATTTTGAAGTAAATTCCAGGTATCATGTCATTTTAACTGTACTTATTTCAGTAAAATATGAAAAGTCTGTTTTTTATTTGTTTTTCTTTGCCAGAGGGCACGGGCACATTTCAGAGAGAGGCAGATGTAGAGAGGGGGAGAGAAGCACCCGCAGGCAGGGCCGCGCTGCAGTCCCGTCTCCGTCCCGCTTCAGTTTCTGGCGGCACGCACCTGCACTCTGTGGGTTTCTCAAGCAGTTGGGTTCAGGACTCGAACCACAGGGTTTGCCAGCTGTATTAATCAGCAGACCGTGAAACCAGCCTAAAAATTCTTTTTGAACATAATCGCCAGACTGCTAGTCAATGAAAAATAAAACAATAACCTTTTATTGTGCTAAAAACCCTGCTGGTTTCTCCAAGTGGCTCTTGTCATACTTTTTAGTAGACTTTAGCAATTACAAATTACATATTTCAACTGGTTAATAGACTTTTGGAGAGGGTTTTTTTTTTTTTTTTTTCGCTATAGGGCGAGTGCGCTTGCCAGACAGACAGACGCCAGACAGACAGAGTCTTTGAGTCCTTCTATACTTTGTAACTCTTTTTCAAAATTTTTTAGATTATCATGAGTCCCTTGAAACTCCATATAAATGTTAAAATCATCTTGCCGACCTCTACACAGAAGCCAGCTGAGATTCTGATAGGGATTAAACTGAACCTGTAGATCAGTTTGGAGAGCATGCCATCTTAATTTTATAAAATCTTCTGGTCCATGAACATAAGACAATTTTTCATTTCTTAGATCTTCGTTCAGTGTTCTTTTATAGTGTTCAAAGTGCATGTTTTACATATCTTCTGTTGAATTTAATCCTATTTATTTTATTCTTTTGGATGCTATTATAAATGGAATTGTTATCATAATTTATTTTGAATTTTCTCTGCAAGAGTATAAAAATGCAATAGATTTGTAAATATTGTTCTTGTATCGTATGAACTTGTTGAACTTGTTTTTTAGTTCTAATAGTTTTGTAGTGAATCCAGCAAGAGTCTCTGTATATGAGATCATGCTATCTTTCCAATCTGGATGTCTTCTACTTTTCTAACTCTAGCCTAATTGCCTCAGCTGGAACTGGACTACAGTGTTGAATAGAACTAATGAAGTAGAAATCCTTGTCTGATTCATGATCATAGGGCAAAAGATTCAGCTTTTTACCATGAAACATGATGTTAATGGTGGATTTTTTTTATGACCCATATTAAGTTTAGAAAGTTTCCTTCCATTCCTAGTTTGCTGAGTGCTTTGTTTTGTTCTGTTTTAAATCATGGGAGGGTGCTGGATTATGTCAAATGTTCATTCTGTGTCTACTGAAATGATCTTGTGGATTTTGTTTTTTAGTTTACTTATATGTTATATCGCATTAATTTATTGTTGAATGTCCTTGTGTTCCATAGAGAAACCATCTTTGGAAATGGTCTATAATATTTATCTATTGCTAGACTTAGTTTACTAGTGTTTTGTTGAGTTAAAGCTTTTGCATCCATATTCATAAGAAACTTAGTCTGTAATTTTCTTTCTTTTTTCTTTCTATTTTTTACAAGTTTTGGTAACAGGACAATATTGGCCTCATAAACTAGTTGAAAGGGAAAGACTTTAGCTAGTCAAAAAGCACGCCTTCTCTTCTATATTCTTGGAAGAGTTTATGAAGGATTAATACTTTAACTGTTTGATAAAATTCAGCAGTGAAATCATGTATGCCTAGGTTTTCTTTGTGAGTTTTTAATTTTTCCCCTAATTCAATCTCTTCCCTTGCTATAGATCTGTTCAGACATCTCATTTTCTTTTTAAGTCAGTTATGATCATTTGCATTTTTAAGGAATTTTTCAATTTTATCAAACTTATCCAACTGATTGACCTACATTATTTATGGTTTTGGCTTACGACTACTGTAATTGTTATAAGATGAGTGAAAATGATATCTTTTATTTCTTATTCTAATTTAAATATTTCTTTCTTTTTTTGGTTAATACAGGTAAAAGTTTGCCAATTTTGTTGATTCTTTTTTAAAAAACAACTTTCAACTCCATTGATTTTTCTTTTTTTTAATTCTTGATATATTCTGTTGTTGATGTAGCTGTCACAGATATAAGGTGTAGCTGGTTTATAGAATTGTGCTAGTCTTCTGTTTGTTTATTGATCATCTGTCTAGTTTTATTATCTATTATTGATGATGGAATTTGGAAGTCTCCAAACATTATTATTCAGTTCTATTCCTCCCTTCATTTCATTTTTTTTTTTGAGAGGTTTTTGCTATAGGGCACGTGCGCGCACCAGACAGAGAGAGACAGAGAGACAGAAAGCGAGAAATCACCCCCCGGGGGGATGGCCACACCGCAATCCCTTCTCCTCCATTCTCCTCTCAGGATCTTGGGCACGCACGCACATGCGCCTGACTTGAGTTTAAGCCACCGGGTCTGGGACTCGAACCACGGTCAACTACGTGGGAGTCTAGCGACATAGCCATTACGCTAACTGCTGGTTCCCCTCCCTTCATTTCTGACAGTTTTTGCTCAAGGTATTTTGATAACTTATTACGAGGTGCATATATGGTTATGATTATTATATCTTCCTGATCGATTGACCCTTTCATGACTATAAATGCCCCATTTAATATCTAGTAGCACTTTATCCTGTCTTAAAGTCTACTTCTCTGATTGACCCTTTCATGACTATAAATGCCCCATTTAATATCTAGTAGACTTTACCCTGTCTTAAAGTCTACTTCTCTGATTGACCCTTTCATGACTATAAATGCCCCATTTAATATCTAGTAGACTTTACCCTGTCTTAAAGTCTACTTCTCTGATTGACCCTTTCATGACTATAAATGCCCCATTTAATATCTAGTAGCACTTTACCCTGTCTTAAAGTCTACTTCTCTGATCATCACACAGACACTCTTGCTTTCCTCTCATTGCTGTTTGCACACTGTATTTTATGTTTTGTTTTTAATTTTTTGGTAAAAGCTTTTGCCTTAGGGCTCATGCACTTAACAGCGATGAAAGACAGAGAGTGAGAGGGAAAGCAAGAAATCAACCCCCAGGGAGGATGGTCATGCCGCAATCCCTTCTCCTCCATTCTCCTTCCGGGATCTTGGGCACGCACGCACATACTTCAGGCATGAGGTTTCGAGCCACCGGGACCAGGACTTGAACTGTGATAGACTATGTGGGAGTCCAACAATGTAACTGCTACACCTCTGCTGGCCCAATTTATCTTTTTTTCATTCTTCTACTTTTAATCTATGTGTCTCTTGTTGACTGAATATAGTTAGATCATGGATTTTTAAAAATCTATTGTAACAATTTCTGCCTTTTCATTGAGTTGTTTAATCCATTTAAATGTAATGCTATTGTTGATGTTGGATTGACATGTGCTATTTCAATGTTTCTTTTCCCCATCTCATTTTTTTTATTTTTAGTTGTTATTCCTATTACCTATTTACTGCTTTCTTTTACAGTAAGTAAATATTTTCTAGTGAATTCTTTCAGTTTCTTTTTTTTTATTACTTTGCCCAAGAGTGTATGCGCGCGACAGAGAAAGAGGGAAAAATCACTCCCTAGCGAGGTGTGGCCTGCCACAGTCCCTTTTCCATGTCTTCACCCAGTTGGGACTGTGGTCATGACACACTAGAAAGACAGGGCTGAGGGGGCAGAGAGCATCTCATGGGACACGGTCACGGGCAACTCCTTCTCCATGAGCGCACAGGTACGTGTGCCTGGCATGTTTCTGAAGCCACCATGTCCTGGATGAGATGGCCCAGTCAGCCTCGTGGGGTCCCGCTGCCTTCAGCAGCATGCTGCCCCCTGGCCCAGGCTCCTCATTTCTTCTCCTCCCTGCAGTTTCTTCCATTGTGGCAATGGCATTATTTCATCAACCCAAATGTTTGGCATTAGTTCTCTGTGCCAGAAGAGCAATGGCACAGTTTTAGTTTGTCAGAAAGTCTTCGTGTGGCCTGATTCCGGCCTCAGTCTCTTGTCCTACTTTCACAGTCCGCTTCCAGGACAGCCCAAATTACACACCGTCTGGGAAACACGGCTCTCATTCTTCCACACAGTCCTTCTAGATGCCCGCTCACTCGCCTCCTCACCCCTGCCCGGCTGTCAGCGCTGAGCTTGTTCAGGAATCTTAGAAATTGTGACTGAACGTGGAGACCTTCAGAGGCCTTAGACACGGTGCAGGTTCTGGGCACCTGGGGGAGACGAGGACGCTGCCTGCAGCTAACACCCCGCGGTCATCAGGGCCGTTTGAACAAGTAGTTAATCACAGCGTAATCCTACTACAGCAGATGGACTGACGTATTTGAGTGGATTGGAGAAATATCCCTGAAGAAGTGGTGCTAACGGGAATATGAGACAGGGGGGACAGCGAGACCTGGAGCTGGCCGTGGGGACAAACGGAGGGGAGGCGGCTGGAGCCTTCCCGGCGGTGGCGGTGGCAACGCAGCGGACCCGGAGTCACCGCGGCACGCTGGGGCTGTGAGGGGCTGTAAACATACAACAAACAAGCCAATGGGAACTGCAGGAAACAAAGCGTACTGGTTTTTTCACTGAGAAAGAGCCAGACAGAACTACTTACAGACAAAAATAAATCCCGACACGTACTCTCGGGCAGCTTGGACCTTCATCAACAAAGTCACACACCTATTCCGAAGTAATGGGACAGGAGGGGAGAGGGAGCCAGGCAGCTCATCCTTCCTGACGCATTTATTCCATTCTAAGTTAAATGCACAAACAAGCCACGAAATAAATTAATTAGCATTTTTCTTTTTTTATCTTTTTACTTTTTGGAGAGGTTTTTGCTATAGGGCGTGTGCGCTCGCCAGACAGACAGAGAGAGACAGAGAGACAGAAAGCGAGAAATCACCCCCCAGGGGGGATGGTCACACCACAATCCCTTCTCCTCCATTCTCCTCTTGGGATCTGGGGCACACCCGCACACTAGCCCGGCATGAGTTTAAGCCACCGGGTCCGGGACTCGAACCGCAATCGACTACGTGGTAGTCCAGCGACAAAGCCATTACGCTAACTGCTGGTCCCAATTAGCATTTTTTTCTATAGGACACGTACACTTGCCAGAGACACAGAGACACAGAAAGACAGTGGCTGGCCACGCCACAATTCGTTTCTTCTTCATTTTCCTCTGGGGATTTTGGGCCAGCAAGCAGCATGCCCAGGATGAGTTTCAAAGCAGCGGCCCATACGGGGTCTGCTACAACCACTAGCCACCCGCTGGTCCCATAACTAGCAATTTATTAGGCATCTCCTTATTGCAGTTATTCTTGGTGGCAGGATTCAGAGAGATTAGGAGGAAGAGTAAAAGGTAATGAAGAAATGCAAAATGAGAAATTATATGCTTTATTACATAGAGGATCATAAAGAGTATTCAATGCCATGGAGGCAGGCAGACCAGGAGCACTAGAAAGAAATCTCTAAGCAGAGCAGCTCTGTAGGTGCTGAGTGGAAGCGATGTACTGAATGTTCCAGGAGTGGGTCCCTGGAAAAGGGGTGAGAACCATAACATCCTGGACTCTCACGTGGTCACTAGGGCGCATGGACACCCAACCGGAGCTGAACCACCTGAGTCCCGCCATGGGGTTTCCTGAAGTGGAATCCACAGTGTCTGTCTCGGGCGTCCTACCTGGGGCTCGTTGGTAAACATACTGCCTGTCCTGCGGAGATAATTTGCTTTGCAATGAGAAAGAGCACAGAAGGGCCAGACTCACAGCCTAATGGTTAAAGAAACCAGATCCCACATGCTTTACCATGGTTCAAATCCTAGCCCAGGTGTCTTAAGGAACACCCAGGTGTGTGGGGGTGTGTGCCCCACGTCCCAGCAGGACAGGGAGTGGCAGAGAAGGAGGGTGCCATGACTGCTCCCCTGGGGCGGGGTGCTCTCTTCCTCTTTGCTTTCTCTGTCTCTCTGGTGCGCACATGTGCCCTCTGGAATTTTTATTCTTTTTAAGGAGCAATCAAACCGACGACTTGTGAGAATCTGAGACTAGAGAAGAATGCTGAAGTCTTTGGTTCCAGGAGAGACCGAGGTCAATCCCACCCCCTCTCCTTAAAGTTCGACCATTTCATGGTTCCTTAGAATGCCTGAATCAATCATTTCCCACTTTAGCTGAAATACATCAAGGTGCGTTCTGCTTTGATGAACTGTGGGTGAGGAAGAGGCATGTAAGAGTACGAAGGTTAAAACGAGCACGCATACGTAATGATCGTCATGGGAGACACTAGCAAAGTAGTAATGCCGATTTACTTTTGGATTAGTGAAGGAGAAGAAAATCGATCATATTTATACTTTATACTTCTATACCTCTTTCATAGTATTTTAACTGTGAACTCATTAATTTCATAATTGAAAAATTATGTTTAAAACCCATAAACTAAGTTCATCTAGAGAAAAAAAAAAAAAAAGCATAACAAAAACTAAACACGGGCTTTGCCCTCACGCCCAAGCGCTCTGACATCGAGCGCACCCGGGTCGACTCCTACAGGAGCCCAGGAGAGAGCCGTGAGTGCTCCGGGCATAACGACAAACTGGCTGAGCTTCTTCTCTACTTAGGACGCCTGCTTCAGGACAGCGACCTCATCGGGGAGGCTACTGCCCCCGGGACGTGCCCAGCAGGACCGCAGGTGGAAATGCTCTTGAGCCTTGCAGCCAGACCTCTTGGTTCTGAATTCTGCCTCTGCATTGTCTGGCAATGCGATGCCAGGTGTGTTAGCCTTTCTGCCTCAGTTTCCCATCAATAACATGCGCAGGAAATGCCCGTAACTCACAGAATGGCTGTTAAGTCTAATGTAGCTCGTGCAGGGCAAACCCTGGCACACCCTGCGTTTGAGCTGTGCACGTGAGAGCTGTCGCTCTTACTGGAAGGCAGCTCTTCCTTCGGTGCCCAGATTTCACCGGCTCACTGTATTCTTCCTCTGGTGACAAACGTGGTATCTGTTACCAGGTACGGACAGCAAATCCCTTGGGGTAATGATTTTTCTGTCATGGTGACAAATTTCTAAATGCTAGAATCAATTTTCTCAGCATTAATTCTTGTCCTGCATATCTGCGGACTATTTGGCTGGAACGAAGCTACCAGGAAGATCATTAAGTCCATCAGAATCCAAGAAGGGAGCTTATTCTATCCCCCGCATGCTGTATCAAAGTTTCTAACGTGCATTTTTCCTTTTCTCTGACGTAGCACACACTCTGAAGTCTGCTGTTTCTTGGAGTTGATGAGGTCGTCAGACGCCTGGTCAGGAAGTACCGGTAGTATAGGATGTTGCGGCTACGGGAAGCTTGACCGAGTTCCCCCCGCGTTGTCGCCGACTGTGTGCTGTGCTGAGGGGAGTTTCCTTACCATTTAAAACGTCCTCAAAAGGAATACAGAGTGACCAACTGGGGAAACAGAAATGACTGTGCATTTAGAAAAGTACGGAATGGGACAGCGTATTACGTATTAGAACTCTATAGCTAAATATATCTAGAATAATATTTCTACAAAACACAGCATGCTTCCAAAAGCTGCATGCATTTTCGCTTCCTTGGTAATAGAGAAAATAATGGTACTCCAGCAGATGGTCACTTAGACTCAAACAAACAGAGTAACTCACAGAGGGAAACACACGGGCCTTTCACTCTCTGGACTTCCCATTGACCCAGTCACTGACCCATGATTCTGCACCCGGGGACCACAGGCGCCGTGCCAGGCCCGCCGGTGGGCAGCGCTCTTCCTTCAAGGTCCAAACCTTCCTTTATTTTGGCTACTCTGCCATGTCCAGCATGAAGACTGCCTCCACCGGCATCTGCAGCGGTGAACTTCTGCCCATAACCCCTGGACTCCTGCTTGTTATGAGCCAAAGGATCCAGCGGGCAACTGGAGTCTGTTCAATACGATGTTCTTTATGAGGAGAGCTGCCACTGATGTAGACAGCTTGATTTTTCAGGAAAAAAGAGAAAGCATTTACTCATAGAAAGGGCGCTCCTTGCTGAGAGTTAGAAACCCCATCTAGTCCTCACCTACACAAATGTAGATGCGGTGTTAATATCGAATCTCCAGTTCTGAAATAAACTTTATTGGGCATATCTTATAAAAGAGAGACCAGGAGAAACAAGGGGACCTACTGTGTCACTCTTGGGTGAGAGACCGGCAGAACCACCCAGGGTTGCTCCAAAATTGTGTAAACTAGGAATCCCAACATTTGGGTCAGGAAATCTGGGTCTCCAAGGAGGAAGATGGGACTCTGCAGGGAGAACTAGAGAAGTGTTTTCTAAAACCTATTAGAATTAGGGAGAAAACCAGCCAATCTCCAGAAACGAATGTTAAAGGGAAGAACAGCTCCTAAGAGATGGACTGGTGACTTGGTGACTTCTCATGTACTGAGGACCACCCAGCACATCTCAAAAAGCCCCCCGCGTCCTTAACTGAAAAACTGCTGCCAGCTGTAGGCAACACCCACACCATGACAGGTAAGTAGGGCAGACTCCGTGGGAGGCACTGCAGTTCCACACACCTCACACTCACTCTTGAACACAATCTCTTCAGGTGAAATGTCAAAGAGGAGCCATGGGGCTGTTTATAAGGGTTCTCTTTCTCCCTTGTGCTGTGTAGTTGAATTTTCACAGTTAAATACAACTTCAATGTCATCCAATTAAGTTAGTATGTTTTTATAACTTTTATTTATTTATTTATTTTAATTTTGCTGTAGGACAAATGTGTGCACCACAGAGAGAGAGACAGGAGAGAGTGAGAAAGTAAGCCCTGACACGTTCAGGACTCAAACTATGGTCAGACACCTGGAAACCCAATGTCTTAGCCACAATGCCACCTGCTGGCCCAAATCAGTAGCCTGTGTGAAGACACCTTGCACACCTGTAGAAACAGTGGTGCTTTGGGACCAGCAGTTAGCATAATGGCTATGTTGCTGGACTCCCATGTAGTTGACTGCGGTTTGAGTCCCGGACCCGGTGGCTTAAACTCATGCCAGGCACGTGTGTGTGTGCATGCCCAAGATCCCAAGAGGAGAATGGAGGAGACGGGATTGTGGTGTGGCTGAAAGGTTTTTACCGGAGTGTTACAGAAATGGCGACCCCAATCAACCACAAAAGTCGGTTCTTGATGTAAATACAAGAGGCGTTATTGCTATAGCGCTAGGACTCCACTCTCAGTCATACAGGACATGGCTAAGAGTGAAGTCCCGAACATAGGAGTATTCAGGTTATATAGATATGAGTCCGTGGGATGAGGGGAGGAAGCAAGATAAGGGGTTTCAAGGGTAATCTTATGGCGACCATTTGGTCAGATTTGCAGGAGCATTTGATCTGGGTTTCCAGGGCTAGCAGAAGGGAGGGATTTTACATTACAAAGGTCCGGGCTAGCTTGCCAGACTAGCTTGCAAATGGCTTGGGGCTCCCTGCAAGGTGTTAACAAATTACCCCAGGTTTCCACAACTTCAGCAGCATCTGCTTTAGTACAGAAGCAAAAGAGGCAAAGGTTAGACTTTACCTTTGTAAGACAGGCTAATCTAATTTTATTCTTACATGGCCATCCCCCTGGGGGGTGATTTCTTCCTTTCTGTCTCTCTGTCTCTCTCGTCTTTCTGGCAAGCACACAAGCCATATAGCAAAAACCTCTCCAAAAAATAAAAAAGAAAGAAAGAAAGAAAAAGAAAAAGAAAGAAACAGTGGTGGTTTTTTTCCTGCCATATTGGGGATTAAAACAATGGAACTATCTAACTATCTACTATGCATTAAGATAGCCGTTTTGAAAACTATGATTTTAATTTCAAAGAACTTTTAAACAAGCTTTTTCATTGATCCTCCACAACTGAGCTTTCCTGTGTGGGAACAGTACTTGGGGTACTTGGGAAGCCCAGGGAGCCCACTAACTGCCCATTTTGGTAGAAGGTCTTAGAACAGATTCAATTCCTGAACCCCCACCTCCACACCGTGAATGACTCTGCCCCTCACATGAAAATGTTGTCTGTCCTCCTCCCTATTTTTCCTATCACCAAAGAAAAACTTTAAAGTTTGGCTTTGCATATCACAGAAAACTTGATTTTGCATATGGTAGGTTGTCAGATTTTACTTTTTAGTTAAACAAATGGGTGCACTAGGGAGTAGATGAATGCGTGAGTAACTGGTGAATAGAAATGTTGATTTTCTGAACTTTCTGAAAAGGAAAAGTCTGTGAGGAGCCAGGGTCAGGTGACATTCCTTTCCCTTCCTGTCTTTAAAATGCACTGCTCACCCCCAAAGCTCCCAAGACCCCTCCTTTCTTTGTTCCATTCTGTTTTGTTTTAGGTTTTTGCTATGGGCACAAGCACTGCTGGAGACAGAGGAATAATGAGGAATCGCCCCCCTGAGGAGCAGGCCTCGGCAATTCCTTCTCCTCTCAGGATTTTGAGCGTGTGTGCACACACTGAGGATCTGGGTGATTTTCCAGCCACCAGGTCCAGGACACAAACCACGATGGCCCATGTGGGAGTGAGCGCCTTAACCCCACACCCCTGCTGGCCCCACCCTCCTCTCTTAAAGCCAGGCTACCCTCCACTAACTAGTCCCCCTCCCTGCTTTCACTGGCCTTCTCTAGAAAAACAGACATGGGCGAGACAATCTCCCTCTCTCCTCATCCCCCTTCCTCTTTCTCTTAACTCCTCAGAAAGTACCTAATCTTTCTTTAGAATTTTTAATTCCGGCCTCCTTATCTGTTAGTGACTCAACTCATGGCCCTTCAGGAGCTTCTCCCTGAAATCTGAGACTGTCCCTCAGACCCTCCTCGATCTCTTCAGACAGTTCTAAATCTGTTCACATAAAATTCTGCAACAAATGAACTTGCATTTCTGACACTGCAGCCCATAACCTCTCCAATCCTTTGACTGCTTCTGTCATTCCGCCATGAGATGGGGCTGAGGTGCCCCCGGGGAACGACAGCCGCTGCAGTCCAGGTGGAATCCATGCCCGCTCCCCTTTAGGCTCCAAGAACAGACTGGAAGTTGAAGTAAACTCATATGAATTCGATGTCTCTTGTGACGAATGCCGTAGACACACACTCACACACACACACACACACACACACACACATGCAGTTGATGTCCTCACGCCCACGCTATGTTTTCTCACTTGACAGACGATCAGGTTAAGCTGTGGGAGGTGCCTTGGAAAGGGGCAGAGCTATCTTGGAAGGGAAGGACTAGACCTTCGGCCTACTTCCCAGCCCGCAGATTTCCACTTCATCTTTCTCCTTCTCAAGACAAAACGTCATCTCTACACATGCTCCACTGCCTAGACTCAAAACAGTTGCTTTTCATGCCAGATGGAACCCCTCTACCCATGTACTCGTGGGTTGTCTGGGGCGTTATGATGCACTTTTGCACAGAGAAACGTCGGAAAACCTGCCATGACTGTCCCGACGACCTGGCAGGAGTTGGCGTGCGCAGCCCCGCGGGTGTACCCGTGCCGCTGAGTGAATCTGTCCGCGTAGCTGCAGCGGCACATCGCGGCCCGAGCTCTCCCAGGGTACCAGCAGCACGTGCACACAAATTCAGATGGTTTCACTTCCTGCTCTTCCTCTTAATGCCCTTTTCTTAAAGGTTATAGTCTAACTGCAGAGACCAGGAGGGGATACCTACGCCGGGCTCATTAAGTTAAAATATAGTGTACTGTGGTCTTCTTATGACCGCCATTGTGCCTGTACGTGGTTAAATATAGATTTTATGGCACACGCACAGACATAGTATGATCACTTATCAAAGCTACACCTCGCGGGGGAACTGCACTGACTTTTCAAACACTGAAGTTTCTCACTACAGGAATTCAGTCCTCGGAGAGAATGCGCTGCTGCACAGAGAATTTCCCGGTCTTTTCCTTGGTCTGTTGGACACAGAAGGAGGCCTGGGGCCTTCAGCAGTTTCCACTCGACAGACTTGCCACAGAGCTGATGACTGCCACATCCCTTCTCCAGCCCACGCCGGCCTCCTGAGCCCAGACCGCACACCCAGCTGTCCGCCAGGTGTCACCGTGATGGCCTTCAGGCCCTGACACGTGACTGACCAAGCCAGACGGGCTCTTGTGCTCTCAGACCTGCAGCTCTTCTGTAATGTTCATGTCACTGAAACAAGTAGCGATGCACTCAGCTGTCCAAGGAGCCTAGCATCCTCGAATTTCCCTTCACTGTCCACATCTTACCACCGTCCTGCCCTGCGCAGTGTCTCTCCAAGCCTGTCCCACCAGCTCAGTCCCCACACCTGCACCTGTGCACAGGCTGGGCCTCCGCTTTCTCTCCCACGGCCGTGTGCTCAACTCTCCGTCCACTCTGGTTAACTGGGCTCGGGCCGCAAGCGTGGCCCTGGGCCTCACGCAGGAGAAATCGGGAAGATCGATGAACATGAGGTAGGAAGCAGCGCATATTCTCCCGCCTTCACCCACCTTCACTGCACATCGTGATTCTGATTCCTCATTCGCTCTGTGATGTCGACCAGCATTCACCTTTCAGTAGTCTTCTGAGCCTTTCCCTTCCGAGATGTCTGAGCTGAGTCCCACCCTCCGGTTTTCCACTTGTGGGAGCAATAGGTATAGACCGCATAGGTATGGGGCCTGGGGGCTGCATGGTGGGTAAGGCTCTGGATTCCTGCATGGGCGACTGAGAATTGAGTTCTGTACCTGGGGGCTTGAAAACCACGCACTGGGTGTGTGTGCACGCATGCCCGAGTCCTCAGGAGGAGGACGGAGGAGAGGAGATTGACATGTGATCATCCTCCCCAGGAGGGGTGGTGATTTATCACTTTCCCTCTCTCTGTGGCTCGGGCCGCAAGCGTGGCCCTGGGCCTCACGCAGGAGAAATCGGGAAGATCGATGAACATGAGGTAGGAAGCAGCGCATATTCTCCCGCCTTCACCCACCTTCACTGCACATCGTGATTCTGATTCCTCATTCGCTCTGTGATGTCGACCAGCATTCACCTTTCAGTAGTCTTCTGAGCCTTTCCCTTCCGAGATGTCTGAGCTGAGTCCCACCCTCCGGTTTTCCACTTGTGGGAGCAATAGGTATAGACCGCATAGGTATGGGGCCTGGGGGCTGCATGGTGGGTAAGGCTCTGGATTCCTGCATGGGCGACTGAGAATTGAGTTCTGTACCTGGGGGCTTGAAAACCACGCACTGGGTGTGTGTGCACGCATGCCCGAGTCCTCAGGAGGAGGACGGAGGAGAGGAGATTGACATGTGATCATCCTCCCCAGGAGGGGTGGTGATTTATCACTTTCCCTCTCTCTGTCTCTCTCTGGCAAGTGTACACAGCTGTGGCAGAAACCCTAGATAAATAATAAACAGGCAGATATCTTTACCTGATACCCTACTGGACTTAGCTATAGGCCAGTGACCCGTTCTCTTCCTTCCCTTAGGCAGGGTCCTTAAAACAGCCACGAATACCACAGTTGTTCAATCCTGGCACTCACAGGGCTGAGCCTCTGGTCAAAGGTCATAAACAGAATGTTGTAATATACAGGGTAATTTTCCCCAGACTTGCAAACTATCTTTGCATACTTCTAATTTAAACTTGGACATGTACAAATTAACCTCTCTCATTGTCTAATGAAAATCATGCAGAAACAAAGTGAATAAGAAATAGCAATTCAACACTGTTTCCCAGAAATTCTGATCGTTGTGGAAAGGATGTCAAAACAGATGGGAAAGTGAGGAGTGCACGAGAGCTCTAACCGCCTGTCCTCACTTGCTGGTGAGACGCGAAGCCGAAAGGAGTCACATGTGGCACTCAGATTCCTGAGGGATACTCCTGTTGATGTGAACCACAGACCCGACCCTCCTTCACTGACCCTCCTAAAAACCAGTTTCAGAAAACGTCTTACTCCTTCAGAAAACATGATCAAAAAGGAGCAGCCACCAGATGAAAGATGACGTGGGAAAGAAACAAAACACAAGCGCGAGGGTGGGAAGCATTCAGCCACACTGCAGCGGTGCTAGGGCAGCTGAGGAAGGCACGCACAAGTATGTCACCGTGAATTTTAAAAACACAAATGATAGGGGTCAACAGATGGCATAGCAATTCCATCACTGAATTCCCACATAGCTGACCACCGTTCGAGTCCTGGATCCGGTGGCTTAAAACTCATGCGGGGGGCATGAGACTGTTCAAGATCCTGGGAGAACGGGAAGAAGGGATTGGGGCATGGCCATCCCCAGGGGGTGATTTCTCACTTTCCCTCTCCCTGTCTCTGTCTCTCTCTCTCCTGTGAGCACACATGCCCTGAGGCAAAAAAAAATTTCTTCGAAATGCAAATAATAAAAACAAGACCATGTGTAAATGTAGCAAGGTAAGGCTGGATTGTGATGAAATGTGAGCAGAAGAGCTAACAAATGGAAAACAGAAACATGACAGAAACAAAGGGACTAGGCATTGCTAAATACTCTTAGGGTCCTGAAGGGGAAGGGCGGGAGTGAAAGAATGCAAGCGGAAGTAAATGAATGTAAGTGTCTTTAGAAAGATTATGAGAAAATAAAAAGTGAGAGGATGTAAAAATGCATATATGAGGTAACTAAAGAAAAATAGAATCTCAACAAAAAAAAGAATAGACTCTATTGGGTTGTTGGCAAAGCCATGACATTTTCACACAGAAAAACAGGAAAAAAGACATCATGACTTTCCAGAAGACCTAATAGTTTGAAAGACATGAGGGGACTTCAAAGGTTATGAAAACTGGAATTAAAGGAAAAGTATATGTTAGTGCAAAAAGAATGTGGAAATCATTGCATATATATATAGATATATATATATATAGATAGATAGATAGATAGATAACACACATTTTCCTATGAACTTTTTGAAGACCTTTGTGTTATTCAGGAAAACTTCTCGGATATAAGGTCTTAATATAGTGAGCACAATTTATTCTCTGTCCTAGGGAAATCCAATAAAAATTGTCAACACAAACAAACATCCCATTAAATCTACCTTTGGGAATTCACGTAAGGATCAGGTCCCTTAAAAGCAGGAAAATAACATTGGCCTTAGACTTACCCGCAAGCCACGGTCGGTGTGGGGAGACGGCTGAGCCAGATTCTCAGGACAAAAGAGACGGACCAGTCAAAGTGCACACCGTCAGCCAAACGCAAGAAAGGAGAAGACATTCTGGGAATCGATAAAAACTCTGAGTTCTTTATAATGGAATCTTTAGATTTGTTCTCATTAATACCTAGATTGGTAGATTATGGAAAGATAATGGCAAAAAGATAGGTAGAGAGTATTACAGCTATTTAACTAGCAAACTAGCATTTTAAAAAGTGGAGATAAGACCAGCGGGTGGCGTGGTGGATAAGGCGGCTGAACTCTTCGCGGCTGAACTCTTCACGGCCAACTGCCACTCGAGGTCCAGAGCTTGTAGCTTGAGAAACATGCTGGGTGCACACTGCTCCCAAAATCTTGAAAGCAGACATGGAGGGATGAGGTGACAGTGTGGCCTTCTCCCGCGGAGTGAGGGGGATCCCCACAATCTCTCTCTCCCCCTCTCTCTGGAGAGCACATGTGCCCTCTTGCAAAATCTTTTTTTAACAATGTGGAGGTAATAGTTACATAGCATATCAGAATATTATTAATAGTAAAAATGTTAATAAAATAAAACTCACATTAACTTGAGTTTGCCATTATGATTGGTCATCCATATCTGTAGTTTCTACATCTATGGATCAATCTGCCATGGTTCAAAAATATTAAATAAATAACAATACAACAATTAAAAATAATACACTAAAAATAAAGTATGACAACTATTTAAATAACATTTGCATTGTAGTAGATTTTGGAAGAAATCTAGAGATGACTAAAGTATGTGATGGAGTGGGCATAGGTTATATGTAAATACTTGGGAATTCATGGACTTTGGTATCTGTAGGGAGTCCTAAAGCCAGCCCCCCACGGACACTGAGAGACACTGTTTATTCAGCTTGTTTCTGTCCTCGCTTTTCTTCCTCTCCTTCAGGAGCTCCTATAACACTGATAGGATACCAATCCCAATGATTCTATGAAATCGAAGACTGTTAACAAACTTCTTACTATTAAGAGAAAAACTAGAAAAGTATCAGCACAGATGTAGATAACATTAAAAAGGAAAGGAGAAGAGAAAAGGAGGACAAAAGGCACAGTGTTTTTTAGGGAGAGAGATTTTTGCTATGAAGAGACAGAGAGACAGAAAGTGAGAAATCATCCCCCCTGGGGGGGGCGTTATGCCGCAATCCCTTCTCCATTTTCCTCTTGGGATCTTGGCCAAGCACACACATGCACCTGGCATGAGGTCTAAGCGGCCAGGTCTGGGACTCAAACTCTGGTCGACTACGTGGGAGTGCAGCAACATAACCATTACACCATCTGCTGGTCCCAAAAGGCACAAAATTGGAAAGACAGAGGTAAAGCTTTCTTTACTGGCAGATAACATGATTATTTATATAGGAAAATCTAGGAAAATTATGAAATTATTACTTTAATAAGTCAACAATATCACAGAACACAAAGTTCATAAGTGAAAATAAATACCTATATTTGCATATTTACAGCAAGAAAAATGAAAAATTAAACTTTATTTTCGTTCTCTTGAAATATTGTTAACAAACTAAATGAAGAAATGTATTTAACAAAATATATATAAAAACCGTACACTACAATACAAAATACTACATAGAGAAAACTAAACAAGAAATAAATAATAAAAAGATAAATTGTTTAGTGACTCCATGTAATTAAAATATTGATTTCTACAAATGTAATGTGTAAAGCTTACATAATTCCAAACTGTATTTATGACACACTTTTATTATAACAATTGGTTACTTAATTCTAAAATTAATTTGGATATGAAAGTAACCTGACATTTAAATAGTTTTTTTTAAAAAAAAAAATCAAAGCTGGGGCAATTAATTACACAGATAATAATCTATAATTAAAATATTGATTTCTACAAATGTAATGTGTAAAGCTTACATAATTCCAAACTGTATTTATGACACACTTTTATTATAACAATTGGTTACTTAATTCTAAAATTAATTTGGATATGAAAGTAACCTGACATTTAAATAGTTTTTTTTAAAAAAAAAAATCAAAGCTGGGGCAATTAATTACATAAATAATAATCTATAGGAATCAAAACAGTGTGATAATTGCAAAAGCTAAAGATTATGACTGACAGAGCATAATAACAATTGAGCATAATAGAGGGTCCCTAAATAGAATTAAATAATAGGTAAATTCATGAAGTTTTTCCTAATGAAAAATAGAAACAGAAAACATTCATGACTTAGAGGCATGCAAATGTTTAAGTTCTCAATACCCAAGAACAAACGAATGAATGAAGGAAAACCCTGATAAATTAGACTCCATTAGAAATGTTTAACATCTGCCCATAAAATACACTTTGAACATGAATAGGTAAGCTACAGTCTAGGAGAAAATGTTTACAAGTATACCCCACGAAGGACTGGTATCCAGGATTTTAAAACAACTTACGCAACTCAATATTGTAGAAGTAAAAATCTCAGCTAAATAATAAGCAAAATGTTGGAATGGAGTTCATAAAGTAACATACATGAATAACCAATAATCATATACAGTTTTAAATATTATTCATTGTGTAAATACAAATTAAAATCACAATGAGATCAACCAGACTTTAAGTAGTAAATTAAGTGAAAAATGAAAATGTGAATGCCTGGAACAAGAGGAAGCTTAAACAAGTGAAATACAATGTAGTCATAAAAACTTTTGAATTATAATACACAACTATATGAACAAATATCAGGAACAAAATGATAAATAAATATTTTTAGAAAACAAAAGAATATATATAATATATTGGATTGTTAGAAAGTCATGGCATATTTTTCTATGCTTTTCTGTACAAAAACGCATTCCAATGACCCAATGATTCCATTTATAAAATTTAAAAAGAGAATAAATGGTATTGCTAAACGTTAGGAGTGGTCACGCTGGACAGTTGGTGGGAGTTGGTGCACAGGATTCTTTGGAGAACAGATAATAATACTCTGTTCATTTAAGCTTTATGGACATATGATCGATTTAAAACTGGTACATATTTAATTATTCATTTTGTTCGGTTCATACACATGCATGTATCCATACTGACATTACCTCTAAAAATGCCCTTTGTTTTTTGTAAGAACATGTAAGATATTTTAACATGCACAGTACTGTATATTTAAATAAGGATTTTATTTATTGTTATTTAAATTTGCTATAGGGCACATGTGCTCACCAGAGAGAGATGGGGGAAGAAAGAGAAAGAGAGGAGGAGGAAAATGAGAAAGCAAGCTGCCAGGTCCAGGACTTGAACCGCAGTCAGCCATGTGGGATTCCAACACCTTAACCACCATGCTACCTGCTGGTCCCACAATACTGTATTTTTAACGATAGGTACTATGTTGTAAAGCAGATCTTTATTGTTTCATCTGATTGCCTGTCAAACCAGTATTCTTGAGAAACATTATCAAGCTGCATATTTATGCTTGTGCACTTTCCGAAGGATGTTTTACCTGCAATAAAGTGTTACTCTAACATAGAATCTTTGGGATCTATGCCAGCACACTGGTGGAGCAGGAAGCTCCCATTCTCATTTGCCCACAGAACAATGGGCAGAATCTCAAGGTGGACGTTGCCAGAACTCTGGAACACAGCAGAGGTTTGTAACAACCAAGCACATGTGGAGTTAGGAAAAAGGCGAGTTGGAAGATCTCATGAACACAGAGCTCTAGCTGTGGCTAAACCCTGTCCTCCCTCCTCCACTGCTACAGTGAAGCAGCAACAGCAGCCAGGAATGGGCCCTCATTCCCAACCCCAGACTGCAGGTTCTCATTTTCTGATTTCCAAATGATCCTGGTTGTCTGTTCTGATCTGTGTGGTGGCTGCCTGAAAGACTGCAGTGAGGTGTTCAGTGCGTCTCCCCTAGTCTGGAACTCTGGCTAGAAGAATAGTAGGCATTGCTTAAAAACGCACCTAGGTGAGCCAACAACCTGAGGATGCCCAGGGTGAAAAAACACAGGTGAGACATTGCACTGTCTCAAATATCACACTATCTAAAACCTGTGAAGAAAGGCTGTGGAGAGATTCTTTGGGAAATTAGAGCCTTCAAAGGTACCATGCGAGTGATGGATTTTAGAAAGCCACACGCATGCACAAGGAAAGACACATACTCTGACCTGAAGGGATCCCCAGACTTCGGTTTGGGGAGATCCCTTGCTTCAGTGCGAGCCCAGCTGCATTTTGGGGTGTCAACACAGAATCAGTCTACAAGGACCGGGAGAAGTGTTTGCTTTTCTGATGTTCAAGGAAATCTCTCAAAATAGTAGCTGAACCCAAGTAAGGAACAGTGACTACACACAAGAAAGCATTCCATATTTGCAAAAGTAGCCCAGAAAAGTCACTAGAGGGAACCAGCAGTTAGCGTAATGGCTATGTCACTGGACTCCCACATAGTCGACCGCGGTTTGCGTCCCGAACCCGGTGACTTGGGACTCACGCTGGGCACATGTGCGTGCATGCCCAGGATCCCGAGGGGAGAATGGAGGAGAAGGGATTGCGGCGTGACCATCCCCCCTGGGGGGTGATTTCTCGTTTTCTGTCTCTATGTCTCTCTCTGTCTGTCGAACGCACATGCCCTATAGTGAAAAAAACCTCTCCAAAAAAAGGGAAAAAAAAAAGTCACTAGACAAACGGTCTACTGTAGCCTTTAGCAATCAGTAAAACAGCAAAATCTGGGGACAGAGGGAAACTCTGATTTCCATAGTTACCACATTGCAATATTCAAATCTACAGTTTTCAACCAAATTAATCACAAAGAAAAACAATCCCTGGAAAGTGTGTTCTATTAAGCAGAACAAAATAGACAGACAGGAATTATCCTTGATGGGCCCAGACGTTAGACTTACTAGACAAAGATTTTAAATCAACTATGCTAATCATGATCAAAGAGCTAAAATTAAAAAGGAAGCCAGGAAAAAAAGAATTAGCAAAATGAAAACATCAATAAATGATATAAAAATGAATCAAATCAATTCTACAAATTGGAAGTATAAAAACTAAAGTAAAAGTTCACTGGAAGACTGCAACCACAGATTGAAACAGGCAGGTGAGGAATCAGGAATATGGGACCAGCAGTTAGCGTAATGGCTATGTCTCTGGACTCCCACGTAGTCTACTGCAGTTCAAGTCCCGGACCCAGTGACTTAAACTCACACCGGGTGCGTGTGTGTGTGTGCCCAAGATCCCAAGAGGAGAATGGAGGAGAAGGGATTGGGGCGTGGCCATCCCCCCCTGGGGGGTGATTTGGGCCACTATGGCGTGGACCAACACACAAATTACTAGAGAGAAAAACGCAGAGAGAATATGTGAGGAATAATGGTTGTAAACCACATAAATTTGATGACAGTGAGAACCAAATTCTGAATATTTTTTCCTATTCCAAAATCATTTCCAGGGATCTTTAAAGTGTCATGCTCACAAACATTAACAAACCATCAATAGTGAAATGCTAAATCCTGTTCCAGGAGTATTTTTTTTAGAATACACAAAAATCTTCCCTATCTCTTAAAATAAAACACATTCTTTTGCTGATTTTGTTCAAAAACTAAAACATATAATTTTCTTTAAACAACTATTAATCTAATCATTTCAAATTCAGCTGTAACCTACAAGCCTCCACTTCCAAATGCACCATATTTTTGGGCCAAACCCATGTTAAAATAAATAAATAAATAACCTCTTGTACTATTGGGTCACTGGGAAAAGTCGTGATGCATTTTTCACACAACATAGAAAAATACACCGTGCCTTTCCCAATGACCGAATAGTTGACAACTCTCCTGCCTTCAAAATTATAAAAGAAGCAAAGCAGACACACACTACATCTCAACACCTCAGAAAACGTGCTTGCCTTTTTCTGTGCTATTAAGCACAACATTATTAAAGAAATCATATTAATTACTATTTCTACAAAGTTGGTTGTTTCCATAGACAAAAGATATGGATCTACAAACTGAAGAGACCCAAAGAACTCCAAGAAGCACACATGGAAAGATACTTACATCAAAATATGCTCTAAATTAAGCTGGCTAAAGCCAAAAGCAGAGAGAATGGTAGAAATACCACGCAACTAATGAAGTGACTTCTTACCCACAAGACATCGTTAGTAAGATTAATAGCTAGCTGTCATCAGAAGCCATGAAGGTAAGAAGGCAGAAAATATATTTAGAAATAATATATTTAGAGTGTGGAAAGGAGGAAAATGTCTACAAATGGTTCTATAATTAGAAAAAACCGCCTTCGCAAAACTAAGAGAAATTAAAATACTTTTAGATTTAAAAAAAAAAGATGAAGAAGTTTATTGCCATTAAACCCCATCTATAAAAAGGTGCTTCTGGGACCAGCAGTTAGCGTAATGGCTATGTCGCTGGACTCCCACATAGTCGACCACGGTTCAAGTCCCGGACCCGGTGGCTTAAACTCACGCTGGGCGCGTGTGCGTGCGTGCCCAAGATCCCGAGAGAGGAGAATGGAGGAGAAGGGATTGCGGCGTGACCATCCCCCCTGGGGGGTGATTTCCTGCTTTCTGTCTCTCTGTCTCTCTCTGTCTGTCTGGTGAGTGCACGCGCCCTATAGCAAAAAGCCTCTCCAAAAAAAAAAAAAAAAAAAAAGGTGCTTCTGAAAATGATTCTCATTACGTGGCCTCTTGCTTCATTCCTATTTGCTTCCCCTTAATAAGACAGCCAACTGTCTCGGCACGACATACAAAGTGCTACGGCCTGGCCCATCACAGAACTCCCCAGAGTTGGTGCTGAGCAAAAAACTTTACTCAGTGGATAATCTTTGGTCTCTACCAAGGCGGGGGGCGGGGGGAAGAAAGAAAGAAAAAAGCGTAGTGGTGGGAGTAAATTCTCTCATTTTCGACATATTTTCTGAGCAACTCCTCTGTGCAGGAGATGGAGGGAGGGAACAGAAAGACTTTTAAACCTCAATTACATGCTTTCTCTGGGTCTCTCTCTCTCCCCTCTCTCTCTATTTTAGCTTTGCCAGAGAGTACATGCACTTGTTGAGCGGTGGGGAGAGGACACAGCCCCCATGGGGATTAGACCCACTGCAATTCCCTTTCTGCCATGTCTCTTTTCAGGGTTTTGGCCATGAATTCACATGTACCCAGCGTGTTTCTCAAGCTGTTGGCTCAGAGACTTGAATGGTGCAGGTGGCAGGTGGGGTCCTACCACCTTAACCCCAAGAGTCTGCATGCCTCTTCCCCCCAATTTTGAAGACCTGAGAACTGACAGGGAATCGAGGCTTTACAGAAACCGCAGCGTGGTTAGGGCTTGATCAATGCGTGGAGGGAGTTCAGTGGGAGAGTCTCGACTTTCTAGATTGTAGATGTTTGGCCAGGGCCTTGATAGAGCGTGGGTGGGGAGAAGTAAGAGGTTCACGTGCTACTGGACTATAAAGAAGGCCATGTGAGAGCAGCGAGCTAGTGGGAGCCCAGTACGGCCCTCCTTGGAAGGGCTTCGGTAGTAGTTTGAGGAAGTGTACATGGAGCCTTCTCTGTGAAAACCCAGGAGCCCCAGGGGGTTCGGGCCAAGACTGCACCTGCCAGTCCCGATCCTGTGCCAGCCTCGGCCCCCTGCCAGCCTTGGCCCTCGACCAGCCTGTCTTCCTGGCCTGGGGTACACTCAGACCAGGTGCCAGTGCCCCCTGCACCCACTGACATCCACCTGAGGTCAGCTTCCTGTTAGGAGAGGGCCTGGATCCCCCACACCGGTCCTCCTGCTGCTTTCTGCCTCCCCAGGCCTCAGGTTTTCTCCCCTGCAGGCTCGGAAGCCCAGACTGACCTGCATTCTAGTGGTGACCCTTCTGGTTGCAGATGCGTGGCCTTGGGCAAATCACTTTCCCCTGTGGAGCCATCTGTGAAACAGCGATACCTCTCATCATAGAGCAGTGCCAGGAGGGCCAAAGGGAATGTCGAGCATCTAGCTCTTAGATACCCCACAGAGGAGAGCGTCTTCCAGAGACAGACTCCAGGCCAGTCAGTCAGACTCTGAGCCCTCATGGGCCCTCCCTCCCGGCCTTCCATCAGAACAGCTTAATGAATTTCCGCCGTGATCATTACTAACTCCCGTCCTTTCGTGCCTAGAGGCCAGGAGACAGCCATGGTCCTGGAGTGTTTTCCAAGCTGCCAGGTCTAGGACTCATGCTGCCCAGCTGGCCTTGAGGGAGCCAGCTGCCTTAGTCTTCAGGCCACTCCTGGCCCCAGGGTGTTACTTCTTAAGTAACATTTATGAAAATAGTAAACAGTAAGGCTGCATTTATGTTTTCTGTCCTTGCAACATATAGCTGGAACATTTACCTATTTTCCCTGAGTGATAAGCTATGTGTGTATAAATTTGTATCGTCATTTTAAAAATTTGGCCTGTACTTTAAAAGTTCAGGAGCCAAAAAAAAATGGGGACCAGCAGTTGGCGTAATGGCTCTGTCGCTGAACTCCCATGTAGACAAACGCAGTTTGAGTCCCTGACCCGGTGACTTAAACTCACGCCAGGCGAGTGTGCGTGCGTGCCCAAGATCCCGAGAGGAGAATGGAGGAGAAGGGATTGTGGCGTGACCATTCCTCTGGGGGCTGATTTCTCCCTTTGTCTCTCTGTCTCTCTCTGTCTTTCTGGCAAGTGCACATGCCCTATAGCAAAAACCTCTCCAAAAAAAAGTTCAGGAGCCAGCAGGTAGTGTGAGGCTAAGGCTCTGGTCGTTCGCATCCCAGACCTGGTGGTGTTAAAAGCATACTGCGCATGCGTGCATGCCCAAAATCCCAAGAGGAGAATGGAGAAGGCGGGATTACAGCTTGGCCATCCCCTTCCCCCCAGAGAGCACACATACTCTACAGCAAAACTAGGGGGGAAAAGAAGTTGGGTCCTTACTGGGTGGCTAGTACCCTGTTCTTTATAGCTTTACTTTAATAGAATTAATCAGAAATAAAAAACGTGAGTGGGGTTGATATTTAAGGTGAAATGCACATAGGACTCTGTTCTAGACGCACCTTAACTCAGAAAATGGTTAATTCAGAAAATGGTTAAGAGGAAGCCCAGAAATATGACTAAGTCCCAGCACAATAAAATATTTTATAAGAAATCAATTTTAATTATTTTTCAAGTAATTGGAGTTCAAAGTCTTTTGGTTAAAACCCTAATCTTCTACTTCCATGCTGTATTCGGACTTCTAAAAGCTGAAAGGCTCTCCAGGGCCTGCTTTAATGAACAGACAATTGTTTCTCGTGATCTTGGGCCAGATAATTCTAAAATCCTTCCTGTTACACTCATTAAGATGCTTCTCACTTGCCCAAGCTTATCTCCTCCCAAATTACTTTTCAGAATGACCAAAGAAAAATCTGATACTTTTGAATATGCTTAAGCATAAAGAGATTTGGGCATTAAATCTACTCAGAGGTTGAGTAGAGAATCGGGGCAGTGGGAGGGGCATGGAGGGAGCAGAGTGTCTTGGCCCCACCCGTCGGCTCCTCCACAGCGAGGCATGCCGCGGCCCTGCAGCCACCACCAGCTCCCCACTGGGACAGCTATTTCCGTCTCCCCACGGCGAGAGCGGGGCAGAGAAGGAAGACGTGGGCAGCTTCCTGTAGCCATGTCTACCCGTGGCCCCATGGAAGCCTGTTCCCAAATACTAGGCACCTGGGCTTGGTGTGGATTCAATATAGTGGCATCTTGATTGATTGACTTTTTTATTTTATTTTATAATTTCTTATTTACAGTTAATTATTGTAGGCCTCACGGGACACAATCTGGTTTGCCAAAGGATGCATGCAATGCGCGATAATCAAATCGAGGATATTAGCATATTTATCATCTTCAGCAGAGAACGTTACAGTATGTTGTGTGCTTCTGGTCTTTGTTGTACTAGTTATATGTAGATATATGGGCTTGGCAACAGCCTTCTTCCTTAAATTTATTTTCTCCGCAGCGGCGTACTGTTCATAAGCTACTCGCCTGGTTGACAGGCACTCTGTGTCTGATCACCGCGCTAACCTGAGCTCCACTGTTCGGCTGCTGCGCTTCCCAGAGTTTCCTTCCCAAGCCGAGCCGAGGTGGGTTTCCGCTGGCTAGGAGAAACGGGAGTGCTCGCAGGTGATCCTCAGCGCTCTCCAGCTCCCACCCTGCCCAGGACCTGCTGGGGCAAAGAGCTGATCCCACCCCACTCAGCTCTTCCCCTTGGAAATGCCAGACCTGCTTAGGGATGCCCTTTCGGTGTTGGTACGTTAGAACTGGCAGGGCGTTTCTCCTGGATTCCGGCACACGTATGTGAGCGAGACATAAAGATACTTGGAACTTCAGCGAGACTTAGTTCGGTCGCAAAGCCATTGGTACACCTATTGTGGAAACATCCCTGCACTGTTCTCGGTGCCTGGCGGGCGATCCGTGCTCTTCACGCGAGCCTGCTGTATTTCTTTTGTTTAAATCAAGGCTTCACGTGTCCTTTTATTTTTGTTCTGGCCTAAAAAACTGTTTAAATGTCTTGCACTTTTGGAGGAAGAAATTGAGGAGAATGAAGCAAGGATATTTAATAAGAGTGAAGAAGACGAATCCTTGGCTTTACTATTTATTTATCTCTACTCTCTGCAAAGAACTGCGCGAGACCCTGGGAACGCAGTGGTAAGCAGACGGACGTGGAGTCGTCACCCACGGAAAAAACACAGTGACCGACAGGCGCCTAGTGTGTGGCTCCAGTGACACCGAGTAGGGCAAGCAGCAGGGCACTGGGCCACGGCGCTGCGGCTCGCCTGAGGCCGGGAGGGCTGGGAAGCCGCTCTGAGGAAGGACACTCCTCTGCAATGTGCACTGGAACAGAGACAGTGGGAGGAAAAGCATCGTCGGGAGCCCAGGGCAGGACCTCGGGTCGAGAAGGTCCTCGGCTCAGCCCGTAGCAGAGAGGATATTAATACTGAGGCATCACAACCGAGAAGGAGAGCGTGAGGTGACGAGGAATTACAAGGGGCTGTGGCCAGAATGTCCTCCAGGTCCTAGAAGGAGCTTCACTTCCGTCTGAGTGCAAAGGCCTTCAGAAGAAGGAATAAGCATGAGAATGGTGATTAAATGGACCGCCCTTTTTGAAGATCGCTCCAGGTGCTTTGTAGACTGATATGTTGGTAAGTAAGAGTAGAAGAAAGACCAGCCAAACGGTCATTTTAGAAACCAAGAAATAAGGCCAGCGGGTGGTGTGGTGGTGAAGGTGCTGGACTCCCACGTGGTCAGCCATGGTTTGAGTCCCAGACCTGGAGGCTTGCCTTCTCACTTTCTTCTCTCTCTCCCTGCTGAGCACACATGCCTTACACCCAAACTTAAACTAATAATAATAATCATAAATAAAATACAATTAAAAAAACATTAAAAAGAAACCAAGAAATGGTGATGGCAGCCTGGACAGAAAAGCCACCAAAGAGATGAAGACAGAGGCTTGGGGAATCGTGCAGCCGGGTCCCACAGGAGCTGAAAATGTCGGCCCCGTGGGCCAGGAGCATGCCGGGGACAATGGCTTTAAAGCACAGAAGCCAGCACAGCCCGTAGGGAGCAGGGCATTTACCCTGACTGCTTCTCCCCTGCTACTGTCGGGAGTTACTCATGTCTTACTTGGTTTTCAGGGGTGTGTTAGAAGGGTGATGAGAAAAATCAGGTTTGTTTAGTGTCACAGGTTATTGACTTCAAAAGATGTCCGCTTCTGTGGTGTACCAGGTAGGGCGACAGTTAGAATGACGGTGGGCGGAGTTTAACAGGTGCAGGAAGAAGAGAACCAAATAGTTTACTTCTTTAATCTAATGGATAACTGGCCCAGGGACCAACAGGGCCTTGCCATCTTCTTTGTCCATCTTTCTTCTAGCAAGGAATGAGAAGCAGCTTCTTGAGCATTTCTAGCCCAGGAAGCCTCCCTCCAACAACGCAGACATGGCCGATGAGGGCCTTCCCATCCTGGAAGGCATTCTGGGAGCTCTTGGAATGTCAGAGCTGGAAAGGAACCCAGGGGTCCTCTGTCGGATTCTCCTGGTCTCAGTGTAGACACTGAGACTGAGAGGAGACGGGAGGTGCAGTGACTTCAGAAATGTCAGAAATGCCCCATCCTGGGCATCTCAGTGAAAAGACCCTTTTCCTTCTATTTTGCTGGAGCACACTGTATTCCCCTGAGTGAGACAGAGAGAGAGAGAGACTCCCATGGGGTGGGAGGTGAGGCGGTCACTCTGAAACCCCTTCTCCTCCATTAATCCCTTCTTTGGGGGTTTTGGGCACTTGAGCACGTGCACCCTGCATCCTTCTCAAGCTGCTATGTCCAACCTGGAACCACGCAGTTGGCCCCAGGGAACCCTGACGCCCACGCTACCAAGTCCGGGCTGGCTTTGCCAAGCTTCAAATCTATCATTTGCCTGCCCTACAGCTGGGGAAAAATGGCTTAACCTTCTCAGGTTGCAATGTCCTCCCAGTGAAAGGAGGCTCCTGAAACCTGCTCTGCCTGAAGACTAGAAGGAAAAATAAAAGCAATTCGTCCACCAGGAAACGTGTTTTCTCTCAGTGCTTTACCATGTTTACAATTGCCAAAGCGATGGATGGGTTCTTGATTGAGTCATTTGCAAAAGGGAGGAGGCGCAGCCCGTGGTTACTGGGCTCACAGACGCCTGGAGTTCGTCTATGGGCAGCTCTGGTCGGAGCGCTGCGTAATTACACAGCTAAGCTCAAAATCTGCACATACACCGCCGTAAATTACTAAGATCTTCAAACCTCGATGCAGCCTTGGGACGTGGTATTGTTATTTATACTTTACTGCAAGAAAACAGAGCCAGTTTAAGTAACCAGGATAATTTAAAAACCAGTGTAAGGTCATGCAGCCACTAGGCAGCCAGGCCCGATTTCAAACTTAATCTGCCTTGTTCAAAACCCATAAAATCGTCAGCGTTGACGGGAAGGCTGCGCAGACACAGGGACGCCCTGACAGTTTCTGCAAAAACAGATTCCTCAAATTGACCGAACTTGATTAGAAAACCGAAAGCAGCGTTGTCCTCCAGGATGTGCTGAACTGTGGCTGATAGGATATCGCAACTGAGCAACTGCCTAAAGCCCCCGGTAAAAGCGCCCTGCGGATGGCAGCTAATTACCACCCGGGCCTCGCTCCCTTCCTCGGTGCAAGACTGAGGCAGCTCTGCGACAAGACTGTGCCGGAGACGCCACGCCGCAGGCACCACCCTCTGCCGGTCACCCAGTGTCCCACCCTTGCTAAACAGGAACGTTATTCAAAGATGCAAATGAGCCACTCTGAGCACTTTGATATTTATGGCTTTATTACTCGGAGACAGTTGGGAGTTTTAATTTTGTGGTTAGCCCACCTGCTGTTTCTTTATTAAAATCTAGTTCTGATTAATCAAAGATGGTCTTTGCAGTCAGGTCACATAGATTCTGTAAATCAGGGTGCACTAGTCTGTTGTGGATTTGGCGTGAGATTTATCCTTAAAGCTAACACTGATTTATATGTGTGCTCACAAGTGAGGCGGTGAATTAAAACACCATCGCAAGTGGGCGCGTTCACGGCTTTCTGAATGTGACCATAAAGACAGCACCTCGTGGCCAGGTTGCTCTGCATCGCGTCCGGGGCAGTCCTCACCTTGGGCGTACTGGAGTGGCCCCGTTGGTGGCACCTGTGGTAAGCTAGCATTGAGTTTGCAGCCTCATAAAACTGGCACCCACAATCCACATGTCAGTCAGCTGCTGCAGCTTTTAGACCCATAACGCTCATGAATGGACTCTTTGAAGCTACTGCAATGACAGCCATCTTTCCGGCATCACCAGGTCTCTGTCTACCTGCGATGTGCAGGCGGCCAGCTTTGGATTTCCTCCTGAGCTTTGAAAAGCAGAAAGACAGAGCCAGGGTAAGTGGTCCGGGTGAGGGTAACCTAACGCCAAAGCTGTTCAGTGGAGAGAATATTTACAAAGGATGTAAATGTTGTTCTGAGGATTTCATATATATTCAGAGTATATTAGAGTCTGTTTTACTCTCAAATATACTTAGTAAACACCCACGTGGAAATAATACTCTCTGAGAGATTCAACATGCCAGTGAAGTACTCAGGTCTCTTTTGTGGTAACTTCTAATATTTCCTCCAAAAACTAATATTACTTCAGGCATCACATAATGAAATGTAATTTAATATTTCAAATTACGAACAGATGAGACAGCCAAGGTTGAAAGAGTAATGCCATTTACGGTGAGCACAGCTATGTCTCTGAGATCCCCTCACTGCCAGCGTGCAGACTCCCCTTAGAGAAGAGATTTTCCCAATTACAGAAGCAGCCAGGTGGCTGGTCTCACGGTCCAGTGGTTATGGAGGGCTGGTTCCCCTGTGGCCAGCTGCAGGTCGAGTCCTGGCCCCAGAGCTCAAGAAAGCACTCAGGGTACACGTGCGTGGAGGCCCCAAGTCCTGACAGGATTGAAAAATGGAGAAGGGATTGCAGCGTGACCGTGCCCCACTGGGGGCTGGGGGGTGGTGCTTTCTTTTTCTCCCTCCCTGTCTCTCTCTGGTGAATGCATGTTCCTTCTGACAAATGCGGGGGGGAGAAGAAGAAAAGAAAAGAGAAAGAGAGAAGAAAAGAAGGAAGTGGTAGCTCGCTCCGTGGCGTCTCACCCGCTGCCCTGCACCTTTGGGTGGGGCCGATCTGCCCGGCATGTTAGGGTGTAACGCCCACCTCGCTGGCTTCTTTGAGAATAAAACCTCATATCCTTCTATCTCTCTGTGGGCCATACACAATCCCTGAAAATTAAAAAATAAAAATAAAAAAATAAATAAGTTGAACCTCATTAAAATTGAAAAGCGTGCTCTTGAAAGACATGCTTAATGGAAATACAATGCAAACCATAGAATGGGGGAATAGCTGATAAAAGACAGATATCAAAACTCAGCAGTAAGAGAACAACAAACCTAATTAACAAATGGACAAAAATCGTGGAAATTTCACCCAAGAAAACACACAGATGGCAAGTAAACGTGTGAAAAGATGCTGCATGTCAGAAGTCGTTAGGGAAGTGCAAATTCGAACGTGATACCGCGGCTCCCTACTAATTAGAGGGCGGACCAGGATGTGGAGCAGGGACTGTCACTCGCTGCTGGTAGGAGTGCAAAATGCTACCTCCGTCTTGGAAGACAACTGGCAATTTTTATAAAACGACACACATAGGCTTATTCTATAGTTCAGTAATCACACGCCGAGGTACTTAACTGTCTTAGTTGAAAACACGTCTGTAGCCAGCAGGTGACATGATGGTTAAGGTGCTAGACTCCCACATGGCTGACCACGGTTTGGGTCTCAGACCTGGCAGGTTGAAAATCACACTGAGCACGTGCGCATGCGTGTCCCAAATCCTGAGGAGAATGGAGGAGAAGGGATTGTGGCATGGCCATCTCCCTGGAGGTTGATTTTTCACTTCTCTCTCTCTCTCTCTCTCTCTATCTGTCTCTCTCTCTCTCTCTCTCTCTCTCTTTCTCTGTTTCTCTGGTGAAAGCACACAAACTATGGCAAAAACCTTAATTAAAAAAAAAGTTTATGAAAAAATGTATTTGTAATATTTATAGCAGTTTTATTCGTGATTTTCAAACCAGGAAGCAACCACTACCTCCTTCAATTAAATCCTAAACAAACATTGTATAGCCATACAACGGAATATTGTTTTACAATAAAAGTAAGTGAGCTATGACACACAAACGGCAGAGAGGAGCCTTGCACAACATCGCTGAGTAAAAGAAGCCGGTCTGAACACTATACACCGGAGCCCAGCCCTCTGGGTGTCCGGGAGCTCAGATGGGGTGGGAGTGAGAGTGGAGACAGGGCTTTGCCATGTGCCCGGTGGTAGGTGGGCACCTGCCATTAGATATGTGTCAGCCCTGCAGGAACGTGAGCAAGAAGTCATAAAAATGCCGGTGTGCACTCTAAATACATCAAATAAATGTCATCTTATGCACATGCACACACACACACACACACACACACACACACACAGACGTGCTTGCTGATGCGAAGTCTGGACTTGAGTTGATAGTGAGATGTCGTTGACTGGGTGGCTGTAACTGTGCCCCAGAAATGGAAGAGGTTAATGACAGGGAAACTGGGGGTGAGGGTGCATACTTGAGAACTCTCTGTACTTTCTGCTCAATTCTTCTGTCAGTCTGATACTGCTCTAAAAATATAGTCTATTTAAAAAAGAAAATGTCTTCTCTTAAATGACCCACTGCAAATCTCTGGTAGATAAAGTTTGTTCTCTGAAACTGCAGCTGGCAACACTGAATGGAAGCGCGAAGGTTCTAACAGAAGAAGCCGCCGCTGACTCCCGCCCAGAGAGGCTGTCCCTGATCTGGGGCTGGGCCGTGCTGGCCCGTCCTCGCCAGCCTCAGTGGCGTCGGGGATCAGAACGCAGCACTGAGAGGGCTCTCTCAGGAGCAGCTTACCGCGAAAGACAAGAACACAGGGTCTAAAGATGAGGCTCGTAGAGATTACGGCGTCTGTAAATCTCCCAGTGCGCTATTTCTGTGTGTCTCCAAGGACACTGCTTCTCAGGTTAGAAAATAATTAGGATTAAAATGTTTACAGTACTTGCTAAAAATACATATTGCTGGGTCCCAAATGAAGAACAATATAGTTTCATTCTCTGAGGGCTGATTCTAGAAATCCATAGATTTAAAAAATTCTGTAAGTAATTCTTATATAAAAAAGTTTAAAATGTTCTCCTGTAGCTGGAGGGGAAGAAGCAACCTTAGAGTAAAAATGTTTGTTCTCTAAGTCGTGGTGGTAGGGAGCAAAATCGGGCCCTCAGGACCTACCATAAGGAAAGAGAAGGACCCTTGTGTGGTCGTGGGGACGAGTGGGCGCGGCGGCTCCTGCCCTCCCTCGTCCCCCTGTCCCCCTGTCCCCCTGTGACCTGGCTGTCCCGACCACCCCCTACCTCGTGGAATCGGCCATAGCCAGGCCTGCACCGGAGGTGTGCAGCCCTCTCCCACGCCAACCCCCCGGACCAGAGGCGCTGAACGTACCAGCGCCTGCGATTGGGGTCACCGACGGCCTGGCCTTGTACTGTAGGAGCCAGACCTGCGGCCGAGCGGGGAGCGTGCAGCTCTGAGCCGCGAGGCTGTACTCTGCTCCCGCGTGTCTGCCGGAGTCCGCGCTCCGTGGTGCAGGGCCGCTCTCCCCTAGCCCTCAGCAGAGCATCCCGTCCTGCTTACGTGAGTCCTAAACTCACGCCTTCCCCTGCTGGACTTTGGGGTCGGTAAACATTACAGGGGAGCCCTCTCAAGATCGGGGCTCCCCTAGTCCCGGGGGTACGTGAAACAGATGTAAGCACGGGGCAGACTGTTCCAGAGCCGGGTAATAGGACCTTCACCCGGTACTGCTGGAGTAACGGGCTCCGTCGTGTCACCCACCGGCCTTCTTTACGGTCTTCGCCGCAGGGTGCATGTGCTCATTAAAGGGAGACAGAGAGACAGTGAGATGGCAAGTGGGAAATCGCCCCCAGGGGGATGGCCACGCTGCAGTCCCTCCTCCTCTGAGGATTTTGGGCGCACGCACTTGTACCCAGTGTGATGTTCCAGCCACCAGGTCTGGGACTCAAACCGGGGTCGGGCAAGTGAAAGTCCAGCACCTTACCGCCACGCCACCTGCTCCCCCCCCCACAGCATTTCTTTCTATGTTCCTTTCATGTGACCTCTGGACTTAGCACAATGGAGACAAAAAAGAGCAAAGATCCTCCTTATCTTATTTTCTCCACCTTTGCAAAACCAGGCGATAATCGTGCTTGGCCTCCCGACTGTCACCTCCTGCAGCGTCAGGTGGGGGCGCTCCCTGCCGCACAGGTGAGCCATGCCCTGGAGAGCGGGAAGTCAGGGCCGACCCCGTGCCTTGGGTGGGGAAAGGCAGACCGCGGCGGGATCTGACAGGGAGGGAAGCGGATTTTCCCGTTTTCTGAATCCTTTCATAATAGCATCCTGGGCTTCGTGGATAACCTCTTACTGAATAGCCTTATTAAAGAGAGTCAGGTTACATCTCCAATTGCCTCAGGCTACTAACACAATCACATCATCTGCCTGTCCCTAAACCCCGCGTCTCCAGGGACACGCTCTCAGGCGTCACCGCGCCTTTGGTCAGTGGGTGAGCGACGCTGGGGTGGCACACGGAGCTGCTGTCATGCCATGCTTCACATCGCTCCCCGCCTTCCGAGGAGAACGAAATGGAAAGCACCCACTCAGCACTTCTCAGTCACAAAGACACGCGGGGCCCTCCCGGCTGGCGCAGCGGTCCACACTGCAGGCCCCTCCCGGCTGGCACAGCGGTCCACACTGCAGGCCCCTCCCGGCTGGCGGATCGGCTCCCCCTGTACGGACCCG
>NW_006159718.1:44951-45245 GCF_000334495.1 Tupaia belangeri chinensis
GTAGGGAAATACCCTAAACCTCTCGGGCCCCTAACTGCCCTGCTGTGTCACCCACCTCTGCAACACGCATGCTGCCTGGAAGGCGTGCAATGTCGCAGCACCCCGTGTGGGTGGTCTCAGAGAAGCAGCACCCTCCTTGAAGGGGGAAGATGACGTCTGTAGTAAAGCCTGCTGGCTCGCCGGCTGGAGCTGTTCTCAGCACCGGGTGCGCTCAGATTCCCGACACCTCTGCCCTGCTCTGCACACACACACACACACACACACACGCACACACACACCGCAACGCTCTTCAGT
>NW_006159718.1:45263-51121 GCF_000334495.1 Tupaia belangeri chinensis
ATTCCTCTCCCCTGGCAGGAAGCCCGCCCAGCGCCCTCAGCACTGCTCCCTTCAGCAGGTGCTGGTGTGAGAGGGAACCTTTCACCACTGGGGCCGTGCCTGTGAGCAGCGCCGGCTTTATGGGCAGCTGAGACATGTGTGCACGTGTACCGGGTGTACCGCACGCCCGTGGAGACGGACCTTCAGCCACATGGCACCGGAGCACACACGTCTTCGTTTTAACTGCACGTGTCAGCAAGACTATTGGCTGTCACTACAGTCACTGGGAAGGGAGAGCCCGACAGTGCCCGACTTGTCCTCTGCAAGTCACCAACACACGCAGCAAAGCCAGGCCCTGGTGCCCAGGGTTGTGACAGCCGCCAAAGGCAAGTTGAGCTTTTAAGGCAGTATCATTTTATTTAAGGAAAGAGACAACACCATTTTTTAAAAAAGAAATGTTTCCTTGGCAAATGACTCAATTACCAGAGCCGAAGGAAAGGAAAAAAAATAACGTCGCAGATAAGAACAAGGGTGAGAGAAAATGAGACGGTCCAGAATGTGGGAGATTCAACACGAAAACTGGCCCGGATGCTTCAGAAAGTCAATATTGTAAGACAAGAAAAGAGGTGTGGAAATTGTTCCATTTCAAACAAGATTAAAGAGATATCCAACTCTAACGTAATATGTGTGCCTTGGTTGAACTTGATTCAAAAAAGAAACTGCTTAAAAACGATAGTTTCGAAGACAATTGAGAAAAATTTGGATACAGACTGGATTTTCGTCAGTCTGCCTGGTCTCAGGTGTGATTCTCATGCTCGGTTATGTGTAGGACAATCCCTCACACAGAGGTAACAATGCCTCCTGGGGGGCCAGCAGCCGCGAAATGGTTACATCTGGACTCCCACATAGCCGGCTGGGGTTTAACAGACCCAGTGCCCTAAAACTCACGCTGGGCACATGGGCGTGCGTGCCCAAAATTCCAAGAGGAGAATGGAGGAGAGGGCAAACATGGGCAAACCCCCTCTAGGCAGTGGCTTCTCGCAGTCTGACGGAACAAGCGCACGTGGATGCAGGAACCGTAGTAAGCAGATGTTAATGGCAGGGACTTGAAGAAGGGACGCCCGAACACTCTCGGCAGTGCTCTCTCAGTTCCCAAGTGGTTACTTGCTAAAGCGTGGGACCCTAAGGAAATGCCACTGGCCCTAAAATGTCTGTTAAATTACCAGAAGTGAGGACGGAAGCCTGACAACGTTTTTCCTATTCCCAAAATCCTCTGCAGAGGGCCTGGAGGGAGTCGTGCCACAAACATGGACAGAGCACTTTGACCCCGTGGTAGCAGGACTCCTCCTGCATCCTGTCCCTGGCAGAGGATCTTTGTCATGTATATTAGGCCTCCTTATCTCTGCTAAAATACATTCCTTTCTGATCTCAGCAATCTTTCTTTTCCAATTTCCACCCCAAAAAATGTAAAACTCACCTATAACCTACAAGCCCCCACATGTCCCGCCTTTTTGGGCCAGACCGATGGAAAAACTTCCCTAGATTCTGAACTCTGTCTCTGGCTCTGAAAGTCAGATAAAAGGAACCTCTCTATCTGGGACCAGCAGTTAGCATAATGGCTATGCGGCTGGATTCCCACGTAGTCGACCACGGTTCAAGTCCAGGACCCATTAGCTTAAACTCACACTGGGCATGTGTGTGTGCATGTCCAAGATCCCGAGACGAGAATGGAGGAGAGGGGACTGTGGCGTGGCCATCCCCCCCCGGGGGGGGGTGATATTCCTCACTTTCTATCTCCTGTCTCTCTCTGTCTGTCTGGCAAGTACACGCGCCCTATAGCAAAAACCTCTCCAAAAAAAAAAAAAAAAAAGAAAAAGAAAAAGAAACTCCTCTACCTGGCCTCTGGGGAGGAGAAGCGTGTCTTGCCCCCTCTCCGGCCTAGGTCACTCAAATCCACGCTTAGAAATAAGCCGCATTGTCACTTGTGCAGAGTTGGTTATTTCCATCGCAGAAGTAATGGAATAAAGAATGGGGAGTTACCAGAGCATCGAACGCAAGTAACGCAAGTAAAGCCGCAAAGATGGATACGAATTACTCCCCCAATTACCCAGAGTAGAAGGACATGCGGGTAACGCCGAGAAACTCCAAACTTAAGGGTTAGGATGAGCAGGTACTACAGAGTTTGCAAAGGGATTATACGCACAGTGCAGTCTAGAAAAGGGTCGTTTCCACGTACGTCTACACAGACACAGATGTAGACACACACAGGCACGTGGACATACAAACAAGCCTTAACATGAAATGGGAAATTTGAGCCGATGTCCCGGCTCGGTGGTGAAGGCAGCCAGATCTCGCATGGCCGACATTGCGGCCCAGTCCTGGACGTGGCCAGGTGGCTTTAGAACTCAGCAGGCACGTGTGCATGTGTGCCCATGAGCCCGTGTGCCCGCAATCACGAGGAGAGAGAGATGAAAGGACCGCGACGTGGCTGTCCCCTCGCGCTTGCTCCTCTCCCTTGCCCTGTATCTTCTTGATGAACACACCGCCCTGGGACTAAAACAAACAAACAAAACAGGGAACTGAATGTCCTTAAAGTCAAAAGTGTGAATGTGTTTCATATTGGCAGAATACCTCACAATTCAAAGAAAAAAGAGTAAGCTAAAAACTACAAAGCAGTCAGTAGAGAGTAATTGATAACCTTGAGAAAACCTTTCAGTGGGACGATGGGCAGACTTGAGAATGTAGTGGTTGCCCTGAGTACGAACACAGTGCTACAGAGATTGCGAAGTGGGCACGCGTCACTCGCTGTAGCCCAGAAACGAGTGTGCATGTCTGTGCACCATCTTTGGATTTCACAGAAGCATCTCAGAAATCAGTGTAGCTCACACTGCATCCACTGTGTCTCTGAGCGCCCCCCTCGCCCTCGGCCCACCCTGCTCCAGCACTCCGAATCTCAGTTACTGTCACTACCACGCTCTCAGTGTTCATGTCAACACCGCGTGGTAAAGGCGAGAGGGGCCGGGAGTCTCTGACAGCCTCTAAGCATTCATTCACGCGGGAAGGGATGGCTGTTGCATTTTCCAGCTGGTGCAGGCCCTCGGTTTCTGAGGACGAAACAGCCTATGGAAGCAGAGAGGAGGGATAGAATCATTTTGTCATCTCCAAGCTGGCACTTTGCCACACAGCTCGTGGAAGGGGTCGGCTGCAAGCTTCTTCTCAGTTTTACAGCTGTAGATTCGGTGCTCTCCCCAAATTTAGGCACGCAGCCGGCTTACTCCTGGGGGCTTTTTCATTTTTATCTTTCTCGGATGCTTTAAACCCTGCAGTGGACTGGGTATCTACGGCCACCTGGCTAGATGCATTTTATCCAGAAACCATCTCTCTGACTTACTTATCTTCTCCAAATAAAGTGTATGTGTGTGTGTATATATATTTCTCCTAAAAAATTAATTAGGATTTGATTGAGGCTTCACTACACCACAATTTAATATTGGAATGTGTGGTTATCTAATGGACCTCCGCTGCCATTGTCCAGGTACGGTGTCGTTTTGAAGGTACTAGGGTAAGGAGATTTAGGCAGTTGTGTAAGGAAGAAAGGCACAGTGCAGACGGGACAGGGAGAGGGTTTGGGGTCCCAGCATCCCCTGTGGGGTGCACAGCAGGGGCTGGTGCCTCCTGCACAGTGGGAGCGCTCCCAGCTTTCCCTCCTGACCCCACTCTTCCTGCCTGCCTCTCTACTCAGCAGATGCGAGAAACAGACTCAGAAACCCCAACTGAGCCAGCAGGTGGGGCAGGGGTTATGGCGGCTCGACCCCACATGGCCAATGGCCCCATTCATGCCTGGGACCCGGTACCTTGAAAATCGCAGCAGGCATCCGTGTGCAGGGCCAGAGTCCTGAGAGGAGAGTGGAAGAGAAGGAATTGTGACGTGACCATCCTCTTGGGTAGTGATTTCTCTGCCTTTTTCTCCCTTTCTCTCTCTTTCTCTCTCTCTTTCTGTCTCCAAGCACACACGCCCTATAGCAAGTAACTGGAAAAAAAAGAAAGAAAATAAAGGAACAGATCCCACATCGCTCCCTGAGAGACGGGGAGTGAAAGGTCACTTTTCTAAGGGCACCTTCAGCTGTCCACGCTCCAGTTCTCAAAAATCTTGAGTTTCTGAACAAATACAGCCCAGTCAAAAGTACTCAGTGTTCCTCTTCAGAACAGGACTTCACATTTGTTTATAACTTTCGATTCTTTCCTCTAGGTGGTCTCTCTGCTTTCTCATAGGCTCTCTGTATTTCTTACTATAATTGTAGCATGAGAATGTGTGATTTTGCAAAAAATAATTCAAGAAGATCCTCGCCTTTCTATGTATCTTGTAATGGAATTCTGACGGCTTATAATTGCTTGTCAGCTGTAAAGAGCCCTGTGCTATTATTATATGCTCGATGGCACCATGTAACAACCCACTGTTCCCTTAAATAAAAACAACTTCACTGTAACTACTTTTTCTGATCCTGCTAACATTGAAGGTAAGGTAGAAAATAGAATATACAGTAAAAATGGGACAAGCTCGTTGATTAAAGAGATCCAGATGGCTTCAATAATTGGATGGCAAAGACAGGTGTTTAAAGAGAAAAAATTAGAAGATAGTGTGCTATTAGAATTTTTCAGTTATGTTTTTTACCTTAAGCTAAATTTGCTTTTATATATTTTTAATGTTGGAGTGCACTGATTTTTTTTACAACTTATATCAAACATTTTGGAGAACTTTGAATGCTAGGGAGTCTCTCTCATATAAATTACACCTTTTCAACAAGCGCAATCACTTGGTTCTAAAAACCCTCGGAGAGTCCGTCTCGCCCTAAATTAAGAACCTTGTTTGGAAACCTTAGCTTCCCTTACTCTGCGTCCTACCGTCCAGCCCGGCTTCCCGGCCCTGCTGTGTCAGGCTCCTCTGAGAACCGCTGTCTGACGTTCAGATTCAGCCGTGGGGGCCGGCCCTGGCCTGAAGTCTTACTCACCGGGTTTCACATGTCTGCAGTCTAAACGGCTGAGCAGCACTCCGGCTGGAGACCCACCTTGCGAGGGCCCATGGGTGTTAAACGGACCATAAGAGACTGGAAGGGCCTGGGGGCGGCTCAGGAAGACACTTCTGGAGACAATGCACTGACAGGTCTGATTCTGAGATGCTACTAACTATGAACGAAGCGAGGTCTAGCTTCTAAGGCGGAATAATGCCGCCTAGCTTTTTTCTAGATTTATGTCTCTCCATGACAGCGAGCACAGGTGTACACAGAGGGAACGGGGACACAGCGAGAACCTGGTGGGGCGCAGTCACGCCAAATGCCCCTCGCATGGTGCTCCAGCCCCTCAGGGCCAGCAGGTGGGCGTGTCCCCTTTCCAGGCAGACCCGGGGACCCAGACGGCAGCCAGCGAGGTGATGCCCGCACTGCAGGCCAGTGTGCTGCCTCTGTGCTGCAGGGCTGAGCCAACGCCCCTTGTGTTCTAAGAAAGGAGAGAAAAGTGATAAAAGATGAAAACTCTCAAGTTTAAGAAGTTGTTTTCTAACTTGAGATAAATGATGCTGGTGATGAGGGTGAGGGCGAGGGAGACCGTACGTGTGTGCTGGGCCTGCAGGTGCCGGCGGCTGGGGGGACCCGTAAGGTGGACGTTCTCCGCCTCGGAAAGCTTCGGTCAGCAATGACAGGAGCGTCTACACTACGGGAGTACGGGTGCTGGAAAGCATGGACCGCAGTGAGGACAACGAGAGGAGGTGAGGTAGGTAGGCTATTTATTGCCAGAGGGCGAGCGTGCTCAGCAGAGACAGAGAGACAGGGAGACAGGGAGAAAGCGCCCTCTGGGGGGGCGTGCCCGCCGTCCTAGTCCCCGCG
>NW_006159718.1:51268-57269 GCF_000334495.1 Tupaia belangeri chinensis
CAGAGAGACAGGGAGACGGGGAGAACGCGCCCTCGGGGGGGGCGTGGCCGGCTGCCTCTCGCCGGCCTGTGGGGATTTTGGACAGGCATGTGGACGTGCCCAGCACGTTTTTCGAGCTGCCAGGGCCAAGATTCCACTGGTGGTTGGCTGGGTGGGACCTGGCCTTAATCGCTGGGCTCCGAGGCTGACCCACTTTGTGACAGGGAGGGTCTCAGGCACTTAGCACGTATAATCTAACTGCACCCACGACCTAAAACACAATTGGGGATTTCCGTTTCTATTTTTCCAAATACAGAATAAAAACGCATGGCATAAACAATTTTGCCCACTCAGCAGCTGATAACAGACTAAATATTTGTTCTGTCGAAGTCCAAAGAGCACTTTCTGAGACGCCTTCTGGCTGAAGACACAGCTCTGGAAAAAGATGCGATGACTTAGTGAGTGGTCTCGTGCCGCACAGATACATCGCCCTGCAGTTCTGTGCCTCTGAACTCCGGAGTTCTGCATCTCCAATTCTCCAGTAAGGTGTCGCCTGGCGACATGGGTGGATTTTATTCAGAATAAAAATGATGATCTACTGACACAGCACGTAGGCTAAGTGGAACACCCCGTCTCATGCGCGACACCCCGTGTGGCTCAGTGTAGATGTGCTACCGAAGGCGGGGCTGCGGAGAAGTGCTCGCCGGGCTGAGCGAGGAAGCGTTCACTGCCGCAGGGACGCCTGCGGGCATCTTGGGTGCGTTCTGTCCCACATTCTCATTGTAGTGGTTACAGCCATGGTCACACTTCATAGGTAGGTATACCCCCAAAATGACTTTGACCATATATACATTTAAACGAATCTTTTAAAATAAAGACGGACAACGTAAAATGCTAGAATTCATACATGCACTGACAGGAGAGCCATCAGGAGAAAACACGGCTCCTACTCACGGCCATCAGCTAAAGCACCGCGGAAGACTCCGGGGCGTCACTGCAGTGTGCACAGGCCAAGCAGTGCTTCTGTGGATGTGGGAGAGAGATGCATCCAGATACTCACAAAAGCGGCTGCAAAACCTCCATGGCAGCCTCTCACTAACGGTTCCAAACCGGGAGCAACGAAGTACAGATTACAGTGGAGGTTCCGATAATCGCGGAGGTTCCGGTGACAGAATGTGACGCGGCAATGAGATGAGAGTCACCCGCTCCACGTTCGCATTGACCTAACACTGTGTCAATTTCACACAGCAACTGGCCTGGGTTTACAAGCACTAATACGTCGGTGAGATACCTTGTGAAAGGGGGTGATCTCTAGAGTCACTGCCACACCTTGCTCACCTTCCACTGCCTTCCAAACTCCATCCAGGCAACTCTTCAACACGCAAGAGACAGTCCTGTAATGTGCTCATGTCGAGAATTATTAGCACTCTCTGTTCTTTCAGTATACTATTGTTTGTTTATGCTATAGTCCTTGTTCATTGTATCGTAAAAGAAAGCGTATTTGATCTTTTCCATGCCTTTTTAATATAAAAATGCAAACTAAAGAGTTTATTAGGTGTTACCTAGTCAATTACTTTTAAAATATTTTACATTATGCATACATGCTCCATAAAAGTTAAACAAATATTCAAAGGTGTTAAAGTGGTATTTGGGGGATTTTTTGATAGTTAAAACGCATTATTAGTTTTCTTGAAACAATGAGAGTATTCTGCCTTCAGAATTTTACCACCTAATATACCTTATGGTGGGTGTAATGTGAGTAATGATAAGGACCTGTGCATAAAGCATTTGTATAATCAGAAACTATCAAGCCAATAAGAAATAAGAAAAAAAAGAGAAAGCAGGGAATTTACATATCCATGTTTCATTACCCGCACAGGCAATAACCTGAGGACTTCCAGGTGAGAGATTCTCCTGGATCGTCTGGGTGGGCTCAAGTGCCTCTCTAAGAGGGAGGCAGGACGGTTAGGGTCCGAGAGGAGAAATGACCAGCTGCAGCAGAGGTCAGAGTCGCGTGAGCACGCAGCCCCCACTGCCAGCTTTGAAGACGGCGACCACTAGTCCAGACACCTGGGCAGCATCCGGAGGCCGAAAAAGCGAGGAAGCAATTTTTCCTCTAAAGCCTCCAGAAGAGACGCAGTCCTCCCGGCACTTCGGTTTGAACCCTCCATAACCCACGTGGACTTGTGAACGGTTGGCACGGTAACAGATTTACCACCCTTCACGATCATTTTCCACGCCAGCAGTAGGGAGCGAGTACAGCTGGCTGGGAAACACGAGCAAAGGCGAGTGGCCCACCGATAACGAGGGGCACGCAGACACGGAAGAGAAGCAGAGGTAGCTGCCCAGCACACCAGCAGACGTCAGCCACCTGGCTGTGGCCACTGCTGCTGAGGAGGTGCTGGCTGTCCCTCTGGACTGGCCGCCATCTGGACTGCCGTTGCTGTGCATACAAACGGCTTCCCTGTTTTAGCAGGCCTCTGGCAGAGTGCATTCAACAAAGTTCAGACGTGGTCCGACAGGTAGTCCTGTTCCTGGACACCTCTGTGGTGCCCACACACCCGTGCACCGAGATGCTCAGAACTGCATTTCTGTAAGAATGACTAGCCTCAATATCCTAAATAAGCTCTCATAGGTTTAAACAATTATATTATATAACCAGTTTGCAACTGATACCAAGAATAAAGTGTTAATATATGCTTCTACCAGGATAGCCCCGATATGTTATTCTAAGAATACATACACCATGCAGCAATATAGGTAAAATATATGATTATGCAAATATAAGCCTGCAAACACACAGGAAAAGCAGTTCAAAGCATAGGAGCCAAATTTCATTCTTTCTTGGAGAAAATTGAACTGGAATAGGTAATTATGACTCTCCATGTTTTTACATATGAGTGTTTTATTTTTATTTATTCTTTAAAAATTTATTTATGTATAGCTTATCTAAAGAAAAGAAGATTCTTCAGAAGGGAAGTTAGACATAAATTTCTGGTAAACTGCTTGAAATATTTTAAATTTACAAAGCTATTACCAAAACACAGAAAGGCAAAAGAGAAAATACCAAATAGTATCTAACTGGTGAATGTGCTGCTCCGAATAGCACACTTAATATGCCCAGATGAAATCGGACTGTAGTAAGCTCCCGCGGAAGGCTGCTTGACTCCATAGTCACAGACGCATCACACTTCGCTTCTGTGTCAAGAGCTTTTCATGGCAACAGTCAGGGTGCCAGTGTAACTTTTTTGTTTCTTACCATTTTGTAGTAAAGGTCTAGAGGCACAGAGTGTCAAGAAGAGACAAGAGTTTAAAAAAATCCTCCAGCCTAAGAAGAAAAACACACCTGAAATCATAAAAACAGAACAAATCCTATTTCTTTTCACCTATCCAAATAAATCAGCGTTTCGGTGTTACATATTAGAACCTTAGTATCACTAGAACCTCAGCCGCATTGTTCTCTGGACAAGGAGTGACAGTTACTTAGCTGAGCTAGAAGTCGGTGTGGCTGTCTACACAGCCAGATGACTTTAGAGAACACTCCACTGAGCAGCAGCGACAGCATGGGGAAGGGTTCAGACTTTGTATAAACCAAGGACCCAGACAGCCTGGGTTAGGGTGTGCGAGCTGTGCTCTGGGACCATGGGTTTCTGTCACTTTATTCCAGCCCTGTAATGTCCCTGACGTCGCTATCCTGCCCAGTCCATACCTGTGCCCAGAGGAAAGTTCACAGCATATTGTTACAGAAAACAAAATTATTCCGTAATCTCAAAATACAACAAAATGAAGACGACGTGGTGAGCGTGACTTGGGGTGAGGACGCTGCACAGAAGAGGCAGTTGTAATGACGGGGAGAACCCTGTGATCTACGGCAGAGCAGGAACATCGCCCCTCAACGCCAGGGAACCGCAAAGTGCACCGTGAGCAGATGGGGTCTCTGTGCTGTGCCGGGTCTGGAGAGTCATGCTGAAAACTTCCCCCACGGGTCCATGTGATGCTGGCCAGAGTCTAGCCTGAAATAAAAGTGGGACTAAATTTCATGCAGGTGTACTGAGCGGCCAGTGGAACGGGAGGCAACAGCTTAGCAACCTGGCTCCTATGGACGGAGCTGTCTGAAACTCAATGTTCAGTTTTCATTTCAGTAATATTTAATCCTTTGCTGTTTCCCTAAACACTTACCAGATTCTCTCAACTCCTGAAAACTGGTGCTATAAACATGGCAGTGTACTGCAAGTACCTTCCGAGAATGAGAGAGGTCTTCCCCCAGCCTTTGGGAAGGCCACAAAGAATACTCCTCACATGGCAGCTCTTTCAGGGAATTGCTTCAGCTAAAGAAAACTGCCTTCCCGAGGGCATGGGCAGCCTGCATTTATGACTGTTCGTTGCAAGGATGCAGAATCCCAGCCCACGTTATCCCAAGGCAGCTCTGGACGGCGATGCAGCTACTGAGCACCCTGCCAGTTGTGCTGGGCCTTTATTAAGACATCGCAGTTCAGCAACCACCTCGGCCCAAGCCTGCATCCTTTCCTCCCTCGCGCAGGGGTTGAACTCAGGGCACTCCTTAACCCTTTTAGGATTTTTTTTTCTAGAAAACCAAACTTGTCACAGCTGCTGTGAGCAGTGTGCATGGGTATGTGTGTAAGAAAAGTGTGGAAAACACACCTGTGCCAGTGAGTGTGATGAAGGCAGAGGGGAATGACAGTGGAGAAAGCTGCCACCCTGCAGATTCACCAACGACACACTGGAAGTGAGCCCGAGGGCCTGACAACATAGCAAAAGGTATCGGTGAGAATGACGACTGAGATCGTCAGAAATGCACTATTTTATTTTAAAAAATGAAAATACAGGCACCAGCAGATGGCATCAAGATTACATTGCTGGACTCCCATGTACTCAATTGTGGTTCAAGTCCCAGACCTGGCACCTTAAAGCTCATGCCAGGCATGTGTGCATGAGTGCCCAAAATTCCAGGAGAAGAAGATGAAGGAGGAAGGATTGCGGCATGACTATCCCCGGGGCGGGGGTGATTTCTCACTTTCTATATTTCTGTCACTCTGGCGAGAACACACACTCCATAGCGAAAATCTAGTAAAAAATCATTTAATTAATTAATGGAATGGAATGAAATATAAAAAATAACAATCAACTCTTTCAGAATTCTGGAAATTAACTAGGGTCTGGAAGCAACCCAGAGAATGTTTATTCAAGGATGAATCTCAGTAAGAACAGTAAAATTAGAAATTTGTAAAATTAGTAAAATTTGCGCCATTTTGAATTGATCCAGTCACATCCTCCATTCCTCACCTCTTCAAAAACTGAGAAGGGGAGACCAGCAGGTGGCGTGGTGGTTAAGGCGCTGGACACTCCCACATGACCCACCGCGGTTTGAGTCCCGTACCTGGAGGCTTGCTTTCCCACTTTCCCTCTGTTGTCTCTCTCTCTCTCTGTCTCTCTCTGGTCAAATTCAAATAAATGATTGAATAAATAAAAGTGGATAAATAATTCTTTAAAAACAAACTGAGAAGGATCTCGACTCTTATTCTCATTAAGCTTCAGGCTCTGCATAAGCAGGAAGTGACAGCTCAGACAGAGTTTCCAATTGCAGGCGTGTTGAAGGTATGCCCCAACAGCACGCAGACCCTTTCAGCAAGGACAAGACTAGTTCCAGAGGTGTAAGGAAACCCCAGTCCCTAGTGCACCACTAAGTAAGCGAATGCAGACATCAACGGTTATGTACGACAAATACAGACTTCAGAGAATCAGTTGCTCAAAGGTGCTAAAAAATGAACTACAAAAAGCAGCAAAACCGGGAACCAGCAGTTAGCGTAATGACTATGTCGCTGGACTCCCACGTAGTCGACCGCGGTTCGCGTCCTGGACCCGGTGGCTCAAAAGTCACGCCGGGCGCATGTGCATGCATGCCCAAGATCCCGAGAGGAGAATGGAGGAGAAGGGATTGCGGCGTGACCATCCCCCCTGGGGGGGGGGTGATTTCTCGCTTTCTGTCTCTATGTCTCTCTCT
>NW_006159718.1:57300-63443 GCF_000334495.1 Tupaia belangeri chinensis
GGGGGGGCAAGCGCCCCATAGCAAAAACCCCCAAAAAAAAAAAAAAAAAAAAGCAGCAAAACCCATAAACTTTGGGTGATATTTTATTTCTAGAGCTTCAAATTATATTATTTAAAACACCCATTTAATTTGTTTTTCAACAACAAAAATCACACACACAGACACATATACAGAACATATGATCAATAAACTAAACAAACAACAACCAAAAAGAATAGAAACTATTCCTTAGGAAACTGCAGACATGGAACTTACCATTCAAAGATTTAGTCAGCCATTTTAACGTGTCCAAAGAGCTAAAGAAAATGAAGCCTAAAGAGCAAGAGGAAGTATGAGAAGGCCTGATCAAACAGAGGACAGCAGTCAAACGGTGGACACTTTTGGGGAAATAAAAACAAACACCCCGGTAGGTGATTTCTGGCTTTCTGTCTCTGGCAAGTGCATGTGCCCTATAGCAAAAATCTCTCTAAAAAAATTGAAATAGGGTTAATGTAAACATGCTTAATTAGAATGAGGGCATGCTGAAACAGGGTGGGGCTCTAAGTGAATGGAAGTAGTGAGATGCTATAAGAAGGCGGGCCTGTGGGAGAGACACAGAGACACCACACGATCATGAAGGCAGAGACCCGCAGGGATGTGCAGCCGAAGCCAGGGAAAGCCAAAGGATGCCAAGCAAACCACCGGGTCCCAGAGAGAGTCAACTCCCCACCATTTCAGATGGAAAACTGCCGATATCTTTCTTTTTAAATTTATTTATATTCATGCCAATACCTATTTTATACTTCTGGACTTTGAAATCATAAGACAGGAAATGTTAGCAGTTTTTTTTAAGAAGTTTTTGCCTTGGGACCAGCAGTTAGCGTAATGGCTATGTCGCTGGACTCCCGCGTAGTTGACCGCGGTTCGCGTACCGGACACGGCTGTCTCCACTGCACTGTGTGCGTGCCCAAGATCCCGAGAGGAGAATGGAGAAGGGATTGCGGCATGACCATCCCCCCTGGGGGGTGATTTCTCACTTTCTGTCTCTATGTCTCTGTCTGGCTGGCGAGCGCACGCAACCCTATAGTGAAAACCTCTAAAAAAAAAACAGAAAGAAGTCTTTGCCTTATGCTCACTGGAGAGAAAGACAGAGACAATGAGAGGGAGAGTGAGAAATCACTCCCCAGGGGGGTGATCATGCCACAATCCCTTCTCCTCCATTCTCTTCCTGGCACCTTAGGCAGCATGCACACGCACCCAGAGTGAATTTCAAGCCACCAGGTCCAGGACTTGAACAGCGATAGGCTATGTGGGAGTCCAGCAACACAATCACTCCGCCATCCGCCGGCCCCAACATTTGTTTTTACAAGCACTTGTTTTGTGGCATTTTGCTACAGCTGACCTAGGAAACGACCACAGAACTGATGGCAGATTGGGAGAGTAAGAGTGAGCCAGGAAGCTGGAGCTCGCTAGCTAGCCTGAGACTATCCGTCTAAGGAAAGGGATACAAAAGAATAAAAAGTACGTCTTGTACACTGTGGAATTCCTTAAAGCACACGAAAGTGACATAATAGAATTTCAAAAACAGTGCTTCAAGGAAGAGCAGGGAAGTGTTTCAAGATAGAATAGGTCTGGCTCTGTGGCACAGAGGTAACGCACTGTGTAAGAGATGCCAGATCCCACACGGTGACCGGTTCAGATCCCCACTGGCGAGCTTGAAGCTTGCTGGGCGTGTCCACATCTAACTGGCTGCAGGACTGGAGGAAGGGCATCGCGTGGGGCCAGATCCGTGGAGGGTGTTCCTGTCTTCTTCACTCCCACACGCCTGTTCACACTCTACCATGAATACACAACAGCAATTTTAAAAAAGAAAGACTAGCCAAAATGTCGTCAAATTTGATGAAAACTAACTTTTAATCTATACGTGTGCAAATCTCGATAATGTAGGGATCGAAGTGTTCACAGATATCATTGTTAATTAAACTATCAAAAGATGAAGACAGAGAGAATCTCAAACACGGGATTTTAAAGAAAGAAATGAAGACCACCAAGTAACGTGGTGGTTAAGATGTTGGACTTCCCACATTGTCGATCAAAGTTTGAGTCCCAGACCAGACAGCTAGAAACTCACGCTGGGCATGTGTGTATGTGCCCCAAATCCCGGGAGCGTGGAGGAGAAGGGACTGTGGTGTCGCCAGCCCTCCAGGGGTGATTTCTCACTTTCCCTCTCTCTGTCTCTCTGGTGAACACACATGCTCTATAGCAACAATCTCTAAAAAGAAAAAGCATTGTCAAAAAAGAGAAATAACAGCTTATTTGTCATCAGAAACCATGAAAGCAGAGAGCAGGGGGCCACGTACTCATGGTGCCGAGACGGAGAGAGGTCAGCGGCGGATGAGCCAGGAACGATATGACCAACGGTACGTATGGTTCAGTCCTAAGGGGAGCTAAGGCGCGCCTCGAAAAGCAAAACCTGAGAGGTGCCATTGCTAACTCACCTCACAGAAACACTAAGTGCAGTCCCGTGGAGTTTCCGAACATCATCCAATAACATTTGTAAATATAAATGAAGTTGACAAATTTCTAAAAGACAAAACTCCATGAAAACTGATGCCAAAAGTATGAAATCCAAGTAAAGAAACTGAAAAGTAATGTAAAAATCCCTCCAAAACACAAAATACACTTCCCATGATGAGAAGTCTCGTTCAAAACGGATTCCCTGGTAAACTCTGCCAAGGGTATAAGAGTATTAACGTCAACCCTTCACAAGCTTCTCCAGAGTTAGAAAAGGAAACCTTCCCAGCTCACTGTGTTGAAGTCAGGGTTCCTCAGACAGCAAGACCGGACAATGGTGTCATACCAGTGACCACGGGTGGAGACCCCCTTCGACGGTTTCCACGTCACAGCAAAGCCCATAGCGTGAATGCAAAGTGGTCCGGGGGGTCTCACCTCCATTCTTCCGGCCAATCAAGAACCAGTGCTTCCCTGGGACCAGCAGTTAGCGTAATGGCTATGTCGCTGGACTCCCGCGTAGTTGACCGCGGTTCGCGTCCCGGACCCGGTGGCTTAAAACTCACGCCGGGCGCGTGTGTGTGCGTGCCCAAGATCCCGAGAGGAGAATGGAGGAGAAGGGATTGCGGTGTGGCCATCCCCCCTGGGGGGTGATTTCCTGCTCTCTCTCGCTCTGCGTCTCTCTCTGTCTGGCGAGCGCACGCGCCCTATAGCAAAAAACCTCTCCAAAAAAAAAAAAGAACCAGTGCTTCCCTGGGACCAGCAGTTAGCGTAATGGCTATGTCGCTGGACTCCCGCGTAGTTGACCGCGGTTCGCGTCCCGGACCCGGTGGCTTAAAACTCACGCCGGGCGCGTGTGTGTGCGTGCCCAAGATCCCGAGAGGAGAATGGAGGAGAAGGGATTGCGGTGTGGCCATCCCCCCTGGGGGGTGATTTCCTGCTCTCTCTCGCTCTGCGTCTCTCTCTGTCTGGCGAGCGCACGCGCCCTATAGCAAAAAACCTCTCCAAAAAAAAAAAAGAACCAGTGCTTCCCTGGGACCAGCAGTTAGCGTAATGGCTATGTCGCTGGACTCCCGCGTAGTTGACCGCGGTTCGCGTCCCGGACCCGGTGGCTTAAAACTCACGCCGGGCGCGTGTGTGTGCGTGCCCAAGATCCCGAGAGGAGAATGGAGGAGAAGGGATTGCGGTGTGGCCATCCCCCCTGGGGGGTGATTTCCTGCTCTCTCTCGCTCTGCGTCTCTCTCTGTCTGGCGAGCGCACGCGCCCTATAGCAAAAAACCTCTCCAAAAAAAAAAAAGAACCAGTGCTTCCCTGGGACCAGCAGTTAGCGTAATGGCTATGTCGCTGGACTCCCGCGTAGTTGACCGCGGTTCGCGTCCCGGACCCGGTGGCTTAAAACTCACGCCGGGCGCGTGTGTGTGCGTGCCCAAGATCCCGAGAGGAGAATGGAGGAGAAGGGATTGCGGTGTGGCCATCCCCCCTGGGGGGTGATTTCCTGCTCTCTCTCGCTCTGCGTCTCTCTCTGTCTGGCGAGCGCACGCGCCCTATAGCAAAAAACCTCTCCAAAAAAAAAAAAGAACCAGTGCTTCCCTGGGACCAGCAGTTAGCGTAATGGCTATGTCGCTGGACTCCCGCGTAGTTGACCGCGGTTCGCGTCCCGGACCCGGTGGCTTAAAACTCACGCCGGGCGCGTGTGTGTGCGTGCCCAAGATCCCGAGAGGAGAATGGAGGAGAAGGGATTGCGGTGTGGCCATCCCCCCTGGGGGGTGATTTCCTGCTCTCTCTCGCTCTGCGTCTCTCTCTGTCTGGCGAGCGCACGCGCCCTATAGCAAAAAACCTCTCCAAAAAAAAAAAAGAACCAGTGCTTCCCTGGGACCAGCAGTTAGCGTAATGGCTATGTCGCTGGACTCCCGCGTAGTTGACCGCGGTTCGCGTCCCGGACCCGGTGGCTTAAAACTCACGCCGGGCGCGTGTGTGTGCGTGCCCAAGATCCCGAGAGGAGAATGGAGGAGAAGGGATTGCGGTGTGGCCATCCCCCCTGGGGGGTGATTTCCTGCTCTCTCTCGCTCTGCGTCTCTCTCTGTCTGGCGAGCGCACGCGCCCTATAGCAAAAAACCTCTCCAAAAAAAAAAAAGAACCAGTGCTTCCCTGGGACCAGCAGTTAGCGTAATGGCTATGTCGCTGGACTCCCGCGTAGTTGACCGCGGTTCGCGTCCCGGACCCGGTGGCTTAAAACTCACGCCGGGCGCGTGTGTGTGCGTGCCCAAGATCCCGAGAGGAGAATGGAGGAGAAGGGATTGCGGTGTGGCCATCCCCCCTGGGGGGTGATTTCCTGCTCTCTCTCGCTCTGCGTCTCTCTCTGTCTGGCGAGCGCACGCGCCCTATAGCAAAAAACCTCTCCAAAAAAAAAAAAGAACCAGTGCTTCCCTGGGACCAGCAGTTAGCGTAATGGCTATGTCGCTGGACTCCCGCGTAGTTGACCGCGGTTCGCGTCCCGGACCCGGTGGCTTAAAACTCACGCCGGGCGCGTGTGTGTGCGTGCCCAAGATCCCGAGAGGAGAATGGAGGAGAAGGGATTGCGGTGTGGCCATCCCCCCTGGGGGGTGATTTCCTGCTCTCTCTCGCTCTGCGTCTCTCTCTGTCTGGCGAGCGCACGCGCCCTATAGCAAAAAACCTCTCCAAAAAAAAAAAAGAACCAGTGCTTCCCTGGGACCAGCAGTTAGCGTAATGGCTATGTCGCTGGACTCCCGCGTAGTTGACCGCGGTTCGCGTCCCGGACCCGGTGGCTTAAAACTCACGCCGGGCGCGTGTGTGTGCGTGCCCAAGATCCCGAGAGGAGAATGGAGGAGAAGGGATTGCGGTGTGGCCATCCCCCCTGGGGGGTGATTTCCTGCTCTCTCTCGCTCTGCGTCTCTCTCTGTCTGGCGAGCGCACGCGCCCTATAGCAAAAAACCTCTCCAAAAAAAAAAAAGAACCAGTGCTTCCCTGACGGCTCCCGCAGGCTCTCGGCCGCTCTGCCGGGCACAGAGAAGCTCACGTCCCGGGCCTCTGCCTGGCAGCGTCTTTGTTCCCTGGATGGAATGTTTTCCCTCCCGGTTAGACACCCCTGCTGTCACGCACGCAGACGCAGCGCCGTGGGGGCCGCCCCTCCCCTGCCGAGACCGAGACCGTTTCAGTGCTTGTGTTTCTGCCCTCCTTGGTGGCTGTCATTGCCGTTGTTTTGTTTTCTGTTGTTTTTCCCCCAAAATTCTATTTCACCTGTCTGCCTCCATAGCTTCTAAATTCCAGAAAAGATACCGTGGCGTGACTCCTCCGGATGGCGGATAAGTAGCACTCAATCTTGTTCTATAAAAGAAAATTGTAACCCTCGGTGACCAGTCAGAGGTGACCAGAGAACTTAATGAAAGAATGAAGGCAGGTAACTCTGTAAAGTACTGAACCTGCATTTTCAATAGCTTTCCTGGAACAAGCCGCCACATGGGGACCTGGCAGGAAGTAAACTGTGGGCTGCCAGATGGCGGGCGGGAGTGCAGCGCAGCCCCGCAGTTCAGGGGGCAGCAGGCAGGGGTGCAGCGCAGCCCCGCAGTTCGGGGGGCAGCAGGCCGGAGTGGAGCGCAGCCCCGCAGTTCGGGGGCAGGCGGGCTGGAGGCGAA
>NW_006159718.1:63627-67105 GCF_000334495.1 Tupaia belangeri chinensis
CGGCAGGCGGTGGTGCAGCGCAGCCCCGCAGTTGCAGTTCAGGAGGCAGCAGGCCAGAGTGGAGTGCAGCCCCGCAGTTCAGGGGGCAGCGGGCGGGAGTGCAGCGCAGCCCCGCAGTTGCAGTTCAGGGGGCAGCAGGCGGGGGTGCAGCGCAGCCCCGCAGTTCAGGGGGCAGCAAGCCAAAGTGGAGCGCGGCCCGGCAGTTCAGGGGCAGCAGGCAAGAGTGCAACGCAGCCTTGGCCAGTTCAGGAGACAGAGTTCTTTGGGGGCACAGAGCAGGGCGCTCAGAGTCGCAGAAAGTCATTAACTGAAGTGTCAATAACTTATCCCAAAACAGAGAGGAAAAAGAAATCCCCAAATCCCTCTATGTTATTAGTTTATGCCACAAGTCACTGTTCAAAGGAGGAGGAAACATCAAACATTTATGATGGGAGAGCTTTAAAACAATGTAATTCATTTCCGTCGTTATTGGTGCCTTAGGCCTCAGAAAATGGAGCCATCACAGGACCAGCAGTTGGTGTAATGGCTATGTTGCCAAACTCCCATGGAGCTGGCCACGGTTCGAGTCCTGGACCCCGGTGGTTTAAACTCACGCTGGGCATGTGTGTGTGCATGCCCAAGATCCCAAGAGGAGAAGGGACTGCAGTGCTTTATAGTCTTCACAGTGTTTTATAGTCTTTGCCTCCTTGGTTAAATTCACTCCTGAGCATTTGTTCCGTTGCTACTGTTAATGCAATTGCTTTCCTAACACCCTTTTTTTGATAGCTTGTTGTCAGAGTTCGGAAGTACTACTTATTTTTATATGTTGGTTTTGTAATTTGAAATTTTACTGATTTTTTTTTAATCACTCCTAGCCATTTTGTTAGCATTTCTAGGGTTTTTCTATATGTAAGATCATGTCATCAGAAAACAGAAACACTTTCACTTCCTTTTTTCTTATTTAGATGCATTTTTTCTTTCTTTCTTTTTACCACCTATTTTCTTTGGCTAGAACTTCCAGGATTTGGTTGAATGGAAGCAGTGATAGTGAGCATTCTTGTCTTGTTCCCGATCTTAGAGGAAGCGCTTTCGACTGCACACCATGCGGTATGATGTTAGCTATGGGATGGTCACAATGGTCTTTATTATATTGAGGCACACTCCTTCTATTCCTATTTCGCTGGAAGTTGTAAAGATGAACACACGCCAGATTCTGTTGAATATTTTTCCTGCATCCGCTGAGATGATCGTATCATTCTCGCCATCATTTGGTTATATGGAGCATCGCATTTACTGATTCGTGTATGCTGAGCCTCCAAACCATTTAAAGTACCCAGGGCCTAAATGGCACTTGTTTATGGAGAATAATCTTTCTAACGTGCCATTGGATTTGGTTTGCTGGTATGTTGTTGAGGATATTTCCGTCCATATTCATCAGAGTTAGAGTTCTCTTTTCTTAGAGTGTCCTCATTTGGCTTTGATATCAGGGTAATGCTGAAATCTTAGAATTCATTTGAAACCTTCAGTTTTTTGGAAGAGTTTGAAAAAAATTCAATATTAGTCCTTCTTTAAGTGTTTGATAGAATTCAGCAGTGAAGCCACTCAGACCTGGGCCTTTTATTGATGGGAGACCTTTTATATTGATCGAATCTCCTAGTCATTATTGGTCTGTTCAGATTTTTTGTTTTTCTCTTCATTCATCTTGTGCCAAGTCTCCACCAACATATCCCTTGGGTATCTTATTTGCTGGTACGGAATAGTTATGGAGGTCTTTTAAGATCCTCTACATTTTTGGGGTGTCCATTCTAATGTCAGTTCTCTCATCTCTGGTTTTATTAGAGTTGGCTCTTTTTTGTTAGTCTAGTTTGGAGATTTGTCAACTTTTTAATCTTTTCTTTTTTCATTTTTTTCTTTATTATTATTATTATTTATACATTCAATCACTATACATCATTTAGATTGTTTTAACCCCTATTTCTGACACTATCTCTGGTTCTACAATTGTTTTCTATTCCTTTTGCCCCCACATTTTAATCATCACAAAATTTCCTAAATAATCTGTGTTCAATAGCAAGTTCAACTGGTAATTTCAAGAAAAGCAGTTTTAACTTTAATAAATCAAAGAAATGCTCAGGAACTTTGCTTAAAACTTAAAGCCAGGAAACAGGGTAGGATTCTGTTCAAATAGTAAGCACATGAACCTATCAATAGCTCAATAATCTTTTCAAAAAGTCAACATTTAGTTTTGTTTAAATTTTCTATTGTTTCTCTAGTTTCTATTTTGCTTATTTCTACTTTTAAATTTGTTATTTTCTATCTCTCCTTCCACTCTGACGTCTTTTTTAGTGTACTTTTATGGTTTTTTTTTATTGTTGTTGATAATAAGGTAAATATGTATGACATAGTAGATCTGAGTTTAGAATTTTAAATTTTCTTACAGCAAACTAATTATTATAAAAGCATTGACTCCACTCAGACTGTCTTAGAACTCAATCATATTGACATACACACCATTGAATCAAATTTTAAGTCAAAGACCATGGGCAATCACCGAGAGTGAGAAGAAAAATTGAATAAATATTAACACCTTCCTTCTTCAAAAAGATAATCACTTACAAAATTCAAATATTAGTGTCTCCATATTAATGTGGAGGTTAAAGACTGTCCACTCTACAATCCACTCATAGTTAGACTTCTTTCAAGGACGCTCTGACAAACTAAAAATACTACATTCTTTCTGCATTTCCTAACAACAGGGGATAATTTACTAAGTCACCGAGATATTTGAATGTTCGATGGCCAACAGTGGTTATATGCAATCATCAGATTGCATGTATGTAAAATGTTCATAAGAAATGGGTAACACAAGACCAGCAGGCGGCATGGTGGGTAAGGTATTGGATGTCCACGTGGCCAGCAGTTTGAGTTCCAGACCTGGTGCTTGAAAATCATGCAGGGCACAAGTGTGTGATGCCCAAAATCTGAGGAGAATGGAAGAGCCGGAGTTATGGCGTGGTCATCCTCCCCCATAAGAATGGGGGATTTCTCACTTCCCTCCCTCTGTGTCTCTCTAGCAAGCACACGGGCCCTATGGTAAAGACATAAAACAGAAAAATAAAAGAAGAAAGGGCCAATATATAAGGAAGCACATATTAAAAGACATATACGGTGAAAATAAACCAGAATGTCTTAAAACTGTGAGACTGAACAGTCATTCCAAAGGTCACATTAATACAAACCAGTGGCTCACATTCATCCTACTGAAGCAGCAAATGCAATGTTACATTTAGTGTAAAATCAGATCTGTAATAATGCGGGTCCTCCCGTTAAGGCTCTTTGATGTTCTTCCATGATCTGTTTACTCCATGCTAATAAGAAATACAATGAGTGAAGAGACGTGGGGAGGCCATAATGCTGCAGATAGCTCTGAAGTCCTCGACTACACAGAGTATTTAAAAGTACTTTAAGGGATGGTAATCTAGTTTATATTCAATTTATT
>NW_006159718.1:67123-67470 GCF_000334495.1 Tupaia belangeri chinensis
GCCCTGAGAAACATATTCCATTTGTTGCACAAAAGCCAATTACAGTAATGGGCTGTTCATGAGTTTCCAGCTTTCAGAATTAGTTCTTGCTATTTAACAGTACATTTTCAGATGGTTGTGAGGCTAATCATTTCTAATTCTTTCAGTAACTATGTTTATGGGATCAGCATAAAAACTTCACCATTCTCTTAATAGTCAGTGTAGACCAACAAGAACAAACTAGCAGAAAAGAAGGAAAAAAAAGACCTTGACTTATCATGGAAACAGAATCACAAAGAATAATTTCATGGTAACGAGGTCCCTTGGTGTGGATATAAATTGTTCAAAGTCTTTTATGACATTCCCAT
>NW_006159718.1:67890-70745 GCF_000334495.1 Tupaia belangeri chinensis
GCAAGAGCATCTCTACTTCAAAGCTACTTCACACAGTCAAGGAAACATGATCCCGTAAGTTTTTAGCTTTGGGGTTTTCTTTTTACTTCCTTAAATGAACCTCCCTTAGAAAGGCATGCATGAAGTGGGTTTGCCTGCTGGAGACTGCTGGGAGGTGCCTCGCGTGTCCCTTCGGCCACGCTCTCCTCCCCCGGGGAGCGCTGCCTGCTAGCCCGTGGTCTTTCCAGCTGCAGGCGTCTTTTCCTGGTCTGTCTGTAGAGCAGAGTAACCTGTTCTTTCTCAGAAGGCTGAGGAGCAGGTGGACTGTGCGATGAAAAGGCCCCCTACGCTGACCAGTCATTAGGGGCCCTTTCTTGGGCTCAAGCCTTGGCCCTAGAACCTGGTAAAGCAGACAGCTGTGCGCTGGCCCCCATGCTTCCTGTCCTGGTCCTTGGGCAATCATCTTCGATTTGATCTGATCAAAAGGAGCATTTCAGGCCTTCTTTGGCCTGAAGCTTTCTAACCTCTCCCCATATTTCTTAGTGGGGACACAATTGGCATCGAGGTGGGAAAATGAGCTGTGAAGGGCTGTCTCACACACACAGGCTGCTTCTCTCCCAGACGCCAACAGCAGAGCAGTTGCTGCAGCAAACCACATGTCAGCAAACGCCCTACACATGGCGGGTCTCTCGGGTTCCATGAATAATCACGGATCACTTAGAATTCGACGAGAGCCTTTGCACCTTGTGAAGCCCATACGGCTGAATGAAACATATTTGTTAATTCATTTTAATAAGCTAGATTCAACTTATGGTTTAAGATGAATTTTTACATCTTTATTATTTTATTTATTTTTTTTGAGATTTTTGTCTTAGGGCATGTGTGCTCATGGGGGTTTGGGGGAGGAGAAGACAGTGAGAGGTAATGCAGGAAATCACCCTGGGGGGGGGATGGCCACATCCCACCCCCTTCTCCTGCATTCTCCTCCCAAGATCTTGGGTACGCACACACATGGGCCCGGCGTGAGTTTCAAGCCACAGGCCCAGGGCTTGAACAGCAGTCAACCATGTGGAAGTCCAGTGATGTAACCACTATGCCATCTGCTGGTCCCAAATTTCTTATTATTCTTATGAAAAAGATTTAGTCCCGGTCAACTAGGAGTTATATGAACAAGCTAGCACCATCAACATTTCCACTAATGGATATATAATTTACTCTGGGAATTAAAAAAATAATAATAATTTTTAAAAACTGGCAGCAGCTGCACTGGGAGAGACTTGTAGCCCCGGCATCTCTCACAAGTCACTCCGCCTGAATACTAGAAGCCGCAAGCTGGGAGCTAAATCTCCCACAAGCCTCTTCGCATAGTCGATCAGAATTTACCCGATTAGCTTTTCTGACCAGAGTAGAACCAGAATCTTTCTTAATTACACAGGGTCTAAATTCCACTCTTTCAAAATCCTCATCCCAATAGGCCTGTACCTACTTTATTTAAGGAGTAGCTGCGATTTTTCTCACTGTGTTTTTCAGTTCCTGGAGCTGGACACTGGAATACACGGGCTTTGGGCTTTTCAGAGTGAATGATTCGTGGTCTCCCGTAAACCTGTTCCCGCATGCTTCCGTCCCACAGCCTGCACGGCCCACCTTGCTAACGGCTGCTTTCCCACCTCTGCCCTCCCACCTAGAGCCCCCCACCTCTCGGCAGCCTTCCCGAGCAGAGATGGCTTACACTCTTCTCCGGGAACAACAGAGGACGCGCTCGCCCGACTCAGCTGATTACCCTGACTCCTCGCGATGCCTCTGAGCGCACTAGCCTGTTCTCCAGGCTCTCAAGTTCCCCAGTGAGCGAGCTTCTTATATTGACGTAATTGTCTTCACGTGACCTCCTAGGCACAGAAACTTCAGATGGGGGTAGTCGGTGTGTAACACATCGTGCCTGCACATGGCAAAAAATAAATACATGAAAATCAATCAATAACTAAACTCCCAACTCCACAGCTACCCCAACCAGAAGACGCTCGCTCCGACCCTAACCGCTGCGAGCCCAGCCCCGTTGCCCGAGGCAGCCAGAGCAGCTGTCAGAGGCAACCGCAGGGCTTCCACTTGCTCCTTTGGTGACATGGCTGGTCTCTGATCTGGGACCTGGCGGCTTTCAACAGCTCTGCAAGCCTCCACAGAGGAGTCCCTGCAGGCTCGAGTGGGATGAGGCAGGCAGAAAATGAGGAAACCGTCCAGTGGACCCAGAGCAAGGCGTAGGTCCTGGTCCCCTGGCTCCCTACACTCCAAGGAAAAAGAGAGGCACTGTTCTGAGGACAAGAAATGCAAACATCAGCACACACAGCCAGCCACTACAGAACACAGTGCTAGACACCAGTGACTCCCCACGGAATCACGCTCGAGAGTGTCATCTCACAACTGTGTCGGCAGAGAGCTGTGGGGTTTACCCTGTGGGGGGAATAACACCAGCACGCTCTCCTAGGCAGTTTCTATTCTGCGGGCTTACACAATGGCCCATTTGCTTCAGTATTCTTTATTCTTCGTGTGAGAGTTTTGTTTATTTTTTTTAAGCCTGAAGAATTTGATATCGATCCATTCGAGAGGCAGCAAATAAAACAAATGTGATTGTGATCTATGGGAAGGAATATAGCGTGGTCTTGTCCTCTTAGCTGTTTACATGTCGATAATGCAAACGCTGAGTCTGGGCAGAATGAACAACTTTATCTGTGGTCTCAGGAATTGCGATTCAAGAGACGCAGACTTGGATGGAACTGGAGGAGTGCTCCAGAGGTGTGAGGGGCGTGGGGCCTGTATCAGCAACAAGCTCTAAGCCACTACAAGCTCATTAAAATTGTTTAAAGGGAAACTTCTACTGTAGG
>NW_006159718.1:70776-101392 GCF_000334495.1 Tupaia belangeri chinensis
GGGAAAAGAACACAGGGGCGATGAGGTTGACATGACCACGGAAGATAAAAGAAGGGTAAAACATGTCCATAGTGATGCCAAGGTCCAACACCTCAAGCACCAGGCTTCCCCCTCCCCTCCACACCCCAGTTCAGGGTCGCAAACCAATCGAGACCTCGCCGAATCCATTAGGCATGTTGGTGCATGACCATGGAGGGCTCAGCCTGGCTGACTAGGGCACACGTGCACATGTGTCCAGCGTGAGTTTTAAGCCACCAGGTCTGGGACTTGAATCCAGTGATGTAACCATTATGCCATCTGCTGGTCCCAAGCCCAAGACTCTTACAGTGCCACCTCCATGGCTGAGGGGCAGGCGAGGCTTGGGGCAAGTCAGGAGTGTGACACCATGAGGGTCTGGGGAGGAAGCCAGGGGCTTCCAGAGCAGGGTCCAGGATGTCATCTTAGGTGGTGCCGTGCCTGTGATGCTGGCCATCAGGAGGGTCCAGAGCACCGCGCTGTGGTCAGCTCCTCTCTAGGTAAAGACCTCCAGCACTCAGGGATCTCTCCCATCTGTGTTGTAGAGTGCCACCAGAGCCAGATTAAGGTTGAAGGGAGCCTTTATTAGCTGGCCAGCGACTACAGCCTGAGGCTCAGGGCTGAGAGTCAGAACTGCGGCCCGACCGAAATCTGAGTAGTCTTTTTATAGGGGGTCAGTTACCAGGGGTTTCTATGCAAGCAGTAACAGAAGCTGAATCAAGCAGATTAATTATTTCTGAGGGGAGTGGGGTTTCCATGCAAGCAGTTCCGTTGCTAAACAAAAGGGTTTCGGGCTAGTTAGCAAAGACAGTAGCAGGGACAGGGCTTCGTCCCAGGTACGGTTTTCTGTACGGCTAGCACAGCTATTTTCTCATGGGAAGAGCAAGCAGGTTTACAGAAGCAGACAGCCATGTTAGGGGAAGGGAACAAGATGGACGAACAGCTGTTCGTGTGCAGGATCTGACGTGCGGCCTTCCACAATGCACGGCCCTGCTGGCTGTGTGCAGGATCTGACGTGCAGCCTCCCACAATGCATGGCCCTGCCGGCTGTGTGCAGGATCTGACGGGGCCTCCCACAATGCACGGCCCTGCCGGCTGTGTGCAGGATCTGACGTGTGGCCTCCCACAATGCACAGCCCTGCTGGCCATCTCTCGCAAATGTGGGCAGGGCAGGGCCATAGACGCAGCATGCGGGTGGGATTGAGCAGGCGGGAGGGCAGAGAGAGTGGGCTCATCTTACTGTGTGAAGTGCATTACCAGGACTCTAGGGCACGTTTAAGATGGAACAAGGAAAACCAACTTCTTTCTTCCTTTCTTTCCCCTTCTTTCTTCCTCTTTCTTTTCTTTTTTTTTTCTTTTCTTTTCTTTTTTCTTTCTTTTGCTTTTCTTTTCTTTCTTCTTTTCCTTTTTTTAACTTTTTGAGGGACAATATAACTCTCAACTCCATTTTAGAATATTTTCTTTCATTTTTTACCTTCACATAAGCAATTTCTATTTTCCAATGACCTTGCCCTACAAAATATAGATTCTTGCCTCACATCAGCAGGTCTTCACCTTTGAGAGAAGTTCCTGGGTGGTACTGACACCAGCCTAATTGTAGGAATACAGTGATCAAAGAGGCCTTTTTTATTTTTTATTTTTCAAGTTTTTCTTCTTCTTTATTTTTCCTCTAGGGCACCTGAGCTTGTCAGCAGAAATCATCCCCCAGGGGATGGCCGTGCATAAATCCCACCTCCTCCATTCCCTCTTGGGAGTTTGGGCATGTGCGCGCACACACACACACACCCAGCATGATTTTCAAGCTGTCAGGTCACGGACTTAAACCATGGTCAGTCGTGTGGGAGTCCAGCACCCTCACCAACACAGCACCTGCTGACCCCAGAGAGACAATTCAGCCCTACTGAAAGGAGACCCACTGAGACCTCTGAGTCTCATAAGGTCAATTGGCTGGAAGCATCTACTGAGTATGTCATAGCCACATCTGGAAGAGTACTCGATAGAGTAAAGGTGATAGCCCCGCCAGAGTGAGGGCCAGTCTTTGCTTTCTGCGGTTACCTCTGGAAGGGTGGTCAGTGTTGGCCTAGAGCAGAGGAGGAGCCTCCTTCCTAAGGTCACAGAGTGAAGCACACCTGCGTCTGGGTGGTGATTACATGTATGACTTTCGTGCAGAAAGAAACCGAGGCATACTCTTACATGCAGACACTTTATTGTATTAAATATACCTCTATTAAAAAAGGAGAACCAAGAAAAGCAAACTGCACATTAAGTCAGGTAAAGTATAACCTCTTCATGTTTTTGGGTTTTTTTTTTTTTTAATTTTAGGCAGTAGTTAGGGAAGAACTTTTAGCACTGAACATCTGTTATAGGAAAGAAAAAGTCTCAACTAATAGTTACAATATGTCCCTCAGGAAACAAGCTACAAGGAAATAAAACCAAAAGTAAGCAGAAGACAGGAAATAAGAAAAAGATAAGAAATCAACCAGATTAGAATGACAAAAATAAGAAAAAAAATCAAGAAAATTTAAAAACTTGTTTTTTGAAAGGATCAATGAAATGATAACCCCCATTTAAATGGGTAAGAGAGAAGACAAATGACCAGTAACAGAAGTAACAGAGGTGACAATGCCACAGATTCAACAACTATTTAGACTACAAGCAACATCATGTCTGTACATTTGACAGTTTCCAAATGGGATAAATTCCTTAGAAGACCCAATCTATCAGGTTTTAGTCAAAAGAACAAAATAACCCAAGTGCTGTATCTATTTTAAAAACTGATTTTTCCTTTGAAACACATTTCCACAAGAAAACCTGGCCCTGTTGGCACAGACAGCCGGGTTCCCACTGTCACCGGCCGGCAGCACAGGCACTGAGTGCTGACACTTGCCAGAACTTACCTGTCTGCGTGGGGACCAGCATTTCACTGGTAGCCAAGTTCAGCGAGGACGCAACCCCAGAAGTGTTCTCGCTCGACGTAAACACAAGGTCCCCACAGTACCTGCAGGATCTGTGTACTGTAAAATAAAGACCCAGTAAGAGAGTCCGGAAAAGATATTTTTTCTGAGACTGCCAACAATGGGGTCAACCATCATCCCCAGGATTCATCAGCGACTAGGAGCCATCAGGGGAAGTGACATGACCAAAGGAATAAAGTCACAGCCACGAGGAAAGGAAGACAAGGCTATGCTTGTGTTCCGACACTGGAGAGAGGGGCGCGGGGCGAGCTGCCCACGGGCCGTGCACTGAGGGGTTCGGGTCTCCTACAGGGAGCCCAGCAGGCGGGCGCAGTGCCTGTCTGCGGGCTCCTGTCGAGCCTGGCGCTGCACACCTGTAAGGGGAGCCTGGTGCACGCCCAGCGTGGCCCGCGAAGGTGTGCGCAGGCAGGGACAGTTAAGCCCTGGAGTGCCCCGGAGTATGGTTATCTGTAGGCCAGGTAACCAGCCTGTCCAAGTGTGCAGCTGTACCAGTGAGAAGTGTCCTTCTCAGGGTCCCTGAATGACAGTCTGGGCAGGAAATAGCACTGAGTGCGTCCCTGTGGGGCAGGGTGGGGTGGGATGCTGGCTGCACCCTGACAATGACGCCAACTGCCTCTCTCCTCGAGCTAACTGGAACAGGCTAAGAGGACAGAAGTCTTCCTAACAGAAAGGGGAAGGGGTCTGCTATGAACTGGTTTGGAGGCGGCTGGCCAGGGTCAGGAACCGGCGGAACTGGAACTGGAGAGTGCGCGATTGCTGTCGTACAAGTTTGCTTTACTCTGATGAAAGCGGGAACAGAAAGGAGCAAACCTGTCAGTAACCGATTCCCGATTGTCTGGGTCGGTCGCTATTGAGGTTGGTGTTGAATATAGGATATTCAGGGTACAGGAACCTGACTTTCTGCAGGTCTGATCTGTAGAGCAGGCTGGCCCCCAGGGCTGACTGTAAACATGAGTTGGCTGCTTGCTGTAGATTTGGGTTAGGTTTCTACTTTATATGTGGTCTGACCATTGTCCATCTGTGTCGTCATTGTTTCAATACTGGAAACTAAAAGACTGATGAAATAAAAAATTTAAGGGAGAAATGTATTCTGTGTATAGACTGGAATTCTTAGATCATATGTTTTTTCTTTCCCTTTCTTTTTTACCTCAGGTTTTTGCCAATAGGGCACATGTGTTCAACAGAGAGACGGAAGGAGAGTGAAAAGTCACCCCAAGGAGGATGGCAGCACCACAATCCCTTCTCTTCCAGGTCTCTGCTCAGGATTTTGGGTAGGCCTGTACACACATGTATTTGGTATGTTTTTCAGGCCACTGAGTCTGGGACTTGAACCCACAGAGTTGGCTAGGTGGAATCCAGCACCTTAACCACCATGCCACTTCCCCCAGATTGTATGTTTTCAATTCTTCCCAAATTTATGTTTAAATTCAATATGGTGCCAATAAAAATATCCACTGAATCTTTGTAAATATCAATAAGGTAACTAGTATTTACATGTAATTTTCAAGGCAATCAAAGAGCCAAAGCTACTTGGGAAAACAAAAAGTTGAATCCTAAGTCCTGATTTAAAGACTTAATGCAAAGCAATAGAATCATGACCATGTTACATTGGAGAAAAGATAATGATGCAAAAGAGAGTTTCGAACTGGAATCACAATATGTAATATGTAAAGTACCTTGAAAAGTAGCAAAGTGAATATGACAGAAGGACAGTCTCCGCCGATGGAACCAGTCAACATTCATGTGTGAAAATAGAGATACAAGTGAGCCTCACCCCAAGTTCCTGACCTTGTCCTTCCGTGGGTGAGTAGATCAGTGAACCATGGTGTATCTCCAGAAGGAAACACTACTCAATAGTAAGTGGAATAACCCATCAGTCTACATGACAACCTGGATGAATCTTACAGATATGAAATAATCATAGTCAAGCATAGTCATAGCTATTACTGTATGATTCCACTTACGTCTATATGGTACTTAGAAAACAATAAAACTTGAAGAATGGAGAAAAATGTTGGTTGAGTAGAAAGAGGCAGAATGACAGAATGGATCATCAGACAATTTATGCAATGTCTTACCAATAAATATTAATTTTACTATATATCAATCAAAAATAAAACTAAGACTTTGGAACCAGCAGGTGTCATGGAGTTTCTGGTGCTGGATCCCACATGACTGACTATGTCATTGGAGTTCTGACCCCAGTGGCTTGAAAATCACACTGGGTATGCATGTATATGTGCCCAAACATGCCAAGAGGAGGATGACAGAGAGGGGATTGTGGTGTGGCCATCCCCTCTGGTCAGAGATTTCTCACTTCCCCTCTCAGTTTCTCTGTCTCCAGCAAGTGCAAATGTCCTATAGCAATAAAAATGTTAAGATTCTATATTTTAGACATAAGGTCTTGGGAGAACATAGTTCTCTGAAATTGTTTCAATACATGGCTGGAAACCAAAGTCACACAGATTTTTATTTGAAACTTAATCCCTTCTTTTAATGTGCCTGCCTCATACTCAAAATATCTCAGCTTTCCTTCACTGTTCTTCCACAGGTTGGTCCATGAACTCTTTCTACCTTGACAATTAACTTAATGTGAATTTTCTCCACTGGTAGAACTCTTTTTCATGTAACCTGAGTGTCTCATTATTTACAATAGCTCTTTATATAAAGTTGATCATTTAACCTTATGTTTTTCTTTAAAGATTTTTCTTTAACAATAGAATCTTAAGATTTCCTTATGCACTGTTTCTAATTTCTATATTCTCAAAGGCCCAATAAAGAGTCAAACAAAACCAAACAGCAAACATAATTCACAATTTTTGCATGTATCCTCTTCCCAAACTCTCCTTCCTCTTGGTCTGAATTATGGAGGTTTCTGCAGGTGCTAGTTGTTTCTCCTGATGCAACAAGAAGTGCCACATTCTTTTTTCTTTTTCTTTCTTTTTTTTTTTTTTTTGGAGAGATTTTCGCTATAGGGCACGTGTGCTCGCCAGACAGACAGAGAGAGACATGGAGACAGAAAGCGAGAAATCACCCCCCAGGGGGGATGGTCACGCTCCAATCCCTTCTCCTCCATTCTCCTCTCGGGATCTTGGGCACGCATGCACACGTGCCCTGCGTGAGTTTTAAGCCACCGGGTCCGGGACGCGAACCGCAGTCGACTACGTGGGAGTCCAGCGACATAGCCATTATGCTAACTGCTGGTTCCCTAGAAGAAGTACCACATTCTTGCTCCTTTCTGTTGTAAGCCAGTATGAACTTAGTCCAGTATGAATAAATTGAAATTGAAAGAGTGAAACAAATGGGAAAAAAGCTCATTTCTTTTTTTCTTTTTTAAAATGTATTTATTAGCATTCATTCACTGTATATCATTGAAGTATACAAAATGAGATTTTCCATTCAGAATACACTGTATATTGGCTCAAGCAAGGATATTAGCACAAGTGTTACTGATGGTAATTAATTTTCCATATCTTGTTTCTTATATATTGTCTTCTCTTTTTTCCCCTCCTTGATTCCCTACTTCTTACCCTCTGCCATTTCCCACCCTCCTCCCGCACTGTCTCTGGTATCTACAGTTGCTTTCCATGCCTTTTTTCCCCACATTTTATTGACTCACAAAAGATCTTAATTAATCTAAATACTTTCAATAACAAGTGCAGCTGATATATACCTATCTACGAACACATGTCTGACCTTAGGCATAAACCTCAGTGAGTAGAATGAACATACTATAAGGTAGCACTTATCTGGAGTTATATAGCTTACTGCAGTCATTAAATAGATATTTTTAAATCTATTTTTTAATTTCAAGAAAAACAGTTTTAGTTTTAATAGATCAAATTGAAAAAAAAAAATCCTAAGAGAAATTTTCTTAAGACTTAAAGCCAGGAAAAAGATTAGGATTCCATTCAAACAGTAGATAGATGAACCTATCAACAGTTCAAGAGAAGACAAAAATTCTTAAATCTGGAAAACAAAGCACAGGAGAGAATAAGTAATGTTTTAGTCAAAAGTCATAAAATTCTGTTTCACCAGTTCAGTCTCATGCAATTAATCTCTCTTCTATTGAATTTGCAATGTTGCTGTGGTCCAATCTTTCCATTTAAATTCTGGGAAGTTAACATTCAACACTATTATTGATCTTTCTGGACTTGGCCCTATCATTAAGTTGGCCATTCTCTTGTTTTTTTTTTTTTTCTTTACTCTTATTTCTGTGTGTCTGAATTTAGTTTTCCTAGTTTAGCACTTTCTTCAGAATTTCTTGGAGAGCTGATCTGGTGTTGGTAAATTCTTTCAGGTTTTGTTTATCTGAGAATGTTTTTGTCCTTTCTTCCTATATGAAGGGTAATCTTTCTGAGTATAGTATTCTATGTTGAAATTATTTTTCACTTGTCTGACTTTAGGCATAAACCTCAGTGAGTAGAATGAAAATACTATAAGGTTGCACTTATCTGGAGATACAGTCTTAAGCAAATTTCTCTTAGCATTTTTTTAAAATTTTGATCTATTTAAACTAAAACTGTTTTTCTTGAAATTAAAAAATATGTTTAAAAATATCTATTTAATGACTGCACTTTGAATATATTTTTCTCATTCTTTCCTTGCTTGCATTGTTTTTGATGAGAGGTCTGATGTTAGCTCGATGGGATATCCTTTGAAAGTAACTTGACATTTCTCTCTTGCCAATTTTAGTATCTTGTCTGTGTTTTTGGTCAATCTGGCTATGATGTGCCTTGGAGAAGGTCTTTGTGGGATGATTTTATGTGGAGTCCTTTGTATTTCTTGGGTCTTGATATTTGAATGCCTCTTTAGGTTTGGAAAGTTTTCTTCTAGGATTTCATGAAATAGATTATCAATGCTCTTGCTAGTTTCTTCACCTTCTGGGTTACCAGTTACCTGAATATTTGGGCATTTAATGGTATCTAGCATTACTTGTATATTATTCTTACTGTATATATGTACACATTTTGTGTGTGTGTGTGTGTGTGTGTGTGTGTGTGTGTGTGTACATGGTGTCAAGAATATTGGCAAGAGTTTTGAACCCTTTAAGAGCTGTTTTGATTTTTTTTTTTATTTCCAAGTTTTATTCTGATGTTTCTGGAAAAGTCTACCAGAAACCAAAATGTTTTCTTTCACCACTAGAATTGTCCATATCACCTATTCTGCTTAATCTTTTAAGAGAGAACCTTGTTTGAGGTGGTTGTTGGCTGGCTCTCTGAGAAATGGCACGTGTTTATACTGAGATACGAACTGCAAAACACCATTCACAGCACAAAGTCTCCTTGATGGAGAGCCACAAAACAGCGCTGGAGGCAAACAGGAACAGACACGGCTTTGGTAAGCTGGGGGAGAACGCCATGATTCCCATTTGAGCTCTTTTGCAGCCTGCCTCTTTCTCTAACAAGGTTCAGGACTTGGGCTGCTCCTCTGGAATATCAAATACGTACAAATGGGCAGCCTGCTTCTCCTCTCTCCTGTGAACTTGGAGTATGGCTGAGCTGAGCTGCCTGGGTGAATTTACACAGGACAAGTTGCCAGGAAGTCTACCTGGTAGTGCCTGGTAGGCACTTTAAACATCTCCTCCAAAGGAGCAAAACTCCTCACAATGCTGACTATCCGAGGAAAAGAAGCATCTCTGTGGAACCTTGACCCATCACCCAGCATGGAGGCCTTGGTTTACAATATCATTTCTAATCAAAGAAATCATAATTTTTAAGAGATATTATAGAATATAGGACTGGCCCATGGATTATACAAGATATATCTAGTACATCTTATAGTGCGAAAAAATAAGCAAGTATTCAAAAAATAAAATGAGAATAGTATATAAAAGGGACTTGGAAGCCAATTAAAAGATCTTTCAATGGCCAAATCTGGGACAATGTCAGGAGCGTAATAAATAATGTAGCTCAGCTCATAACCCAAAGTATACAATAAAGCCTGCGTGATCCCTGCTGATATAAGTGAATGGCTGAATAAATCAATAGGGAGGAGAGACAATTCTTCCAAATAGAGGAACTCCAACAGATTTCTCTAACTCCTTGAAGAGATGGACTATAACCTTTTTTATCTTGTGTGGACCACATATGCTGGCTTGCTTCCTGACTGTACGTATGGGAAGGAGGCAAAGGAAATGCAATCTAGAGGAATGAATCCTGAAAACTCCACCTTGGCCTGGTGATCCAGGTGGACATCATCAGCAACAGTCATGGAGAAAGCGCTTGCCCTTGACATCACGCATTCAGTATGACTCTTCACATTTATGACTGTTCTCAAAACCAGCAACCCCAGTCTCGCCATGAGAAAAACATCACACAATCCCAAACTAAGAGGCGTTCTACAAAATACGAGATTAATACTCCAGAATACCATTAAGGTCTGCAGAAACCAGGGAAGTCTGAAGAACTTTCACAAAGCAGCAGAACCCATAGATGCACCACTAAACTAACATGATATTCCAGAGGAAGTCGTAGAACAGGAAAATGAGATTAGAGGAAAGTGATGAAATCCAAATACTGTGTATGTGGAAATAAGTCAGTTAAAGAGACAGTGGACCCAGGTAGTGGCGCAGTGGTCATGAGGCTGGACCCACATGAAAAAGGTCCCTGGTTTGCCTCCATGGCACTTCCTGAAGCCCTGCACACAACTGATGGTTCTGATGACCAAGAGCCTGTCAAGCCTGGGGCTGGGACCAGCAGTTAGCGTAATGGCTATGTCGCTGGACTCCTACGCAGTTGACTGCAGTTCGAGTCCAGGACCCAGTGGCTTAAACTCACGCCAGGTGTGTGTGCATGCGTGCCCAAGATCCCAAGAGGAGAAGAGAGGAGAAGGGATTGTGGCGTGGTCATCACCCCTGGGGGTGATTTCTCGCTTTCTGTCTCTCTGTCTCTCTCTGTCTTTCTGGCAAGTGCACGCTCCCTATACCTACGCAGTTGACTGCAGTTCGAGTCCAGGACCCAGTGGCTTAAACTCACGCCAGGTGTGTGTGCATGCGTGCCCAAGATCCCAAGAGGAGAAGAGAGGAGAAGGGATTGTGGCGTGGTCATCACCCCTGGGGGTGATTTCTCGCTTTCTGTCTCTCTGTCTCTCTCTGTCTTTCTGGCAAGTGCACGCTCCCTATACCAAAAACCTCTCAAAAAAAAAAAAAGCCTGGGGTGAATCATGATATGATGAGTTATTGGGGGCACCTTTCTCTGGCTGTCTCAGTCACAGACAAAATAAATTGTAAAAGAAGAAAAGCTCTGTGGGCGAACATAAGAATGTCATCAGTGGCATCTCACTGGATCTCTAAATACTAAGAACATTTTGAAAGGCACACCAATGGGGTCAGGGAAGACCTGGAATTCTGCAAGGCTTCACGAAGATCTCACAGAAATATAATTACTCGTTTGATGAGAGCTTTTCCACAGTCAAGTTTAAGTACACATGATGGACTTTGAGTAGCAGGTACTAAGAGACAGGTATCTACCCAAATGAAGAAAACGCAGCAATGGAAGAAGGGTTATTTTCGAGAAATTGTCTGTGTTCCATCTGTCTTATTTACATTGTGTGAACCTGAGTAAATCAGTTATTCTTGCTTAATCACCTGTCGTCATCTTTAAAATGGTCATATGTAGTAGAACTTGCGTCAAGGGATTGTTGTAACAGTAAAATGGGATTACATATGACATAATTCTTGTCCTAGTCTATCGCAGAGCAAGTCTCAGTAACTAGCTGTCATCTTCATCACCATCACTGTGTTTAACGTCAGAGGACACAGACCGCACCGGAAAGGGAGGAAGCTTTCTCAGCAGGGTGTGGTCACACCACAGTCTCCTTTCCTCTCTTCCCCCTCCCCTCAGTATCCGGAGCATCCCTGCATACGCGCTTGGAGTGTTACTCAATCCTCCCTGGCTGGGATTGCAACTGCCATCAGCCAGGTGGGACCCAGCTCTGTACGGTGTTGACCCTGTGTGACGGGGCCAGCCCTGCGTTACCTGGAAGCGCAGACGACCTTGTATTTTGCTCATTCTCTACTCTTATCTTATCCTACTTTCCCCACAGAAATTTTTTTGCATGGCATAGCCAAGACTTTCTGCTTATTTCTGTTCTCCCATCCCTTTGAAGCTTAAAAGCTCTATATGTCTGTGTCTTTACAGAAAACAGATCTTACTCTTGTTTAAACTTCTCATTTATTTCATCCTCTATGTCCCTGTATATCCAGCAGGTCATTAATTACTAGGTGAGGGTTTTGTCATGCTAACCTTCCTCTGTGAAAATGATGAAATATTAATGAGAAAACTCCTGAAAAATCAGACTAGGGGTGATCTCCTTAGGACTGCATCGTAGTAACTCTGACGGTTAAGTCTTGTCACCCAAACAAACCATTCGAGTGCTGCAGCTCAGAGAGCGAAGGCAGACACCTTCCTTCACACCCTCTTCATTATGCGGTGACTAATGCCAGCACCCAGCGTGAGCTGATGAGTGAACGTGCGGCACGAACTCGTCCCCGGCACTGCCTGCCCAGTCCGCACCGCCCTCCCACTCTCTACACCCCCAACCCAGTGGTAGGCCTGTCGCAGGCGACGGCCTACCCCCCTGTATCACGGTCGCCTCAAGTCTCCAGTTTATGTTAGGGCTCAGTTGTGTGCCATACATTCTCCTGTATGTTTTGACAATAAACGGCATGTGTTTACATTCTAGCATCACGAAGAATAGTTTCACCTCTGTAAAATTCATCCATACTCTAAATTTCTCCCTCCCCCAACCACTGGCAGTCCCTGATCACTCTCCATTTTGTGTCTTCCAGAGCGTCAGCCGTTATAGATGGAGTCACAGTACGCTGCCTTTTCAGATCGGCTCCGTTCCCGTCGGATGTATCAGGCCCACCCACGTCTCAAGGCTCCTCTCTGCTCAGCCATGAACATTACTGCACCACTCCGTGAGGTTTCTGTGAAGGGCGACAGGGCCTCCGTCTGACAGCTGGGGTACCCTGGGAAGTTCCCCTGACTCAGTTTCCCCCTGCAGAGCTGGCACTTTGGTTTTTACCACAATGAGAACTCTTCGAGATGACGTGAACCTTTCCACTTTGCCAGTGGTTTCTTTTTAAACACCGACAATAATGTTTTAGAGGAAACAGAGAAGTCGTGGCTGATAGAGATCACATTCCCCCCCTGTTGTCAAGTGGTGATTTCTGAACTCTCCTGTTGTAAAATATAAAGGTAGTGGTATGGAGTATGAGGAGAGGCCAGCAAGGGCCACGAGACCTGGCGGCATTCAAGTTGGTACCCTACACACATCAGCAAAGGCTGGTGGCCTGCGCCTTCACCTTCACGACCCGGCAGAGTGGTCCCCTGCTGATCTCTGCTGGATGCTCTATCACAAGTCCGTTCCTTCTTTCTGCTCTAATCCAGGCGACAGCTGCTGTCCAGCCATTCCTCCTGAGAGACAGCAGCCTGACTGCCTCTGCCTGCACTGCGCTCCTGCTCCACTCCCCGGAGCCATCTTGCAGCGCCTTACCAGTAGGCCATATGGTGGCCAGAGTCCTAGACTGCAGTAAAGAGAAAGGAAAAGAAGAAAGGCAGGCATGTTGAAGGGTACCATCTAGTTTAAAAAGTATGATTTTTAGGAGCTAAAAAATAAACTTTAAGGACCAATCCATAGCATGGTGCTTAAGGTAGCTGAATCCCACATGGCCAAGTATGGGGTTGGAGTCCCGGAATCTGCAGCTGGAGAAAACGCACCACGTATGAGTGCATGTGTGCCCAAACTCCCAAGAGGAGAAGGGACTGTGGCATGGCCATGCTCTTAAGGAGTAATTTCTCACTTTCCCTCTCTCTGTCTCTCTCCTAAAAATTCATGCTCCCGTTAGCAAAGTAAGAAAAATAAAAATAAACTAAAGTTTTGCTTTTAATTGTCATCAATTCCAGGCTATGTCTTTTTATTTAAGTTGCCCAAGGGCACTTGCAAAAGAGACACTGAAAGAGAGAGAGATGGAGAAAGCCCCCTCGAAGAGAAACTGTCACACTGCAATCCCTTTTCCTCTTCTTCTCCATCCTGCTGGAATTTGAGGTACACACATGGCATGTTTCTTAAGACTCTCACCCTGGGATTTGAACTGTGGTCAGCCATGTAGGATCCACTAGGCTATGTGGCAGGCCCTGAGCTACAGCTGCTTGATCAGATGACTTAACCTCATCTGTAAAGGAAAAGATAATATTTGCTTCACATGATCGTAGGTTATTTTTAAATATATGATTGAATATACTCTCTAAGCTCTAAAGAACTAAATGAATATCAGCTTTAAAAGCAATTATAGGGACCTGAAAAGTTTCCAAATGTGTGCGGTTACCTGCAGGAATGGTGACATTATTAACATTCTTTTTTAAATGGCCACTTTTTCGGAAAATGAATGCACCTAGAACTGAAAACTGTCTACTAAATATAAAGAAAATATCTTGACAGGAACAGAGAAGTAGCTGTTCAAAAAAGAAAAAGAAAAGAATGAATAGGTCATTGTAGACTTTTTCTCTAGGGGGACCAGCAGATGGCATAGCAGTTACATTGCTGGACTCCCAAATGACCGACTGCAGTTTGAGTCCTGGACCTGGTGGCTTCAAACACACTGGGTGCGTGTGCGTGCATGTCCAGCATCCCGGGAGGAGAATGCATAAGAGACTGAGGTGTGGCCATCCCCACTGGGGGATGATATCTCACTTTTGTCTCTTTGTCTCTTTCTCTTTCTCTCCAATGAGCACACAAGCCCTATAGCAAAAATCTCTCTCTCTTAAAAAGGTTTTCCCTGGGAACCAGCAGTTAGCGTAATGGCTATGTCGCTGGACTCCCACGTAGTCGACCACGGTTCGTGTCCCGGACCCGGTGGCTTAAAACTCACACCGGGCGCGTGTGCGTGTGTGCCCAAGATCCCGAGAGGAGAATAGAGGAGAAGGGATTGCGGCGTGACCATCCCCCCGGGGGGTGATTTCTCGTTTTCTGTCTCTCTGTCTCTCTCTGTCTGTCTGGCGAGCGCACGCGCCCTACAGTGAAAATCTCTCAAAAAAAAAAAAAAAGTTTTCCCTTAGATTTTTAGATAGGGAGTTGAAGTAAGAAATACTGGACTCAGAGGCCAGCAGTTGGTGTGGTGGTTGAGATGCTGGACTCTCACATGGCCGATCATGGTTTAAGTCCTGGACCTGGTGGCATGATTTCTCACTTCCCCTCTCTCTGTGTCCTTCTCTGGTGAGCACACATTGCCTATAGTAAATTTTAAAATAATAATAGAATTAAATATTCTTTAAAAATATAAAAGAAATATACTGGATTCTTGGATTCTTTATCTTTGCCAGCCAATGACCACACACACACAAAAAGATCACACAAGTGTATCTGCAGAGATCTGGCGCGGAGACAGGCTTCAGATTTCCGGTAGTGCCACCTCCCTTTTTGTCAAGGTCACAACTGCACTTCAGGGACAACGATCCATCTTCTACTAATCTTGTTGGGCTTCACATGACTTTGTACTCACTAACAGTGTGTGGTGTGTGGAAGCGTGTGTCATGCTAGGCTCAGCCATCTACTGCGTTGCACAGGCAAATTACAACGGAGGCAAAACCCAAATCCCAAAATCCTGAGCTTTGTCAGCTTTGATATTGAGGATTTCAATGATACTGGGGGAAATGTACTCTAATAAAATTACCCAAGGTTTGAAGTGTAGTGTTGGCAATGAATATAAATAAAAATGACAACTGGGACCAGCAGTTAGCGTGATGGCTATGTCGCTGGATTCCCACGTGGTCGACCGCGGTTAGCGTCCCGGACGCGGTGGCTTAGAACTCACGCCGGGCTCGTGTGCATGCATGCCCAAGACCCTGAGAGGAGAATGGAGGAGAAGGGATTGCTGCATGGCCATCCCCCTGGGGGATGATTTCTTGCTTTCTGTCTCTATGTCTCTCTCTGTCTGTCTGGCGAGCACACGTGCCCTATAGTGAAAACCTCTCAAAAATAATAATAATAATAATAAAATAAATAAATAAATAAATAAAAATAACATCTTTCCCTCAGCTCAGAGACATGGTAATATGATTCATATTTCTAAATATTGAATTATTTGGAGTTTATTAAGGCAAATCGAAGGTCTTTTTTTTTTTTAATTCCAGATTCAGCAGCAAATATTTTTGTCTGTCCCCATAATGATACCCACGTGAATTCAACTTACATTTTGTTGAAATACTTTAAAGTGGGGACCAGCAGCGTAATGGTTATGTTGCTGGACTCCAACGTGGTTGACCATGATTAGAGTCCTGGACCCAGAGGCTGAAACTCACGCCAGGCACATGTCTGTGTGCACCCAAAATTCCAAAGGGAGAATTGATGAAGAGGAACTGTGGTGCAGTCATCACCCCGGGGGGCGATTTCTCACTATTGTCTGTCTCTGTCTCTCTGGCAAGTGCGTGTGCTCTATAGCAAAAATCTCTCTCAAAAAAAAAAAAATTAAAAAGGACTGGAAAGTGTTACCGAAAAGCTGTCTTTCTAATAAAGCAGCTTATTCTGGTGAAATGGGTGAAATGTTTTTCTCAGGACTTCATTATTTTCTTCTCCCTAGAAATCTTATCTTGCTCCAGATTTAAGCTTCTTCTTTCAAGTCTGTGCCTCTAACCATAGTTTATAGTATACTTGATCTCAGTATCTTCTTGGGACTACTGTTTTGAAATAGATCTAATGTAATTTATTAGTCCCAGTGGGAAATTTTATCTTTCCACCAAGTGTTTAATTTTTTTCACTACTTGCTTACTCACTACTTTATATTTCCAGAGAATTAAAGCAATTATATTCAGGGGGAAAAATAACAATAAAGGGGATAAGTGGTTATTAGTTCCTGATACCATCTTTTCCTACTTCACACATAATGCCTACGAAACAGAAAACCGTATTCTCAGTGCATTGCTACCAAGAGATGTTTTCACCAACAAAAATACAACGAGTTAACAAAGGGAGGAGAGCCATGAGAAAGAGAGGCCTGGTCTGAAACGACATGCACGGCCGTTCTCCCACTGTGCCCCCGCCTTCAGAAGCGCAAGCTCCCACTGTACAGGAGATACCACGCTGGAACTCGACTGCAAGGGTGTCTCTCTGTGAGGTGAACGCCGTGCTGTTTCCCCAAGTTTCCATCAGTATCTCCGTGTCCGTGTCCCTCTGGAGTCCACGCTATCCCACCCAGCTAAACCAGACAGGGTGCGTGGTGGGAGAAGCCTGGACACCAGGAAATCCAAGCTTTATAATTAAGATGAGGCAAAGTGGTATAGACAGATTAGGCTTCAGATGTGGCAAACTAAGAGTTTTAGCTTCTTGTACATTTAAAATGAATTCAGAAAGCCAGAAAACTAAGGACAAGATGTAGGAGAGGGGGCCAGAAGGTGGCATGGTGGTTAAGGCTATGAACTCTCATAGGCTGAGTCCCATTGGAGTCCCAGACCTGGAGGCTTACTCTTCCATTTTCTTTCTCTAGTGAAAGCATGTCCCCTGTAGCAAATTAAAATAACGATAATAATGAATAAAATTAAATAAATAATTCTTTAATTTTTTTAAATAAAAGAGGTAGGAGAAATCTCTCATCAGTCCAACAGAGCTGCATATTATAAAAATCAAAATATTCTTAGATGCAGAAGAAAAAATTTTATTATAGATTAATTAACCTTCTCTAGATATATAAAGGGGAGTTGGCCATTACCTGAGTAAAGCACATAGACAAATCACACTCATCCTGCGTCAGAGAAAAAGTCTAGGTTTATTTTATGTTTTTCTCAGGACTTCATTATTTTCTTCTCCCTAGAAATCTTATCTTGCTCCAGATTTAAGCTTCTTCTTTCAAGTCTGTGCCTCTAACCATAGTTTATAGTATACTTGATCTCAGTATCTTCTTGGGACTACTGTTTTGAAATAGATCTAATGTAATTTATTAGTCCCAGTGGGAAATTTTATCTTTCCACCAAGTGTTTAATTTTTTTCACTACTTGCTTACTCACTACTTTATATTTCCAGAGAATTAAAGCAATTATATTCAGGGGGAAAAATAACAATAAAGGGGATAAGTGGTTATTAGTTCCTGATACCATCTTTTCCTACTTCACACATAATGCCTACGAAACAGAAAACCGTATTCTCAGTGCATTGCTACCAAGAGATGTTTTCACCAACAAAAATACAACGAGTTAACAAAGGGAGGAGAGCCATGAGAAAGAGAGGCCTGGTCTGAAACGACATGCACGGCCGTTCTCCCACTGTGCCCCCGCCTTCAGAAGCGCAAGCTCCCACTGTACAGGAGATACCACGCTGGAACTCGACTGCAAGGGTGTCTCTCTGTGAGGTGAACGCCGTGCTGTTTCCCCAAGTTTCCATCAGTATCTCCGTGTCCGTGTCCCTCTGGAGTCCACGCTATCCCACCCAGCTAAACCAGACAGGGTGCGTGGTGGGAGAAGCCTGGACACCAGGAAATCCAAGCTTTATAATTAAGATGAGGCAAAGTGGTATAGACAGATTAGGCTTCAGATGTGGCAAACTAAGAGTTTTAGCTTCTTGTACATTTAAAATGAATTCAGAAAGCCAGAAAACTAAGGCCAAGAGGTAGGAGAGGGGGCCAGAAGGTGGCATGGTGGTTAAGGCTATGAACTCTCATAGGCTGAGTCCCATTGGAGTCCCAGACCTGGAGGCTTACTCTTCCATTTTCTTTCTCTAGTGAAAGCATGTCCCCTGTAGCAAATTAAAATAACGATAATAATGAATAAAATTAAATAAATAATTCTTTAATTTTTTTAAATAAAAGAGGTAGGAGAAATCTCTCATCAGTCCAACAGAGCTGCATATTATAAAAATCAAAATATTCTTAGATGCAGAAGAAAAAATTTTATTATAGATTAATTAACCTTCTCTAGATATATAAAGGGGAGTTGGCCATTACCTGAGTAAAGCACATAGACAAATCACACTCATCCTGCGTCAGAGAAAAAGTCTAGGTTTATTTTATGTGTGTGTGTGTGTGTATGATAATATACGTATGATCTACTTACCCAATATGTATTGTGTCAATATTTGTTCTTGACCTTCGGTAGTCCTCAGAGAAACAGAAGGCAAAAAGGAGAAGATATAAACATAAGACTCAAATACAGCCATCAGAGATAAAAAGTAGATTAGGAAAAGCTAACCTTGAATAAAATGTAAAGACTAAAACCAGAAATAGGACCTTCCTCAAGGAAATGGGATATTCCGTAAAGACAGCAGATAAAAGGTACGGCCTGGCCCTCTTCTCGGCTGTCTCCTCCAGGTCTGTCTGCCTCCCACTTGGCACCCTGCTTCCAGCTCAGTTGTTCCTGTGGGTAACTGCCACTCTACCCAGTCCTCGTTTTAAGGAGGGCACTAACCCCACTGCCTCAGTTTATCTGTGCTGATAACCTGAACTGTCACACACTGGGGAACAAGATACTTGATAGAAACTTATTTCTCAGTCAGTTCAGGAGGCTGGAACTCCTCCAGGTCGAGGTGCCAGTCCACTCAGTGTCTGGTCAGGCTGCTCTGTGCTGTGAGGTGGTACCTCTTACTACATCTCCACAGGGCAAAAGTGGCAGAAAGGGGACAAATGCCAGGTCGTATGTCACATAACAGAAGAGACAGAAAACCAAAAAGGATCAAGTTGCTCCATTCAACCTCTTTTATAAGAACTTTAGTTTATCCATGAGGGCAGAGCCTCCATGACTTAATCGTTTTCCAAAAGGCCCCACCTCTTAATACTACCAGGTCAGCAACTAAGATTCAACATGTACATTTTGGAAGGACACGCCAGACTGTTACACTTGCCCAAGACAACAAGCTTTTGTATTTATCTCCATCTGAGATCGCTAGGGCATGTCAATGGCCCTGCCTTTGTGCTCAGGTTTTTAAGATGGTTTCCCTTTAGTAGAAGTTTTGGGGTCTTAGTAATCTCAGAGGAGCTTTCCTCTTATACTAAAGTTTCTTTTCGAAAATACATAAGCTCTTTGGAAAGGGAATCTGCTGTGGGTTAAATTGTGTCTTCTTGAAAAATACATATTAAAATCTTAACTTCCAGTACCTAAGAACACAGCATTATTTTGTAACTAGGACTGGTATAGGTATAATTATTAAAATTATTCATTTCAGAGTAGGAGGACCCTTAATCCAAGATGGCTGCTACCCTTATAAGAAGACAGAGACACATAAGGAAATGAGCGTGTAAAGGCACAGCGTGTCCTGAAGATGGAAGCGTGGACGGGCCGACGCATCTGCACACAAGGGCGCACCAAGGATTGCCCGCAGCTTGCCCACGGCCAGGAGAGGCCCGGGTAGATTTTCCCTCAGAGCTCTCTGAAGGAACCAACCTTGCTGACACCTTCATTTCATATTCTCGCCCCCAGGAACTGTATGAGCATATGTGCAGGGCTCTGAGCCCCTCTGACTGAGGCGCTCTGTTACAGCAACCCTGGAAAATAATGCAGAATTGAAGCCTGGCCCAGCGCCTGCAGTCCAACATGCCCAATCCACATTTCTCTCCATTTCGTTTTCGTTTGTACAATAATCTTCTTTCTGAAGCTCCAGTGTCTTTTGTTTTAGTCTAGAGTGCCCCTCCAGGCACACTTAACCATGAATAAGAGGTTCAAATTCTATCCCACAAGAACAAAGACCTCATTGAAAATCAAGGATTATTTGAGCAACAGTTTCAGTATCTTAAAGAATTTATGACAACAGGAAGCTCCGCTGCCCAGCACAGGCATGTCTGTGAGGATGTCACTTAGCCTCGCACAGCGATTTAACAGGTGCACGTCTCTGATTATTCATGTGGTCTTAGAGTATGCATGCATGTGATGTCCAGATATGTTGTTTTCATCCACCTTTTTAAAATGCTTTATGTTTCTTATAAAAATAACAATAAAAATAACAATAACCGAAGACTCCCAAAATAATTTCTTTCATGTGTCATGCCTTAAACTTTTTTTCTTTTTAAAAGAATTCGGGCACAGTCCAGATTAAGACTCAGGGGACATCCTCTCGAGAGAAAAGAAAGTTTTCCTGAGAGCGCCCGGGGTCTCAGACCGCCCACCAGGAGGGAGGTGATTTGTTCTATAGGGTATCAAGCTATACGGGGAGACTGTATGTGTGACCAACATGCAGGGGGAGTGAGGCACAGTGGGACACGCATACATGAAACATTAGGTGGGTCTCCTTGATCCACCTCTCGGAAGTCAGACCTCCCAGGGACTTTACCGGCTACTTCTCTGTCCGTGACCTCACAGTGGCAGCATCTGGTCTGGGGACTGTTACCAAGAGCAGCCGTACAGAAGTTCGGCCTCGGTTCCTTGTCAGGCCTGGAGGATACCAGGTGGTGTTCAGTAAAATTGTACTGTATGGGACCTTACAAATTATTTAATTTTATTATTTTAAATTCACCAAAGAGAGAAGAAAAGTAAAAAAGCAAGCTGCCGGGTTTGGGACTCGAATCACAGTCAGCCATGTGGGAGTCCAGCACTTTAACCACCACATCACATGCTTTCAAACACATTGTCTTTTTCGAATTTAATTTTGAATCAGTGTTCAGTGTACTTTAGTAGCTCAGACATTGAGATAAATTACTTTGTCCCTTCCCCCCCAAAAAATGATGTATAAAGCTGAGATGATTGTAAAGTTATAAAATATCTCTCAAAACAATTACCTCACTGGAAATTGGGAAAGTATATTGATCTTACAAATTTTGAGATTCTCATGAAGAAATGGCTACAGTTTGCAAGTGTCGGTCTTTTTCTAGGTGATTAATCAAACCTTTTATACTAGATCCATTACCTAATAACCTTTCTTTCTTTCTTTTTTATTTTTTTTGAAGAGGTTTTTGCTATAGGGCGCATGCACTCGCCAGAAAGACAGAGAGAGACAGAGAGACAGAAAGTGAGAAATCACCCCCCAGGGGGGATGACCATGCCACAATCCCTTCTCCTCCATTCTCCTTTCAGGATCTTGGGCACGCACGCACACGCACCTGGCATGAGTTTAAGCCACGGGTCCGGAACTCGAACCGCGGTCGACTACATGGGAGTCCAGCGACATAGCCATTACGCTAACTGCTGGCCCCATAACTTTTATTTCTATCATGTCTTTTTCTTTGCTTCAGCCATATCTATTTTCTACCCCATATAATTTGTTCTATATAAGCCAATGTTATTCATAATTTATTACAAATTCATGGATTCAAGCATAGAAATCTAATAATATATTCTGGCATCATTGAATACTGAAATACAACATTATACTAAAAAGTTTTTGATTTCAAGGATGTGTGTGTGGGGTGTATTGAAGTACCTCGTTTATTATGAAAAGGAGTTTGAATTTTATCTTATGGATGCTGAGTATTCATTAAAGGATTTGTGATAGAAAATAGAAATATCAGATTTCTAGTTTTGTGAGCCTATGGTTAATGGTAAAAAGGGATATGAATGAGAGACGTGATTCTAGCCATTAGCTAGGAATAATGATGGTTGTTTCAAAGTAAAAATTACACTGGACAAAGTTAGACAGGCAAGGAAGATTTCATTCAAAACTACTGCAATGGAGAAAGACAGGGAGCTCACTAAGTGGAAACCAAAGCCGAGGCGGTCTTGGAGCCCTGCAACGAGCCAATGAAGAAACACTGCTAGAAATTAGGGTGGATGGTAATCAATGGGGTGTGCTGAATTCCCTCTGATTGTAAGTGCTTGGCTCTGTGATTAGGCCATCTATGTTTGAAAGTCAGCATGCCCACTGAAATGAGGCTACCTTTCTACAGAGATGAGAGGATAGAGGTGTTATCTCCCTTAATACTGGGTCTTTGGAAAAGCTATGATGCATTTTTGCATAGAAAAGTACCTCATGACTTTTCCAATAACCCCAAATTTAGTCCCAGATCTTTGAGAAAGACATTCTCTAAACTGTAAACTAGCAACAAGCTAAGAGAATACGTACATATATTTTAAAAAGGCATAGTAAAAATTTACAACTTGCAGTTTTTTTTAAAGTAAATAGTCTAAGAAAAGGGAAATAGAGGGCAGAAAGGCAAAAGGAAATCTATTTAAAGTTTGTCGAACTGAGGGAAACTTTTTAAAATTTTAGATATTTAATCACTGTGTAGCATTAAACATACCAAATGAATTTTCCCATCATGAATACACTGCATATTGGTCTGTCTTGATCAACAACAATGAACTTCTAATATATCCTTAGAACTGGGTTATTTATTTAGTAAACTCATTAAATCTTACAGCAATATTATCAAGAAAGTTTATTTACCCCATTATACAGAAAAAAAAATACATATACTCAGGCGTCTACATTCCATCTTGGACACCTGTAGTCACAGCTATAGGACAGCTGCAGTCATTGCAGATTTCAAACTCAGTGTAGGGAGTTACTTGAATTCCACATACAGGGACTACCCCCAAAAAGGAAAACATGAAGAATCCCTGCCCCTACACCCACTGTCTTTGAGACCTAAGCTCCAGTAGCGTGGCACCATTTGGGAAGCAGAGTCACAACTAAAATGTCCTGGTTTGAATGCTACAGCTGCTGCTGGTTGTGGCTTCACCCCCTCAATGGGCCTCTGTGCTCCACATTGGGGTCACACCCCCAGACATTGAAGTCACCAGCACTCCTATACCTGGCACCATTTCCTTGACTATCAGAAGCCCCCATGCACTGCATTCTCCCCATGGAGGATTAGAGGACCTTGGTACCTACATCTACCTGTTTGTAGACAACATAGTCATGTATATAGAAAAACCTAATGGTTCCACTTAAGATTCTCAGAACTGATACATGACTTCAGTAAAGTTGTAGAATACAAAATTTATATTAAAAAATCAATAGCATTCTTGCACATCAATAACAAATTAGCTGAAAAAGAAATTTTAAAAACTATCCCATTTATAAAGCTATAAAAATGTGAAATACCTAGAAATAAATTTATCCAAATGGGTAAAAGGATTCTCTATAAAACCTATAAAACACCAATGAAAGCAATGTTAGAGGACATGCACACATAAAAATGAAAAGACATCCAATGTTCACGGATTAGAGAAATGAAAATTGTGAAAAATGTCTATAATACCCAAAGAATCTACAGATTCAATGCAATTCCTATCAAAATACCAATGACATTCTTTTCAGAGGTAGACATAAAGAAAATAACCCAAAATTTGTATGGAATCACAAAAGACCCTAAACAGCCAAAAGAATTCTGTGTAAAAAGAACAAAGCTGAAGATATAACACAATCTGACATCAGAATATACTACAAAACTTTAGTAAGCAAAACAGTATGATGTTGGCATTAAAAACAGACATACAGCCCAATGGAACAGAATAGAAAACTCAAAATTAAATCCACAAGTAAATAGCCAACTAATTTTCAACAAATGTGCTAGAAGTATTTATTGAAGAAAGAATAGTTTCTTTAATACATGTTGCTGGGAAAATTTGATACCTTTAGGCAAAAGAAAGAAATTAGATTACTAGCTCTCACCAAATACAAAAATAAATTTAAAGTGGATTAGACCTACACACAAAACCTATATCTATAATATTACCAAAGGAAAACATAAGGTAAACACTTCAGAACATTTGTGTGGGCAACAGTATTTTATGTAATAACTCAAAAGCACAGGTAACAAAAGCAAAGGTAGAGTACATCAAACTAAAAAGCTCCTGCACCTCAAGGAAACAATTAACAAAATGATGAGACAACCTACAGAATGAGAGAGAATATTTGCAAGCTATGCATACAACAAGGGGTTAATAAACAGAATACACAAGGAACTCAAATGACTCACCAGTAAAAAAACAAATTATCTCAGGCCAGCAGGTAGCATGGTGGTTAAGGCACTCAGTCTCACATGGTCAACTGTACAGTTTGAGTCCCAGACCTGGCAACTTGAAAAACACACTGGGCATATGTACCCCCAAACTTCAGAGGGTAATGTAGAAGGGAGTGTGATATGGCCATTCCCCTTGGGGGATGATTTTTCAATTTCACTCTGTCTCTCTTTCTGGTGAGCACACATGCCCTATGACAAAAATATAAACAACGAAGAAAAGAAACCAATCATTTTTAAATGGACAATCTATCTGAACAGGTAGTTCTCAAAATAAGATATACCCCTAGCTAGCAAGTATATGAAAATAAAATGTTCAACATCACTAATCATCAGGTGCATGCAAATCAAAACCACAATGAGATAACCCCTCTCTAGTTAGGAAAGTCAATGTAAATTGGTATAGAAGGCAAATAAAACTGTAAGTAGGATTACTTAAGTTTTTCTTTTATTCTTCAAAGTACGTGAATGCATATGTGTGTGTATTGAGAGAAAGAGAGAGAACAGGACTCTCTATGGGATCTGGTGTGCTGTGACCAGTCCGGCCTTCAGTCCTCTATCCTGCAGGATCGTGGGCACTGGCATGTGTGCCCAGCATATTTCAAGTGAACTCAAACAGGGATTTTAAACAGTCTCCATATGGGATATAACTTCATGAGTACTTGGTTAAAAGGTAAGAAATTGCAGGTAGATAAAAAGGAGTTTTAGAATACTAAAACACAGTAGAATAACTACGTTTAATAACAATTTAATGTATCTTTAAAAATAACTAGAAAATGGACTTTAAGTGTTTGCAACAAAAGGTAATAATAAATGTTTGAGAAGATGAATATATTTATTGCTCTAATCTGATCATTACACACTGCATGTAGTAAAAATTTGCACTGTACTCCCATAAATACGTACAATTATTATATGTCAAATTATAAAAAATAAGTAGTGATAAGAAAAATAAGGAACGTGTCCATCTGGTGGCATGGTGAAAGCATCTGGAATCCACATAGGTGACTATGTGGTTTGAGTTCTGGACCCAGCAGCAGCTTGAAGAACAGCCTGCACACAAGTGTATGCATGCCTGAAAATCCTGAAAGGAGGGAGAGATAGAGGATAAGGGATGGTAGTGTGACCATCCTTCATGGGAAGGGCTTTCTCACTCTCTCCTTGCCCCATTGTCTCTCTGGCAAGTGCATGTGCCCCCTGGAAAGGTGAAAATAAACAAAGAAACAACAACAACAACAAAAGTAAGAAAAGCAATTCACAAAAAAATAATGACAATATATAATTCTACGTATAATTTGCAGAATACATACAGAAACTATTTCAATTTAGTAATAAAAAGCTCAAACGCTTTGCAAACATAAGAATGACCTTTAATCATTTCAAAGTTATTTTTATATTATCATGCAAATGTAAAGTATAGTGGGATAGTACTACGCGGCACCGGAATGGCTATAAAGATACAGACTGACAATATTAAGAGCTGACTTTGAGGATCTTCACCCAGGGTCATTATCATGCATGACTAAAGGGAGCACAACATAAATAACCAATTTAGTAAATAATTTGGCAGCTTCAAAAACTTTAAATACACGTGACCCTGTTATCCAGAATTTCATGTTCTGTAATCAACCAAAAACAATACCCCACCTCAAACAAACAAAACAAACAAACAAACAAACAAACAAAAATAGGCAATAGATCTGAAGACTATATTGGGAGAAATATAGCTTTTTTTTTCTCCTAGGGAAATGAGAGACAAATCATGATTACATTACATGATAGAAAAGAAAGTTCTAACATTACATATGAATTAAGGTCACAAAGAAGAGTAGAAAAAGAATAGACAGAAAGCAATATTGATAGAGATAATGGAAGAAATAATTCTAAAACTGATAGCTGCTAACTTAGAAATTTAAGAAGCATGTTTAACCTTTAGCAGAATGAACTGAAACAAAATGACATCATGCACATGACAGTAAAACTGCTTCAAACCAACTAGTATAAAACTCTTACTTTTAAACAAGGCAAAATAATAAGAAATAATATGTTTAGATTTCCAAGAGAAAAAAAAGTTCAACCTAGATTTGCTACCTGGCCAAATATCCTTCCCCAAAATTAATTTCAGATTGAGCCTCAGAAGGATCAAACAGACTTGCAAATAACTTTACTGCCTTCCAGAACATTGTCTAACACTCTTTAAAGGAATGCCAAAAAAAAAAAAAATCACTAATCAATGTAACATTTATAATGTCTGGCACCTAATCAAACATTGCTAGCTATAAAATAAGGTACTTTTGGCCTATAATGAGAAAAAATATATAAATTGGATACAAAAATAAAACAGGGTGGAATTTTCAGTCAGCAATACAGAAATGTTATTATAAACATGTGCAATATACACAAAGATTTAAAGGAATACATGAAAATAATTAAAAATAGCAGATATGGGGAACCAGCAGTTAGCATAATGGCTATGTCGCTGGACTCCCATGTAGTCGACCGCAGTTCACGTCCCGGACCCGGTGGCTTAAAACTCACGCCGGGCGCTTGTGCGTACATGCCCAAGATCCCGAGAGGAGAATGGAGGAGAAGGGATTGTGGGGTGACCATCCCCCCTGGGGGGTGATTTCTCGTTTTCTGTCTCTATGTCTCTCTCTGTCTGTCTGGCGAGGGCACACGCCCTATAGCAAAAACCTCTCTAAAAAAAAATAGCAGATATGAAAAGGATAATAGAATCCCTAGAGAATTAAAAAAATTATGAAATAAAAATTTTACTGGGACTGGCTGTGGTGGTGCTGCAGGGGTGCCATGGTAGCACCTTGCTGTGCCAGGCTGGAGGCCATAAGGAAGACTGGGGTTAGGTTTCAGGTCCACCTGTACATGTCAGGTGCACATAGGTACCCCATGATCTTGGCTGGCTAGAAAAAAACAAGGTGATCTTGTTTGAGAGCCTGTTAGGCGTACTTAAGATTTAAAAGTAAATAAATAAAGTAAAAGTTTACTGGATGACAATAAAGCAGGTTAATTACCCAGAAGAAAATAAAAGTGAACTTCAAGACATAGCAACAAAATAATTTAAGATGGAGACAGAGAAGAAACAAGAAAATTGCAAATAATAAAACAAAGCCTCCAGAATCTGTAGAAACATAAGTGGTCTAATATATGTAATTGGAATCCCAATAGAAGAGGCAAAGATTACAAAAAAATTCCCTGAAAAAGAAAGGGCAAGAACTGGGCATGAAGGTTAAGGCATCTAGACCCCGCTCAGCTGACTGTGTGGTCCAGTTTGTGTAATTAGTATATATTACATTGGCTATATCTAAAAAACCATGATTATCTTAATTACATTATACATATATTCAGCTCTGTTTAGAGTACTGGCTCAGCTGTAAGAAAACAAGCCCTGTGCATTTTAGATGGCTCTGAAGCAATGGCCTTTCTCGGATCTAGATAGACAAACAAGAACCTTCTGTGGGCACAGAGAGATTCGAGCTTATGAATCACTCCCCTCAACAGATCCACGTGTTGGTAACACTTGATGAATTCAATGTTTGCTGGCAGCACAGTGTGGGTGTCATTAAACTATTTATATACATCACACGGATGGCTTTAAGTTGACAGCTATTGGGCCTCATATGTACGTGTGATTGGCAGGTTGTCATTCATTTCAAATAGTATCCTCATATTATTTTTAATAAAGCAATATCAACAAAGATGAATAAATCTACCTAAAATTCTCATTAAAATTCTCATTTACTAAGGATTCCAGGGTTAAATAAAACACCGATTTAAAAAAAAGAGTATGATGAAACAAAAAAGGGAGCCTTCTTCATTCAAATTAAATTTTTTTACTACAAAACACTTTTTGGTTACAAAATTACACCTAAAACCTGCCTGAAAGCAAAGTTTCATCTAATGTAACATAAGATTTTTTTAAGCACCGGCTTTTGTGCAGCCACTGTGATGGGACGTGGAAGTTCAACGAGGGGAGAGGAACAGGCCTTTCCCTCAGAATGTACTTCCACCCTGCATCCTCCACAGCCCGCTGAGTTCCTCATGTGAGATCAAATAGCCCCGTCACTTTCTCAAGGTGAAGTCCGACTCAGTCTAGCCTAGCTTCGGGAGCAGTCGGTGTGAGCTGGTTTAACCATCTGGACTGACAGAAGAAACCTCCTAGTGTGTGTCATTGGAAATCAGGAGGCTTTCTGAGGGGCATTCAGGGACCACACGTGTCACCAAACTCAGAATTTATTGAAAAATCACTTGACCTTTGAAAGAATGAGGCTCTCTAAAATCCTGAGGGGGTAATCAATAAAATTAGTGTCTGTTGTATTGCTATTTATTAGAATTAGTAAGGTTCTTTGAGGCTTTGTGTCTGAGGAGACCACATGGAAGTCTGCGCTGTCACTACTACCAGGTGATAAAGCCCACTTCCACTGCGTCCTCACATCCCATCTCAGGAGGCCAAGGTGGGGCTATAACAAGACCTTGGCCAGGACATATGGGTGCGAGACCATGGGGGTCCAGCAGGGCCCCTCCTACTAGCTCCGATAAGGGTCTCCAACGTGGCTGTAAAGGAGGAAACATGGGGAACCTTGGCTTCTACCCAAGCCTGGCAGTAACATGGTGGCATCCTTCCTTTCCCAGTGAAGCGGTTTCACAGGCACTCTGCTAGAATAGGTGCAAATAAGATCCAAAAAATACATTAAATCAAATGAAAAGGAAAATATGAAACATTAAAATTTGCAAGACACAGCTAAAACAGTAATTAGAGGGAAATTTATCATACTATCCATTAGGAGAGATGAAGTAATCCAAGCTCCCACCTCAAGAAGCTAGAATTAGAACAAAATGAGCCCAGAGGGAGAAGGCAGAAATAAAGCATCATTATGTGTAGGAGACGGAGCGCCCATGTAGAAAGGAATCTCCAAAACTCCCCTAGAACAATGAGTTCAGCAAGGTCTCGTGACACACTGTAGACAGGCTGCAGTGGTACCGTTGGAACACAGTTGGAACGGTGCACCCTGCAATCAAGAGCCACGGGGAAGACTGTGGTTCGGATCCCGGGTCAGTACACACTTCCAGGCTGTACGCACTTGCCGATGGTCCTGGCTGGCTGGGAGAGGGTGTCAGGATGTGGCAGCTCTGTCAAGGCTACCTGTTTCTTTTTCTCTCATGACTTAAGAAAAGTCTCAGCTCTCTCCAGTTCGATACTGAGGGTTGACAGATTCCCAGCAAGATTTTTTTGTGGATATTGATAAAATTATTATAAAATTTACATGAGAAGGAAATACACTAAATTGCAAAATAATTTGAAAATGAAGAATAGTGGGAAAATCAGTTCCGGGTTCTAAGACTTATTATGTAACAACAATAACTAAGACATCATGGTATTCAAAGAAACCCAGAATAGACTAGTGAACCAGACATTAATCCAAACAAATATGCCCAAATGTTTTTTGGCAAAAGGGTAAAAGTGATTCAATGGGAAAATATATCTTTCAACAAATTGTGTTAGATCAATTTGCTACCCATGGGAAAAAAAATCAATGTTGTATTAAATCTTACATGAAATTAACTCAAAATGTATCACAAACTTAAATATAAAATGCAAAATTGTTTATCTTTTAGAAAAAAATTTTGGAAAAATTTGGGGATCTAGAACAGTAAAAAAATATCCATAGTTTTGATACCACACTATGAAACATAAAAAGAAAAATTGATAAATTAGGTCTGATAAAAAAATAGAAACTTCTTATTTGTGAGGTTCTGTTAAGAGAATAAAAACACGGTACAATTTGCAGGAAAATATTTGCAAATAGCATATACAAGATATCAAATATCTAGAATATAGAAAAAATTTCAAAATAAAATATTCTAAAATATCCAACTAGAAAACGGGCATGATGAGACATTTTGCCAAAGCTATTACAGAGAGATGGGAAATAAGTATGTAAAAATCTATTCACAATCATTACCCATTAAAAATGCAAATAAAAACCGTGATCACTATACACCAATCAGAATAGCTACCATAAAAAATAATGACAACACCAAATGTTGGCAAGGATGTTGAAAAATTGGATCATTCCTGCCTTGCTGGTAAGAATGCGAACTAGAAAACATTTGTTTCTTTAAAAACTATACATATAACCACCATATGACAGAGCAATTTCACTCCTGAGCTTTTATCCTAGAGAAATTAAAACTTCTGTTTACATAAAAATCTGCATGTTAATATTTATAGCAAGTTTATTTTTAACAGCCTCAAAACAGAAAGGACCCATATGTCCATCAATGGATGAGTGAGTAACCTGGATGAATTTCCAGGGAATTATGTTCAATGAGAAAACACCAGTAAAAAAAGGCGATCCCTCCAAATCACCTACGGTATGATTCCATGTGTATAACATTCTTAAGATGACAATAAAATAGGCGTGCAGAATAGAGTACTGGTTGCCAGGGTTATGCGGGAGTGAGGGGCAAGGAAAAGCACAGAGGGGTTTAGCCTTGACCCCGTCCGCCCTGACTGAGATGCTACACTGCAGTGTCGGGGCACTTCCGCGGGGAGACTGGGTGAAGGACACTTGGGAATCCATGTATCTTTACAGCAGCTTGAAAACCCACAGTTTTCTAAAATTCAACAGTTTAAATAAACGAGACAGCCCATATAGCAAATTAGAAGGTGGCCCGTGGCCTAGAAATAATAACTACATAAAGCAAAGGTGAAAGGTCAGGAATGTAGGGA
>NW_006159718.1:101420-123772 GCF_000334495.1 Tupaia belangeri chinensis
GGAGGGCTGGCCAGGACCCAGGCCTGAGGGATTGGCAGGCTCCTGGACAGACAGAGGGCATGGCTGAAGGATACCAGACCAGCCAGGGAACAGAGGGCAGGGAGGGAACGCAGAGGATTGGTGAGAACGTGGACAAGGTGAGGCAAGGAGGAGGAGGGGGAAGGAGAGAACAGGAGAAGGGGAGAGGGGGAGAGGGAAGAGGGGAGAGGGAGAGAGGAAGGGGAGGGGGGAGGGGGAGTGGGAGAGGGGGAGGGAACAGCAGCATCGCTGTGAGGCGCCATCTGCAGGGTTCCAGAGACACAAACCCTGGAAATGTCACCCATTACGAAGAACGTGTTTGATGTTGAAAGGTGTCTCAGAACTATGACCTGTGAATGCCCGATGACAAGGACATCTTTCACTCTACACCATGTCACCAAATCTCTGTCGCTTATCGTCGCATAACCAACAGTTCATCGGCGGCCACTGCTGACTGCGGTGAAAGCACCTCCAGCACAGGGGTGAGACAGCGGACAGACGTCAGGGAGACAGTGGACAGACGTCAGGGAGACAGCGGACAGACGTCAGGGAGACAGAAGCGAAGGGAGGAAGAAGCTGTCGTAGAGAGATGGCAAGGAAGTATGGCAAAAGCTATTCGTGATCGTTATCCCTTCTGAAAGGAGGTTTGGTTCTGAAGGTAAGCTCCAATAAAAATGGTGGCAAGGACATATTTTATATTATGTTCTCCTTATGGTTTTAAGACGTAACAAACTTGCATACACGTCTGTTTTTGTTTTGTTTTGTTTTTTTAATTCGCCAGAGGACATGTGTGCTCGCTGGGATGGGGAGAGAGAAAGAGAGGACGTGAGAAAGCATCCCCCAAGGATGGTCAGGCTGCATCCTGCGTCTTCCACCTCTGCCCGGTTTCAGGATTCAGGTGTATACACTGCATGTGCCTGGCATGTTTCACAAGCTGCCATGTCTAGGTCCATTAGAGAGCAGGTGACTTAACCACCAGGCCCGAGCTGCCCCTTCGCATCCCTCTTTGCTAGGAAAAAGAGCAGAGATGGGAGAGATTGTCAACCCAAGGAAAGGCAGGAGGAGATGTTAAAGGAGTCTGTGGGGTGAAGTGGATGCAGGTGTTGCAGGGGGTGGGTGGCATGAGTGCTTCCATTTGGCCTCTGCTCTGCAACTCCATGGGAAGTGGACGGCTCTGCTGAGGGGAGAAGGACCGGGGGCGGCAATTCCCCATTTGGAAGAGGAGGAAGTGGAATGGACACTGAGCCCTCAGAAACCACTTCTCTCGGCCATTCCTCACTCTGTGGGCAGATCTTTGAGCTGAAATACTCTTCCTTGCTTTGCTGCTCCTCTCTCCAATGCTAAATGTCGTCCACCTCTACTGAGTCCAGCTCTCTGCTGACAGTCAGTGAAAACCAAGTAAGTGACCTGTGTTTCTCACTAGCTCTCAAATCCTGCTAATCTGCACAGTGTATTTTTAAACTTGTATAAATGCTATTTCTTTTCAGACTAATTGAAGTATTATGCTTCTCTCAAGGACACAATAAATGGAGGAGCCAAGGTAAGTGATTTGCTCAGTTACCTTCATGTGCTCTGTCCAGCACAAAATATCTTCCAGTCATAGGAGAGTGTGGCCTATTTTTAGACAAATGCTTTTGTAAATTTCATACACAGTGGTAGAAGAAAATGTTCAGCCCTAATTGAACTAAGCTATCTCATTACCTGGCTATGCTGACTGATGAGTGTTACCATGGTGATGAAGCAATTGAGTCAGCAGGTCCTACTGTGAGAATCTTCTATTCCAGACGTTTATCAAGTTCCATCTTGCTAATCTCCAAAACACTTTGTAATCAGCCAGGATAGAAAAAAATAATAATAATTTAGTGACACAAAGTCTTCTTAAGGAGGAAAAAAGGCTTTTTTTTTTAACAAATCTTATGCCAACGTATGTTGACATTTAATTTATAAAAGAATATTTTTTTAAAATGCAATAACACTAGAGGACCAGCAGTTAGTGTAATGGCTATGTCACTGGACTCCCATGTAGTCGACCACAGTTCAAGTCCCAGACCTGGTGGCTTAAACTCATGCCAGGCGTGTGTGTATGTGTGCCCAAGATCCTGAGAGGAAAATGGAGGAGAAGAGATTGCAGTGTGGCCATACCCCTGGGGGATGATTTCTCGCTTTCTGTCTCTCTCTGTCTCTTTCTATTTTTCTGCCGAATGCATGCACCCTTTAGCAAAAACCTCTCAACAACAACAAAAAAAAGCAATAACACTTTAGACTTGTCAACAACAAATTAACACCTTTAAACATATACATCTTAATTTTAACATTTTATAAACCTGTGTACAATTTTAGAAAAAAAAATCAATGCTCTGCAAGATTGGTCTCAAAGGTAATCACAGCTTATTTAAATGCAAGGTTGGTAGAGGTTAGATGTTGGCAAAGCACAGGTAACTTCCGTGCTCAGAAATAAAATCTAAGAGCAGGAACTCAAAGTGGTTTTAATTTATATCTCTAAATGGGAGGAGAGACATATAAAGCAGTCGACGCTATAAAGAATTTTAAATTGTAATTACTTCTGTGTGTTTGCTATTGTTGCTATTTTCTTAGCCTAAGTGGCAGTACAAATTCTAAGGCATTATAAAGCTGTGTTTAAGAGCAGAAAGAAGGATGAGAGCCAGGAAAACTGCATAGCCTCATGTCTTTTTCTTTTTCTTCCTTTTTTGGGATCATTTTCAGCAGGGGACTAAAAATGCATGGAATAAAATGCTTATGAGAGGATTTAAAAAGAGAAGAAAAGTTCTAGAAGAAAACAACAATAAAATAAGCCCGGAGGCTCTCTCACTACGATTTCCGAAAAGGTGCACTAAAATAAAACTTGAAGATGAACAGCTACCCTGTAATCCCAAAATAGCACAGAGACAGCGAGCAGCGCAGCCGTCGGCAGGACCGCTGTCATTCTGAAATTTAGAAAGGCCTCCCACGAGAACTGTCTGGACCAATGTTAAGTCCGGGGAGACCCGTCTGCTGCATGGTCAGACGAAATCAGGAGTGGGTATCTGAAGGAATCAGGAAACGCAAGGAAAGGCGATGGACTCTGATCGATGAGAGGAGGAAGGACTTGGACCTGCTTCCGTCTTGTGTCTGTAAAGACCAAGAACATGCCGAGCTTTTCCAGATCCGTTGACGGTCCTTGCCATCGCCCTGTAACTGGTTACGGAAATAACCCTTCTTCTCCCGCCTCTGCCTCTTGGTTCATTCACCAAGAGAAGAAGCAGTTGGACTTAGCAGTTGGCTGCTAACACCAGAATCAGAAATAAATTTATAGTAAATGAATTTTATATGCTACAAAGTAAGTGACAGCTCTGCTTTATTTTACAAATGTATGCTTCCTCAGATCTAGGTTAGTCCTTGGCACTTGGTAGTTGCTCAATAAACAATTGCTATTATCATCGCCATATGTATACTTACGGGAAATTAAGAACCTCCTTAAATATGTTGTGGTTTGAAGATGTCCCCCCCAAAAATTCATGTGATGAAAGTTAGCTGTGATGAAATTACAAGGGTGACAGTTCACTCTGACTGTGGCATTAAGATGAGGAACTCGTGGGAGGGGATTAGGGCTAAGGTCATCATAGTGGCCGCCATGATGGAACCCTTCTAGGTTTTGAAGAAAATGAGTGAGACAGAGATACATGGGCACACTCGTGCTCTGTCTTGCCGTGTGATGTCTGTGCTTCCCTGGGACCCTGTAGAGAGCCTCCACCAGAGGGAAGACCCTCACCCTCACCAGGCACTCCAACCGTGGACCTTCAGAATCATGAGCTCGAATGAACCTCTATTTATGAATTACCCAGACTAAGCATTCCGTTATTAAGCAACAGAGAAGGAAGTGAAACAGACCCCGAACCATATGTTTTGATCTTTAGAAAATAGCATCATGAACTGCTTCCAAAAAGTAGGCGAACACAATTCTTCATCTCGGTTATGTTCAGTGATACAGGGTTACGCTGACCAGAGAAAAATATGCTATTCAGTGCGATCATCTGGGCCAGTCAAAACCAAAATTATCCCCCTATTTCAGCAATTGTCTTTATACACATTTGGTCCCATGACCTCCCAGGAGTCCACACAGTCAGAATAAGAGAGAAATGCAAGGAAATTCATGTTACAACTTAGTAAATAAAAAGCAGAATTTGAGATAATAAAATTTAGAAGCAGTTCATTCTGAGTTGTTCAGACGTTTACATGCTACAAAATACAAAGAGAATGATAAACGTTTTTTTCTTGGCTTAGTTGTAGAATTGAACTGTCAGAGCAAAGTAGGTTCAACTAAAATTCATTCATATACCCCAACAAGAAAGAATACCCGTCAACGTACAACCCGAAATGGGCAGAACACTCATCGCTGCGATCCTCGGATTTGGATCTGAGCTGCCAAGAGGACACGGCTGGTAGACAGAAGGCTGTGCCATGTTTTATGCTTTCTGGAGGCCAAGGGCAGAGTGGAGAGCCACAGATGGAACACAAACCAAAGCAATAGTGAGTGGAACTTGTGAAATAGGGCTTTGAAACTGGGAGCTATTTATAAGAAAAACATAATTAAAATTAGTTTTTCTAAAAAGGAAAACAAAGAAATTACAGACACATGTAGAAGAGGACATTGAAAAGTTTGTGAGAAAATGGAAGTAAAGCATGAGTTCATTTGGCACAAAATGGTTTGCAATACACACGTTGTTTTTCTGTTTATTTTCTGTGAACTTTTGACAGCCCCTGGTTTGCACACGCAGACACACACGATGTATAATGCTGTAGAAATGATTTTGTATTCTTTTCTTCCACTAAACATACCTAGTAATCATTAAATTGCGCCCTCCAGTGTAAAACTGAGCCTTCCACAGCCTGCTGCTCTCACCGAGAATGCCTACTGTGCTGTGCGTGCAAAGCAGGGCTCTGGGCATTGGTGAAACTCCCATCACTGCCTGATTAGCAAGGCGATCCCACGGGAATTTCGACTTTAGATGGTTTTTACTATCATCTAGCTGTATCCTGTTCAGTTCAACAAAACACTTAGTGAAATGTTGCAGATCTTGAACAAAGATAAGCAGAGGTCCTAGATCAAAGTGAAAGTTAGTGGGGACATTTGTACCACTCCTAAATTTTACCAGCCGCTGGCCTATGGCCCTGAGGGTGCATCTCTGCCCGTTGTCTATGACAAGCTGTGACATGCTCCTTTCTCTCGCCCTTTTCCCCTTCATTTTCTGTTTCACCAAGAAAGCCAAGAGGCACGCTCATTTACATGCGGATGAGGAAACACGAATGTAACGTAAGGAAGGAGGGGCGAGAGGTTAACAACCTGCGTCCTGTGCTCAGAGGGTTTCTCTCTGGACTCACTTTCCCCATCTTTCCACTCACATCCCCTCCAGAATTGTACTCTGAACTCTTACCGAGAACATTCTTTCCTTTTTCTTCTATCACCCCATAAATCTCTATATTTTGACAGCCTCTCGTGTTTTTTTGTTTGAATGACCATATGAACTTGTGAAGTAACTTTTCCCCAAAAATAATAAACTGGAAGCCAATTAACTATATTTTTCTAAGATGTAGGAAAAAAATATTTTTTAAAGTTTTACCACAGGGTGTATGCTCTCGTCAGAGAGAATGAGAGACAGAGAGAGCTGAAAGGTGAGACAGGGGACGTGAGGAAGCATCCCCTGTTTGGGATGGCCACACCACAATAACTCCTCTAGTTCTTCCTTCCTTTGGAATTCTGGGCACCCATGCACGCATGCCTGGCATGTTTCCCAAGCTGCAGGTCCCGGACTCCAACCATGCAAGTAGCCATGTGGGATCCAGCCACTCTAACCACCATACCACGGGCTGTCCCTATCTTTTTTTTTTTCTAAAAGAAAAATCTACTTCTATTTTGTTAAGTATCAAAAATATTTCTACAAAAATTCAGAGTAATAGAGTAGTTGTAAAAAGTACTATTTTTCTACTTTTCCTTATTTCTTTCTTCTGAATCTAATACTCTATTAGGCTAAACAGCGTTCAGAGCAAATACTAATCTTGCAGTAAATACAATTTTGAAAACATTTCTGGAATTAGTTTTATGGGACATAAAAGTCAGGCTAAGTGCTACTTTAAAATCACCCTGGCTAGTCAGTCTTTCTGATCTGGGAACGTAAACTCCCATCTGATCTCATGATTTAAAGTTATAACTTTGTGGCAAGAGCCGACCAATACCTAATTAGCCCATTTGTCATAATTGTGCTCTGTGGACAATTAAGCATGTCGAGTTGATAAGGGCGACTTACAGGGATTAGAAGATGTGACTGTGACGGATGTGATCCCATGGGGAATTCTTTATGGGACCGCCGAGCGCATTGGAGTAACGTGAACAAATCTTGCTTATGGGCCTGTAAAAACCTGTGGAGCAAGAGTTCTGACTTGCAGTAAAAATCTTTACTTCTCAAATTTCCTGCCTTGGCATGCACGTCTTACTCTCATTCTTACATCACAAACTTCCCCCACGTTGGTGTGCGTCTTGAGACAGGGGCAGCTTCTCAGGGCCGGTCCTGACGAGATTCAGTTGGCCTTATGAGATGCTGTCCGTGCAGCTTTGAACTTGATCGATTTCCTTGAGACATGAGCTCACATTAGAAAAGTGTCTTCCCAGGTGCTGAGGCACACGGTTTCTGGTTTCTCTCTCTGATCCCTGAGAGGTATGAACTTTAGTGACCCACCTGGAATTGGCGTTTCCAGTAGCAATGTGTCACTAGTTCTCTCTAAATCATGACTGTCCAAATGCTTAAGCATTTGCCTACCAAAGTAGGAGTGATGTCCCTAAGCCCATCAATACGCCCTGACATCACTGATCAACGATGCCTTTTCCATGAGATCAGAGAGAGCAGCTGGTGCTTCAGACAGGGCTTCTGGTTTTCACAGAGCCTGCATGATCATAACAAGATTGTTACACCAGCTTCAGCCAGCTGATTGCCTCGGGTCTGGTTGTCTAACTTAACACACTCCGAGTACTCCAACTTGGCATTTCTCAATTAACAGTGGAAGAAAAGACAGCTATTTTTTCTTGAGTACACTGTAGATCAGACATGGTATGGAAACAATGCGCCTATGCCAGTGTGTTAACACGAGTGACCTTTAGAAGAAAATGTGGTTGCTGCTTTACAGAAGGAAAAATCAAGCTCAATGGGACCAGTCACACTCGTGACCACGTCACTACCCATTTTGAATAGTTCTATTAGGTTTTAGAATTTCTGAGACGCTATAATATTTCAGAGATTCCTGGGGGATTTAGAATTCCATGAAGAGTTCTTGTGTCTGTCTCAGTCCCATCTATTATGATGCCCATGTGCTTTTTATCCCCCCAACCCAAATGTTCCTACATAACCGCCTCAAACCCAGAAACTTCCACATTCGCTCCTTAGAAATTCACAGACCATGTCAGCATCTGGATGCATTCCACTTTAGAATGTCAAACTGACATTTTATTGGGTTGTCGGGAAAGTCATGACACATTTTTGCATAGAAAACCATATCATGGCTTTCCTGACAACCTAGTACTTTGACCTCAACCTCCCCCTACCACACACTTCCATGTGCATCGAGCCCTCCAGCACCTCCACCCTCTGCAGTCTCATCTGCCGTGGTCTAGAGTGACCTCTTCCTCAGCCATCTCTCCAAACACCTACCTCTGGAACTGCCCTTTCCTGAGCTCTGTTACCCTCTTACGCAATGATGCCTCTGCTAAAGCACTGAAGCTGACCCTGCGTATCCCATACTCCTACTTGCTGCTCTTGGAGTACAAGGATGTACCAGTGGAAATGACTCAACTGGACAGCTAAGCCTTAATACAAACTCTTGATTTCCAAGTGTCTTGAAACTTAAAATTAGATTATATTTTCTCTCTTTTATAAATTCAATTTCCCTCTTTATAATAGGTGTTCACTAAACACATGTTGAAAGAATAAATATATCTGTCCCTAAATTCTAAACTTTCAGTATTTCCAACTTCTTCCTAGATTTACATGTGTGCCTCAAAGCCAACTCAAAATAAATGTAATACTCTACCCCATACATGTTACCACACACATACACACACGCCTATCATAAAAGCAAATAGACCTTCACATTCAAAAACAGGATCTGAAAGTTTTCTTTAAAATTACACCTTTTTTTTTACCTCTCCAAAGAAAAAATTATGAACCATTAATTGACATTATTAAATAAATGAAGAAGTGGAGAAATATATCACCTGCATGATTTAGAAGCTCCAGTACTGCTAATAATACTGTGTAACTTCCTCCAAATTAATCTGTGGAGCCAATGCAACCCCAGATAAAACACAGCATACCTGTTCTTGGGGCAGGTGGGATCAACAAGCCAATTCCTGAATTGACACTGAGAACAAAGGCCAAGGAATATTCAGAAACAAATCTTGAAGAAGAAACATTCAGAAGGGTGATACTCATATAAATTAAGATGTAAAGTTCTAGCAGTTAAAACGATGTAATACTGATATAAACATAGGTACGTCACTCAGTGGAAAAGACCAGAGTACAGAAACATACCAACATATCCACAGGCCCCCGCCTGTGACAACGGTGTCATTGCAGACCCCTGTGGAAACTCATGTTCTTCCTAACATTTGCTTCTGGGCTGGGTGGCTCATATATTAACAAAAACAAAACCCTGGACTCCTGTATACACAATTCAATTTAAGGTGGATTATGAACCTAAATGTAAAAGCTGAAACATTTTTTCTAGAAGAAAACGGAGTGGAGCTCCGTGATCTTGAAGACAGGAAGAGGTGCAAACAGGGTGCAGAAAGCACCAACCTTAGTGCTGACGACTGATAACCTAGTCTAGGCAAAAAGTCTGTTTATCAAGTCACGCTGGCTCAGGAATGAAGATGCAGCCCACAAAACGGGAGAGGATGTTTTCAGTGTTGAAACTGGCCAAGGGATCTGGTGTAGCATGGATAGAACAAAACAAGAGAAAGAGAAATACAATATAAAAATGGGCTTACCACTTAAACAGGCATTTTAGCAAAGATGACATTCAACTGACAAACACATCAAAATTGTTCAAATTCGATGCAAATTGAAAACACAATGTGATACCACTGCATCCCCCGCAGCATGGCTAACTTGAGAGAGACGGATCGCCGCTGTTTCAGTGAAAATACGGGCATATGGCACTGAGGGTGGGGTGTGCCGTGATGAAAGTTTGGAAAGCTTTCACTGTGCACTAGAGCATATGCGTGTTCCGCGGCCCAACGATTCCAGCTGTCACTATGTAGCGATTGCACACGTATTTATACCAACAACATGGACAAAAATATTTACATCATCAATTTTTGTAAAAGCCCCAAACTGAAAACTACTAAAAGTGTCCGTTGACAGCAGAATGGATGCCTATGCTGTGGATATTTATACAATAGAGGAAACAGGGAAACTGTAAGAAGACGTAATGAAATGCTTAAACTTGTTCAACTAAATTTTGAGCCAAAGAAGTCACACAGAAGAGTACATACTGTATAATTGCACTCATTAATGCACAAAAACAGGCCAAACTCACGCCTGGTTTCAGCAACGGGACTGGTGACTAGGGACCAGACGGAGCACAGAACGCTCCCGAGGGGGCGGAGCCTTCCTTGGTCCTTGCTCAGTGTCGGTTACGCGGTTGGGTTCTCCTTGTGAAAATCCATCACGCTCGATGGCTCCTGTGATCTAGCCATTTGGGGAGAAAGGAAGATGTCCCACTGATAACTGGGCCTCCAGCATCCAAAACCCGCGTGAACAGCCCTTCTTCAAGAGGCAGACAGCTCCATGGCTCCTGTGATCTAGCCATTTGGGGAGAAAGGAAGATGTCCCACTGATAACTCTTGTCTGTTTTTTTGCTGTTGGTATTGTTTCCCTCTCTCTGCTTCTTTTTCTGCACACTCCTCGACCCTCTGATTGAACTTCCAAGTTTGGGAAGAAACCGACCATCCACCAGATGACTAGAAATCGCTGCAGGACCACAAGAAATATGGGGAAGCAGGAAAATACCTCTCCCACAAGGGAAAAGGATAGCTCCTCTTTATCCACACACAGTTCAATGGAAATCATGGAAATGTCTGATAAAGAATTCAGAACATTCATAATGGCAAAGCTAACAGAGATGGAAGAGAAGAGAGACAAGGAACTGCTGAAGAGGAAGGAGAAAGGAGTTGAAGAGTTCCAGGAGGTGAGGAAATTCATGCTAGATCTAAAAGAGGAATTTCACACTTTACAAAAGAATCAGATGGAACTGTTAGAGATGAAGGCTATAATACAAGAAGTCAAAATCTCCCTTGAAAGTATTAAAAGCAGACTAGATCATACAGAAAATAGAATCTCTAATGTAGAAGAGAAAATGGTTGGCCTAGAAAAATCCACCGCGAAGACTGAGAAAATGGCCCAAAAATTTGAGAATAATATGCGAGAAGTACTAGATACCATCAAACGTCCAAACATCCGGATAATAGGCATCCCAGAAGGTGAAGAGACTCATAAGGGCATTGATAATCTATTCCATGAAATCTTACAAGAAAATTTTCCAAACCTGGAGAGGCACTCAAAGATTCAGACCCAAGAAATACAGAGGACCCCAAATAGAATCAACCCAAGAAGATCTTCTCCAAGACACGTTATAGCCAGATTGACCAAAACCACAGACAAAGACAAGATACTAAGACTGGCAAGAGAAAAAAGGCAAGTTACCTACAAAGGGTATCCCATCAGACTAACGGCAGACCTCTCATCGGAAACAATGAGAGCGAGGAGAGAATGGGAAAATGTATTCAAAGTATTAAGGGAAAAGCAATTTCAACCGAGAATTCTGTACCCAGCAAGGTTATCGTTCATTTGGGAAGAAAAGACACGAACTTTCCCAGATAAACAAAACCTGAAAGAATTTACCAGCACCAGACCGGATCTCCAAGAAGTTCTTAAGGGAGTGCTATGTCAGTAAAATTAAATGCAGACACACAGAAATAAGAGTTCAGAAACTAAGAAAATGGGCAACTTAATTGTAGGGCCAAAAGCTGGAGTTGAGTATTACATCCCAGATTTCAATCTGGAACATCGAACCTCAACAGATACAGAAGAAAGATTAAGTACATGAGACTGAACTGATGAAACAGTATTCTACGACTTGACTAAAATATTGCTGCTTTTCTTCTAAGCTTTGTTGTCTGGTTTTAAGGACTTTTGTCCTGTCTTCAGCTATCAATAGATTCATGTTCCGACTATTTGAACAGAATACTAACCTGTTTCTAGGCTTTAAGTTTCAAAGAAATATCCTTACCAGTTCAAAACTGCTTTTCTTGAAACCATCGGCTGATCTTGCTATTGAAAGTAGTTAGATTACTTATGATATTGTGTGATCAACGAAATGTTGGGGGAAAAGGAATTGAAGACAACTGTAGACAGCAGAGATAGTGTAATAAGAGAGTGGAATAGGGCAGAGGGCTAGACATGGGGTAAAAAACATATATATGAAAGTAGAAATGGAATATTATGGATGATAACATGCATTATTAAGCCACTATATAGTATATTCTAGATGGGAAACCACATTTAGAATGTTGTGATGATGCTCAGGGAATGAATGTAAATTATTAATAAAAAAAAATTTTCAGAAGAAAAAAAAAGGCATTAGAAATACCTATTTGATGACTGCAGTTAAGCTATATAGCCCTAGTTAGGTGCTACTTTACAGTATGTTCATTCTATTCACTGAGGTTTATGCCTAAAGTCAGTCTTGTGTTCATGGATATGTACATATCAGCTGTGCTTGCTATTGAAAATATTTAGATTTATTAAGATATTTAGTGAAACAATAAAATGGGGGAGGCATAGAAAGCAACAATAGATACCAGACACAGTGTGGGAGGAGGGTGGGAGATGGCAGAGGGTGAGATAGGGAATCAAGGATGGGAAAAAAGGCAAAATATACAGAAAACAAGAAATGGAAAATGATTTGTTGACAATAACACATATGTTGATGTGCTTGATTGAGCCAATATACAGTGTATTCTCAATGGAAAAATCTCATTTTGTATGCTATAATGATGTACAGTGAATGAATGTAAATAAAGAAAAAAATGTATAAAAAAAAAAAAAAAAGAAAATCCATCACGCTCTACACCGAAGATCTGTGCATTTTTCATTATGTGTAACACTAAAATAAAATAGTCTATTAGAAGAAAAAAATCAATGCAATTGCTCCAGTTTGCCATATAAAAATCAGTTGGGTCCCCTATTTTCTCATTCCCCTCTCAAGAGAAAGTTCAGCCTGTCATCATCTCTCACCTTGAGAATGGAGAAGCCATCCCATGCAAACACGTGGGAAAACTGTCCAAAGGCCCATATAACTACCCCAGCAGCTTATTCAAAACCCTTTAGTGACTGCCTGCTTCCAAAATCTAACATGCTTCTTCCTTGCTGACAAATCGCCCATCTTTCTCCTTGCCACAACCTCATCAATGGCCGACCCCCACTCTCCTGTTTTTCTCATGTTCCCTAGGACCGACACACACTGTTTTGTAATGTTCGGTGGCTGATAATGACCAACTAGCGGTCTCAAACTAGGTCTGCATGGCTCCATAATCATGCCATTTCTGTGGCACCACAACACCCACCATCACACAAGGAACCAATTGCTATCACAGAGTCAGTGATCCTTAGCTCTATAGTGTCTGATATGGAAGAGCTGGATGAAAACTAAAAGAAAACATAAAGCTATTATAATTCATTCATGTGCTTTTTTCCACCTGTTCTTCCACTTCACATGAGCTTAAAATATCAAAAATCTTTGCATTTTTCTGTGGACAAATGATAAGTCACTGACAAAATTTAGCAGGCCAGGAGAATAATAAAGTCATTATAATTTCTTTAAAATATTATAATGAAAGTAGTTCTGAGGTCATTTATGAGGGACAAGACTAGCCGTAAAGATAAAATACAGATTGGGACCAGAAGTTAGCATAATGGCTATGTCGTCAACCATGGTTTGAGTCCCAGACCCGGTGGCTTAAGCTCATGCTGGGCATGTGTGCATGCATGCCCAAGATCTTGAGAGGAGAATGGAGGAGAAGGGATTGCGGCGTGGCCATGCCCCCTGAGGGGTGATTTCTCACTTTCTGTCTCTCTGTTTCTCTCTGTCTGGTGAGCACACATACCCTATAGCAAAAACCTCTTCAAAAAAAAAAAGATAAAATACAGATAAAAGCTACACGCCTGTCCCATAGACTTGTAGGTAAAGGAATTTGATCCTGGACCCAGAGGCAGGAGAAATACACTGGGCACGTGTGTGTCCATGTCTCAAATGCTGATAAGATAGAGAAATGGAGAAGAGAGCATGGTGAGACCACACTGCATTGGGTGTGCTTTCTTCACACCCCTCTCCTGTGAGCACACACACCTCTGGAATTTAAAAAAGAGAAAAAAGACGGGTTGGAGCCACACTGAACTTGAAGACAAACTAAATCAGGAATAACTATCTTTGCCTACAAGAAACCCATCTCATGGATAAAGACATACATAGTCTAAAAGTGAAGGACTGGAAAAAGGCATTCCATGCAAATGAGAACCAAAAAAAAAAAAAAAAAGAGCTGTAGCCATGCTACTAATATCTGACAAAACGGGCTTTAAAACAAAAACTGAGAGACAAAGAAGGGCACTAGATTGTCATAAAAGGGCTAATCCATCACAAAGATGTAATGCTTATAAATATTTATGCACCTAACCCAGGAGCACTGAAATATGTGAAGGGATGACTGTTAGACCTAGAGGAGGGACAGACTCAGCACACTAGCTGTTGGAGACCTCAACACCGCACTATTTTCTCTAGACAGATCTTCTAGACAAAAAAGAAGTAAAGAAATAAAAGATCTAAACAATACCATAAATCAAATGGACTCAACAGACATCTATAGAATCTTCCACTTCCAAAAACCACAAGGTACACTTTTTTCCAAGATACACATGGAACCTTTTCAAACATTGACCACATGATAGGGCACAAAGCAAGCCACTACAGATTCAAAGGCATGAAAACTACATCCAGCATCATCTCCAACCATGATGGAATTAAACATGATATTACTATCAAGAAAAATCCTCAAAAATACACAAATACATGGAAACTAAATAATCTACTCCTGAATAACTTTGTGACTACTGAAGAAATAAAGCCTGAAATCAAAAGATTCATAGAAGCCAATGACAATGAGGATACGAGTTTCCATAATCTTTGGGACACTGCTAAAGCAGTCCTAAGAGGGAAGTTCATAGCAATGAGTTCACATAAGAAGAAGATGGAAAGAAGACAAACAGACCACCCAACATCATGCCTCAGATAATTGGGAAAGCAACAACAAAAAAGCCAAAAAAAAAAAAAAATGAAAAAACTCCAGGAGAAAGGAAATAATAAAGATCTGAGCAGATATAAATGAAATAGAAAATAAACAAAGTGTTCAGAAAATAAATGAAAGTAAAAGATGGTTCTTTGAAAAGATAAACAAAATTGATACACCCCTAGCTAGACTAATTATGAAAAAGAGAGAAAGGAACCAGCTAAGTCAAATACCCAATGAAGCAGGCAATATAACAGACATGATAGAAATACAAAACATCATGAAAGGAGACTATGGACAACTATATACCAACAAACAAGAAAATCTGCATGAGATGGACCCATAAAATCTATCAAGATTGAGTCAGGAGGATGTAGAAAGTCTGAATAGGCCCTTAACAAGCCAGGAGATTGAATAAGTAATAACCTCCAAACAAAGAAAAGCCTTGGTTCTATTGGCTTCACCTCTGAAGTTTTCAAAACTTTTAAAGAAGAGTTAACACCCATTATACTCAAGTTATATCTAAAGATCCAAAATGTCCCATAAAATCTATCAAGATTGAGTCAGGAGGATGTAGAAAGTCTGAATAGGCCCTTAACAAGCCAGGAGATTGAATAAGTAATAACCTCCAAACAAAGAAAAGCCTTGGTTCTATTGGCTTCACCTCTGAAGTTTTCAAAACTTTTAAAGAAGAGTTAACACCCATTATACTCAAGTTATATCTAAAGATCCAAAATGTAGAACCCTCCCAAATTCATTCTATGAAGCCTCCATCACCCTTATCCGTTAAACAGACAAGGACAGGACCAGGAAGGAAAACAATAGACCACTATCTCTGAAGAATATAGACGCAAAAATTCTCAAGAAGATACTAGCAAATCGTATCCAACAACATATAAAAAGGATTATACATCACAATGAGGTAGTTTTTATTCCAGGGATGCAAGTTTAGTTCGACATGCACAGAACCATAAAGGTAATACACCATATTAACAGAAAGATAAAAAAAAGATCATATCAATTGATGCAGAAAAAGCATTTGATAAGATACAACATCCCGTCATGATCAAGACTCTCAGCAAAATGGGCATAGAAGGGTCATTTCTCAATGTCATAAAAGCCATCTATGAACAATTCATAGCTAACATCATCCTGAATGGGGAAAAGCTGAAAGTTTTTCTGCTAAAAACTGGCACAAGACAAGGATGCCCACTTTCTCCACTCCTTTTCAATATAGTACTGGAAGTCCTGGCCAACACAATCAGAAAAGAGAATAAAAGGCATCCGAATGGAAAAGAAGAGGTGAAATCTTTTCTATTTTCAGGTGAAATGACTGGATATATAGAAGACCCAATGGTATCCATGAAAAAATTCCTGGAAGTAATAAATGAATACAGTAAAGTTGCAGGGTACAAAATCAGCATACAGAAATCTATAGCATTTCTATATACAAACAGCAGGCAGACTGAGATAGAACTGAAAAAAAGTAATTCTATTTACCATAGGCAGAAGAAGTATAAGATACCTAGGAATAAATCTAACCAAAGTAGTTAAAGACTTCCACAAGGAAAACTATGAGAAGCTAAAAAGAGAAATTGAAAATGACACACAAAAAGTGGAAGGACACCCCATGTTCCTGTATTGGAAGAGTTAATATAATCAAAATGGCAGTTCTACCCAAATTAATCTACATATTTAACACAATCCGAATCAAAGTGCCAGACACATTCTTCACAGATCTAGAAAATACAATCATACAATTTGTCTTGAATCATAAAAAAATTCATATTGCCCCAGAAATCCTGCACCAGAAGAGTAGAGTGTGTGGCATCTCACTCCTTAACCTCCAAATATACTACAAAGCTGGGATCATCAGATCAGCATGGTATTAGCATTGAAACAGACAGGTGGGCCAATGAAATGAATAGAGACCCCAGAAATAAACTCCCAAACATAAAGCCAACTGAATTTTGACAAAGGGCACCAGTCAATCCACTGGGAAAAGGAAAAACTTCTTTAGCAAGTGGTGCTGGAAAAACTGGATATCCACCTGTGGAAAGATAAATCTGAACCCCTACCTCTCACCATTAACAAAAATCAACTCAAAGTGGATCAAAGATCTAAAACTAACACTTCACACTATAAAACTACTGCTGTAAAACACTGGGGAAACTGTGGGAGACATTGGAGTAGGCAAAGACTTCTTAAATAAGACCCCAAGCACAGGAAATAATCCCAAAATTAGACAAGTGGGATTACATCAGATTAAGAAGTTTCTGCATAGCAAAAGACACAGTAATTAGTATGCATCAGATAAGGAACTGATAACCAGAATACACAGGGAACTCAAACAGCTTTCCTGAAAAAACAGGTGATCGACCCTATTAAAAGATGAGAGGAGTTGAAAAAAAAGAAAAAAAAAAAAAACACTCTCTAAGGAAGACATATGAATAGCCAAAAGGCATATGAAAAAAATGCTTAACATCCCTCACTATAATGGAGATGCAGATCAAAACCACAGTGAGATACAACCTAACCCCAGTCAGAATGACTAAGATTATAAAAACAAAAAATGGTAAGTGCAATGAAAGGGGAACTCGCCTACACTGCTGGTGGGAATGTAAACTGGTCCAGCCACTGTGGAGAACAATATGGAGATTCTTCATAGATATGCAAATAGAACTACCATATGATCCAGCAATTCCACTCCTGGGTATCTACCCAAAGGACAGGAGAATCCTTAGTCAGAGAAGTGTTTGCACATCGATGTTTACCGTGGCATCATTCACAATTGCTAAGACATGGAACCAACCCAAATGCCCAGGTGAATGGATTGAAAATGTGTGGTGTGTATACTCTACGGAATACTACTCAGCCATCTAAAACAACAAGATCCTAGCTTTTGACAGAAAGTGGATGAATATAGAAGATCTACTGCAGAGTAAAGCAACTATGCTAGGAAAGAGACATTGTATGTCTCCACTTAATATATACTGCACTCTATAGTTGAAACTGAGTGACTAGAGGATATAGAAACATAGAAAATGGTTGTGAATACCAGGTACAGTGTGGGAAGAGGGTGGGGGAAGGAGGAGAGTCTGAGGAAGGCTATTAAGGAGAAAATAGAGAGGCAATGCAGTCACGGGACAAAGAAATGGACTGTTACCTGTTGAAGATAATGTGTATAGTATTTTTGACTGGACTGTTGAGAAATGTATACATGTTGGAATATTCACTTTGAAAGCTAAGTGATATATGCAATTAAATATATAATATAAATTAAAATAAAAAATATAAAAAAATAAATATTTTTAAAAATTGATATAACATTACAAAGATCTTCATGAAATTTCCCTACTTAGAGGTGATAAGAAAACTAATAAGTTTAAAAAATATTCCAAGGTCACTTCCTAAAATAAAGTTGACTGGACAAGAAATCTTGTGTGCAAGCTTAAAAGAATTCTCTGGAATCTAATATCAGAAATGGTCAGGAATTGATCCCATCCACACATGTTTCCTAAAAATATTATTCCTAGATGTTTTTACAACTGACTGGTAACTTAATTAAAATATTCATTAGCTGAAAAATTGTAGTATAAAAATGGTACTAGATCAGAAAATGAACAGAACTAATATCTATAATATTTCATTATTCATGTCATGAATATAGTTGACAAAAGAACAATTATGTATTATCAACGGTAATAATACAGGCTTAAAATTCAACTTTATTAAAAAGATAGACCACGGCAAGCAAGGAAATAGCATCTTCTCACAGGTGGCAACACACCTTACATACAAGCACAAGTGGGAACTGGTCTGTCTTAAGGCGATAGAAAAATACAATCTCAAATACTTTTATTTTTTAAGAACAAATAACCATACTTTGTATAATCAGTACATACAATAGTCAAGTTACTGAAGAAAAAACATAAAGAACTTATTTAATAAAAAACAATTTAGGAAGAAAGAGCAATAAAGCCTAAAAAGAGAAAGTATATAATAAAAGGGCAATCTGCAATTAGAAAGACCAGTTAGTGCACTTAATATAAAAGAATTATACTCCTTTTGAATTGGTAAAAGAACCCAAACCAATTATATGATGTTAATAACAGCACAATAAAACAGAATGAGCAGAAAAGCTAAACATTAAAAGTTGGACAATTATACACCAGGCAATTCCAAATGAAAAGAAAGCAGCCTTGGCAAGATCAATATTGTACAGCTGAAAACAAGACCATCAAACAAGAAAACAGCTATGCTTCAGGTGAGCACTGAACGATCCAGTGAGTGTATGTGTATATGTCAATCATGAACACTTCAGTGTCAAGTAATTTGTTCGAAAATAATTAAAGCAGAAACTTAGAAATAGAGGGTAGAGGTGAAAAACTTGAGCCATACTGAAGACCTCGAAGAACTAGCAGCACTGCAGGGGTCAAGCAGCCCTAGAGTGTCTTAATATTTAACTTAGAAAGCCTAAAATAATCAACAGGGATCAATGACTTCAATAAGACGACAGCGTGGAGACTCACACCTGTGGCATGAGTTTTAGGCACCGCTATATTTACTAGATGTTATTACAGCTATTTGCTCATTTACTGCTCATCACGACCCCTTAGAAAGGTGCACTTAAACACTGCTATCATCTTATTTATAGATAAGGGAAATCATTCAAGCAAGCATCTGGACTGATGTCTACAGTTTGAGATTGGTTGAGTCAAATAATAAACACAGGCAACCTGTCTCAGAGTCCTAGATCTAAGGCATTTGCTGTACTCTCCCAATTAGTAAGTCAGACTAAAGAGGCATAAATAGAGAACATGCCTAGCTAAAGATTACACACATTTTAAATGTCTGTAAAACATTTGCATAGGTAGTCAAAAAATTTCAAAACATGTAAAATATGCAAACTTTATCCTTTTGCCTCAAAGCAGTAAAAAACAAATAAAAAACCCCAAAAGTCCAAAACACTGGATTGTCAGGGAAGTCACGATGTATTTTTCTATGCTTTTCTATGCAAAAATGCTTCATGGCTTTTCCAACGACCCAATAGATTAAAATATGCTGTGATAAATAAGTTTTGGGGAAAAGAGAAAATTAAAACTAGCATTACTTAGAGTTTATGTGAAATCAACAAAACTCTGATATCAGGTCTAGCCATGGCGGCCTCCCTGGGAGACATGGGGAGGTCCCAGGTTCGGGTTGTAGGTCAACCTGAACGTGCAGGTGATAGCGACTGGCTGAAAGGCCGGGGAGGATTACAGTGTGGGGAGACCTTATCAAGAGTACCTGTGTCTCCCTCTCTTTCTCTTTCTCTAAATGTACCCCCCCAAAAATTGAAGAAATATACAACTACATTTTTGGATAGATAACATTTCAGAATGAAAGAAAGAGTAAAAAAGAAATAAGGAAAGATATCTTGGGGTTGGAGGTGAGTAGAGTGAGGAATGAAGGGAGGAAGGAAGGAAAGAAAAGAATACAAACAAACAATTTGCACTTTGAAAACTATGACATTAGGAAAAAGAGGCAGAAATTAATTGATAATCCCTTTTATTCAGAAAACATACTAAAATGATTTACAGTGTAGGAAGAGTAAAACAAACAAACAAACAAAAACTTACCAAAGGCTAAAAAAAAAGGATTAAAAGTAATGGTTTAGAAAATACAGTGTAATATATATGTTTTTAATTTATTCATTCATTTTTAGTTTTAATTTGACAGAGAGAGAGAGAGAGAGAAAGAGGGGAAGTGAGAAAGCAAGCCACCAGGTCCAGGACCTGAACCGTGGTCAGCCATGCGGGAGTGTCCAGCACCTTAACCACCATGTGACCTGCTGGTCCCCAGTGTAATATATTTTTAAAAATATACATATATGCATGACCCCAATTGTGTTCCTATAACTGAAAAATGTATACAGATTTTTAAAAATGGGACAGGAGCACAGGCAATGCACTGAGGTTGTGGTGTTGGTGACATTACCCATGATTCCCATTTTGTGTTTGGGACGCGTGCTAGGTGCTTTACATGGAAAGCCTATCTCGTCCAGTCTGTATGCAGACTCACCACTGGGGCGGTCACTTTGTGATGATGAATGCAAGGAGCAGCAAAGACTGGAGTTAAAGAAACATCTATAAAGGAAACAAGTTTAAAAGAAAAACATATGCACACAACAGTCTGGATCACTTAAAAAATAAGGTATTAAAAAGGTTAGGAAATTATGATTCCATTTATTCAACAATAGAATATAATGATTTACAGCATTAGGAGTCGAGAAGTGGGGGCAGGAGTAGTCAGAGGAAGAGTTAATGCCGGAAGCCAAGAAGGAGAGGGAAATGAGACAGACAGAAAGAACATGGTGGTATTAGTTGGTGCCGTGTTGCTTAATAGCTGAATACCTGAAACTGGGTGATATATACATGGTAGAGGCTTGTTCCGCTCATAGTTTTGGAAGCCCAAGGTCAAGGGTCTGCATCTGGTGAAGATACTCTTGTGATGGGGACTCTCTGTGAGGTGTTGAGACACTGCAGGGCTTCACATGGAAAGAACTTGCATGCTGATGTCCATACCTCAGTGTCAGTCTTGTTCCCTCCATAAGCTCCCCAGGATTCAACCAGGGGTCCCCATGTAGATGACCTTAATTCTAATCACCTCCCAAAGGCCTCATCTCTTAATTATAATAACTAGCCACCATCTTAATCTAATCATTACCAAATTCACCACATGAACTTTGAGGGGACATTCAAATTATAGCATTCTGCCTATGGTACTCAAAATTTATGTTCTTCTCACATTCAGGATCATTACAATAATTCTAGAAATCTTAGCTCATTCCAGTACCAACTCTAAAGTTGGTACTCCTAAGAGCAGCCATGAGCCTGTGAAACCAAAACAAATTACAAGCTCTCCAAACCCAAGGTCAGAATAGGCGTAGGGATGTTCCATCTCCACAGAAGAAAGGAGTAACAAGCTTTACTTGAGCAATTCTAAAGCCTGAAAGGGCAGATGTTAAATTTTAAAACTCCAGAATATTGTTTGCTTTCATGTGCCACTCCCTGCCGACACTGAGAGGTCTACATCTATGGCTTTGCTGGGCTCAGTCTATGTCTCAGCTCTCTTGGTTTGCAGTCTGTGCATGCCACATTCCCAGGGAGCTGTTGTGTGCTCCTAACTCTGCCTCTCTGGGGTCTTCAGGGCTGCCTGGCCCCTGCAGTTCTATGAGGCATTTCTCTGATGGGGGTTCTGTGGCAACTTTACCTTTGCAACAACTCTCTGTCTAGGCCCCCAAATTGTCTGGGACATCCTTTGAAAAGTAGGTGGAGGCTTCCATGTCTCCACAGTGAGCCTGCAGTTACCTCCACATGCTCATCACCAAAGTCTAGATTGGCAGGTAAGTGGCAGCCTTAACTGTGATCAAGCTACACCTGGGCTGCTTGAAGCACACCAGGGTCCAAGGAATCTTGCATGGGAATGCAGGGAACAGCTCAGTTTGCTCAGTCCCTGGAACTATTCTGCTCTTTCAGGATTCTGGGCCTGTGATGGAAAGGGCAGCCTTGACGATCTCTGAAATCACTTGGGGCCTATGGCCTTGATCAACAGCACCTGACTCTTTTTTATCCATGCTAATCTCTAGTGACTGATCACTGGGACATACTCTTAGTTCTCTATTCTAGAAATATTCTTCATTTTTTTGCCACATAAAGAAATGTGAGAGGGACCAGCAGTTAGCGTAATGGCTATGTTGCTGGACTCCCATGTGGTCTATCACAGTTTGAGTCCCAGACCAAGTGGCTTAAACTCCTGCCAGGCACATGTGCGTGCGTGCCCAGGATCCCGAGAGAGAATGAAGGAGAAGAGATTACGGTGTGACCATCCCCTCTGGGGCGTGATTTCTCACTTTGTCTCTCTCTCTCTCTCTCTCTGTCTTTCTGGTGAGCACACATGCCCT